>NC_092559.1:4865428-5165428 GCF_037038585.1 Patagioenas fasciata
AAAATATTCAGCCAAATTCAGAAAAATGCAGTCACTTAGAAGAACTTAGCTGAAAGGAAAATTCACTAAAAGATAATTGGTCTTGTTTTACCCCAAACCAGGACACTGGATACCAGGAGAAGAGAGATGCACCTATCTTTCCACTTCCCCTCCTCAGAAAATTGTAGAGAGCAATGAAGTTGCCTTTCAGCCTCCTTTTCTCCAAACCAGACAAAGCCAAAGTCCTCAGCCGCTCCTCATAGAACATTACTTCCAGCCCTTTCACCACCTTTGTTACCCTCCTCTGGGTGCATTCAAGTACCTTAACATCCTTCTTAAATTGTGGGACCCAGAACTGCACACTGTCCTCAAGGTGAGGCTGCACCAATGTTAAAAACAGCAGGATAATTACCTCTTTTAACTGGTTGGTTGTACTGTATTTGATGCACCCCAGGATGCGTTTTGCACTCTTGGCTGTCAAGGCACACTGCTAGCTCATATTGAGTCTACTGTCAACCAGTACCCCCAGGTTCCCCTCTGCAGGGCTGCTCTCCACTCATTCCTCTCCCAGTCTGTACTTGTGTCCAGCGTGACTCCATCTCAGGTGCAGTCCAGCATTTGGATTTGTTAAATTTAATGCCATTGATAATTGCCCAATGCTTCAATCTATCTAAATCACTCTGCAAGGCCTCTCATCAACAGCACCTCCCAGTTGGATATTGTCAGCAAACTTACTAATGGTGCATTCAACTCCTGGATCCAGAACATTGATAAAAATATTGAATGGAATTGGCCTTAGAATTGAGCCCTGAGAAACCTGCTAGTGACTGGGTGCCAGCCAGATGTAGTCCCATTCACTACAACCCTTTGAGCTCTGCCCTTTAGCCAGATCTTCACCCAGAGCACTGTGTACGAGCTCATCTCACAGTTGGACAACTTGTCCAGAAGGATGCTGTGAGGGACAGCATCAAAAACCTTCATAAAGTCCAGAAAAACTGCATCCACCGTCTTCTCTTAATCCACTAGGTAGGTGACCTTTTCATAGAAGGATATCAAATTAGTTAAACAGGACTTTCCCTTGGTGAACCTGTATTGACTGTGCCTGATGTCCTTTAAATAGTACCCAGTATGTTCTCCATAATTTTCCCAGGTACTGTGGTTAGACTAACAGGTCTGTAGTTTCCTGGGTCTTCCCTCATGTCCTTCTTGTAAACTGGAATAACATTGGCTAGTTTCCAGTGAGCAGAGACCTCCCTAGACATCCAAGATCTTTAGTAGATGATTGAGAGGAGTCTTGCTGTAATATCTGCTAGCTCCTTCAGTATTCTGGGATGAATCCCATCAGGTCCCATGGACTTATGAACATTCACCTGATACAGCTGGTCCCTTACAATTTCATTGTCCACAAATGGAAAGTCACTGTTCCCGCACTCGTGGTCCTCCAACTCAGAAGAATGGGCAGTCCAAGGTCTATCAGTTATATTAAAGACTAGGGAAAAAAAAAAAAAAAGAAAAAGAATGCCTGTGCTTTTTCTTCACCCCTATTTGTCAGGTCACCATCTTAAACAAGTATCAGTCCAATATTTTCCTGTGCTTTTGCTGTAGTTTAGCCCCAGCCCCGCCCCCCCCCAGCCAGAAACTAAAACCATATACCACTTGCTCACCCTTTCCCCACAGTAATTTTGCAGATGACACCAAATTGGGTGGGACTGTTGATCTGCTTGAGGGTAGGAATCATGGAATCATAGAATGTCCTGAGTTGTAAGGGACCCATAAGGATCATCGAGTCCAACTCCTGTCCCTGCATACGACAACCCCACAGTTCACACCATGTGTCTGAGGGCATTGTCCAGTCTCTTCTTGAATACTGTCAGGCTTGGAGCCATGACTATCTCTCTGGGGAGCCTGTTCCAGGAAGGCTCTACAGAGGGATCTGGACTGGCTGGACTGATGGGCTGAGGCCAATTGTATGAGGTTCAACAAGGCCAAGTGCCAGGTCCTACATTTGGGTCACAACAACCCCATGCAACATTACAGGCTTGGGGAAGAGTGGCTGGAAAGCTGCCCATCAGAAAATAACCCAGGGGTGTTGGTCAACAGCTGACTGAATATGAGCCAGCAGTGTGCCCAGGTGGCCAAAAAGACTGACAGCATCCTGGTTTGTATTAGAAATAGTGTGGCCAGCAGGACCAGGGAAGTGATCATCCTCCTGTACTCAGCACTGGTGAGGCTGCACCTTGAATACTATGTTCACTTTTGGGCCCCTCATAATAAGAAAGACACTGAGGTACTAGACAGAGTGCAGAGGAGGGCAACAAAGCTGGTGAGGGGCCTGGAGCACAAGTCTTCTGAGGAGTGGCTGAGAGAACTGGGGTGGTTTAGCCTGGGGAAAAGGAGGCTGAGGGGAGACCTTATCACTCTCTACAACTATCTGAAAAGAGATTATAGCAAGGAGGATGTTGGTCTCTTTTCCCAGGTAACAAGTGATAGGATGAGAGGAAGTGGCCTCAAGATGCACCAGGGGAGGTTTAGATTGGATATTAGGAAAAACTTATTCATGGAAAGGCTTGTCAGGCATTGGAACAGGCTGCCCAGGGAAGTGGTGGAGTCACCATCCCTGGAGGTGTTTAAAAGATGTGTACATTAGGTTCTTAGGGACATGGTTTAGGGGTGGACTTGACAATGCTAGTTTAATGGTTGGACTTAATGACCTTAAAGGTCTTTTCCAACCAAACTACTGCTATGATTCTTTGATTCTATTCTATTCTGAACAGGCAAAAGTAAATTCTCCTCAAAGCCCTGGCCTAGTCACATATAGTGCTGTCTCACAGAAGGCTAGCTTCACTTGAAGGAAGAGTATTTCTACTTTTTTAAAAGGCGCATTATTAATAATAATTTGCTTAACCTTGTTACTTCTTTGGACACAGACTCAAGACTTTCAGGACCTCTGGAGGATTTGGAGGAGGTGGTGATCTATACACTTAGTTCTTCTAAAGCAGATATAAGTTTTTTCTCTGTTAAGGACTATCTACTATTATTTTCAAACCTATTATACAGCAATTTGTCACTGTTACAGTTTAAGGCAAGGTGTCAATAAACCGTGGCAGATGCTCTCTGTTATCCCCTTTACCTCCCGCCACCCCTTCCCTTAGATCGGAAAGATGATAAGAAATATAAGGGGAAAGGAAGAAAGACTTAGACTTCAAGTTGGAGAGTTTTAAGGGGTTTTACTAATGCTACTAATAAATAGAGAATATATATATAAAATATACAAAACCAATCTCAAGTGCTTGATGTGGAGCTGGCGTCACTCCAGCAGCGGCGGAGCTGGGTGTGCGGAGCTGGCGTGGCTCCAGCAGGTGCAACTCAGGCCCCCAGAAGTCATGGGCAGGACTTCATAGCAAACTGGAACCTGGTTGCAGGGATGCAGGGCCCGAGGTCTGTAGATCACAGGCAGACAGACAGGGTCTTCTCTAGATGCTGGCCATGGCTGAAGAGAGAGTGACTCTCGTGATCACCCTCTTATATAGGGGGTATGACAATTACGGGATGGAATACTCAGTTGATCCTCAGTTGGTCAGTTCTAGTCACCTGTTCCATCCACCCCTCCTCAAACACGCCCCTCTCACAACGGAACGTGGGAAAACTTATCAGTCTTTCTTAGCTACCATAGTAATAAATCTAAACATGAGCTTCTTCAGCATTCCGTTGGTCTTCTTATCAGCACCGAGTACAGCATCCGAGGAAAAATATGCAGGCAAAAACTCAGAAAAATACAGCCACCTAGAAGAACTTAACTGAACGAAAAAATCACTAAGAGAGAACTGGTCTTGTTTTTAACAAAACCAGGACAGTCACCAAGCAGAAGAGAGGGAAAAAAAAAGTAACAATCCCAAGCAAATCAGAAAAATATTCTGCAAGGAAGGAAAGAAGGTTGATGAAAGAAGAAACTGACGGACTCCTTATAAGGGTCTCATGGTATGCACAAAGTCTGAAATAGAACTATGCAATGATTTCTGAAGCAAAAACTCCATGCAAATGTGGTATGATACAGAAACACATGGTTTAACATTCAAACCAAATAAATAAATTTTCAGTCAAAGGGATTTTGCTTGCATGGAGAAATCTGTAGCCACGAAAATAAAAGAGGAGCAAAATGAGGCCATTTCAAGACCAGGCATGTTGGAAACAAGCAACTGATTGTATATCAAAATCATATAAGAACAAAGTTGTCTTTCTTATTTTTTTTCCTGAAAAGAAGTATTTTTTTTTGTTTTAAAACAAAGAAATTCAGAGATACCAATTCTTTAGACTTATTCATAAATGCCAAGTGTGGCACTGTACATATTCAAACCCTTTTCATGGCATCAATCTCAGAGATAATATGCTACTCAGAGATAATATGCTACAGACCTCTGTGTTTGAGTCAATCATCTAATGCAGGGGTGTCAAACTCATTTTCACCAGGGGCCACATCAGCCCCGTGATTGCCTTCAAAGGGCTGAATGTAATTTTAGGACTGTATAAACGTAGGAGCATTACAAGCAGCCCTTTGAAGGCAACCGTGAGACTGATGTGGCCCTGGTGAAAATGAGTTTGACATCCCTGATCTAATGCCTCAGTGTGAGCCTTAAGAACGAGTTTACAAATTAATTTTGTACCTAGCTAATATCCCTGTTTAATCAGAAGTACGAAGTCACACAAGGCTACTTTTCTTACAGACATTTATTCATAGATAATTCAAGTTAACATATAATAATGGTATTTTGCTGATGCTTTCTAAAGTATGTTTACATTTGGGGAAAAAAAAAAAAGTATGGGAAATATGATTTTTACCTTTAGGTGTTAGAATTGGTCTTCCCAAGTCCATACACTTGACCTAATCACAGAATCACAGAATCACAGAATCACAGAATGTTAGGGATTGGAAGAGACCTCAAAAGATCATCTAGTCCAATCCCCCTGCCGGAGCAGGAACACCCACATGAGGTTACACAGGAAGGCATCCAGGAGGGTTTTGAATGTCTCCAGAGTAGGAGATTCCACAACCTCCCTAGGCAGCCTGTTCCAGTCTTCTGTCACCCTCACTGAGAAGAAGTTTCTTCTCAAGTTTAAGTGGAACCTCTCGTGTTCCAGTTTGTACCCATTACCCCTTGTCCTATCATTGGTTGTCACCGAGAAGAGCCTGGCTCCATCCTCGTGACACTCACCCTTTATACATCTGTAAACATTAATGAGGTCACCCCTCAGTCTCCTCTTCTCCAAGCTAAAGAGACCCAGCTCCCTCAGCCTTTCCTCATAAGGGAGATGTTCCACTCCCTTAATCATGTTTGTTGCCCTGCGCTGGACTCTCTCCAGCAGTTCCCTGTCCTTCTAGAACTGTGGGGCCTAGAACTGAACACAATATTCCAGATGGGGTCTCACCAGGGCAGAGTAGAGGAGAAGGAGAACCTCTCTCTGTGTGCACATACGCAGGCACATCGCAATAAGAGCCAGAGACCACGAATGCATTGGAAAGAGCAAGTTTTATTTTAGTTACCTCTCTACTGGGGGATCTCCACAGTAGCACCCAAGCTCCCATGCATGAGGTAACACAAGCAGGGACATAGGCACTGCAGCAGTTCAACCCTCTTGAGGAGATCACTGGGCCTGCTGAACATGCCTGTATTTCAAGGTTTCAGGCAGGCACAGCCTCCCACTCTTTCTCACAACAAAGCAGGAATCTCAGGCACAAAGATAATGTGCCTTAGATTTTCTCATAGGCCTATGTTGTCTAACACAGAGGTTCTACTCATCAAGCACACAAGGTCAGTAAAACAATTAGTATGACGTATGTGCTTTTTCTACAGACAGCTACAAGTCACTTGAGTGTATTTACATTTAACCAACTTCCTCGTCAATCTTCTGGTACATTCCCGTAAAATCTGGTGCTGAGAGAGCTGGCTGAGGTCATTGCTAGACCACTTTCCATCATCTTTGCAAAGTCCTGACAAACGGGAGAGGTGCCTGAGGACTGGAGGAAAGCAAATGTCACTCCAGTCTTCAAAAAGGGCAGGAAAGAGGACCTGGGTAACTATAGACAGGTCAGCCTCACCTCCATCCCCGGGAAAGTGATGGAACAACTTATCCTTGGTGCCATCTCAAGGCATATCAGGGATAAGAGGGCCATTAGGAGCAGTCAACAGGGCTTCACCAAGGGGAAGTCATGCTTAACCAATCTCATAGACTTTTATGAGGACATAACGAGGTGGATGGATGATGGCAGGGCAGAGGATGTGGTCTACCTTCACTTGAGTAAGGCATTTGACACAGTCTCCCACAGCATCTTTACAGCTAAATTGAGGGAGTGCGGTCTGGAAGATCAAGTACTGAGATGAACTGCAAACTTGCTGAAGGGAAGAAGCTAGAGAGTTGTGGTCAATGGGGCGGAGTCTAGTTGGAGGTCAGTATCTAGTGGAGTGCCTCAAGGGTCAGTACTGGGGCCTATATTATTCAATATATTCATCAATGATTTGGACGAGGGAATTGAGTGTACTATCAGCAAGTTTGCTGGTGGCACGAAGCTGGGAGGAGTGGCTGATACACCAGAAGGCTGTGCTGCCATCCAGCGGGACCTGGACAGGCTGGAGAGTTGGGCGGGGAAAAATTTGATGAAATTTAACAAGGGAAAGTGTGGAGTATTGCATCTGGTTAGGAACAACCCCAGGTTCCAGTATAAGTTGGGGAATGACCTATTAGAGAGCAGCATAGCGGAAAGGGACCTGGGGGTCTTGGTGAACAACAGGATGACCATGAGTCAGCACTGTGCCCTTGTGGCCAGGAAGGTAAATAACATCCTGGGGTGTATTAGAAGGGGGGTAGTTAGTAGGTTGAGAGAGTTTCTCCTTCCCCTCTACTCTGCCCTGGTGTCGAGGGTTTAGATTGCGGGATGACAATAAAACCCTAGCAGATGTATTGTTAACCTCCTCCCCCCCTTCCCCCTTTTGGTCCTCCCTCTCCCCCCTTCCCACTAAGGACAGGCAATCGGGAGGAAAAGAAGGACAGAGAAGAGAGCTGGAAAAATTAAAAATGTTTTACGAATACTACTAACAATAGAGAAAATAATACACAATATACAAAACCAATCTTGAAAGTCCCAGCAACTGCAGAGCCGGCACCTGAAATTCTGGATTGGACTCTGCAGCCAACCGGAGCTGGATTCAGTCTCTCACTAGGCCTCCGTTCGCAGGGACGACTAGCAAGGTCCTCTCCTAATATCAGCTATAAGCAGAAGGGATGAAGAAGGGCAAAAAGACAAAAAGGGACGAGATCCTCGTGATCTCCCACTTTTATATGAAGTATTCGCGTGAATGGAATGTTATAGACCGTTGGTCAGTTTCTTGGTCACTGGTTTCTCGTTCCCCTCTCACGAGATGTGAATCTGTCCTTATCAATAAGTCAGCATTCCATTGCTAGGTTTATCAAAACATGTATCTGGTTCTCCAGGAAAATGCAGCTAGTATGAAGGCTTTAGCTGACAGGCAAAATTCACTGAAAGAGAAACTTGTTTTTTAACAAAACCAGGACACCTGGTGAGACCACATCTGGAATATTGTGTCCAGTTCTGGGCCCCTCAGTTCAAGAAGGACAGGGAACTGCTGGAGAGAGTCCAGTGCAAGGCAATGAAGATGATTAAGGGAATGGAACATCTCCCTTATGAGGAAAGGCTGAGGGAGCTGGGTCTCTTTAGCTTGGAGAAGAGGAGACTGAGGGTTGACCTCATTAATGTTTACAGATATATAAAGGGTGAGTGTCACGAGGATGGAGCCAGGCTCTTCTCGGTGAAAACCAATGATAGGACAAGGGGTAATGGGTACAAACTGGAACACGAGAGGTTCCACTTAAACTTGAGAAGAAACTTCTTCTCAGTGAGGGTGACAGAAGACTGGAACAGGCTGCCTAGGGAGGTTGTGGAGTCTCCTACTCTGGAGGCATTCAAAAGCCGCCTGGACCACCTTCCTGTGTAATCTCATCTAGGTGTTCCTGCTCCAGCAGGGGGATTGGACTAGATGATCTTTTGAGGTCCCTTCCAATCCCTAACATTCTGTGATTCTGTGATTCTGTAATCTGGAATTTCCATTTTACCTAGGAAGAAAAAAGGTTTTGTTTAATTGAGGTTCTGAGTTACTATTTTTCTTCTTTAACAAAATTAAGTTCAGCAACTCATTCAGTCCAGATTCTGGTCCCACAGTAGCACAGAGGAAGCACCTACTAAAAAGATCAGGATTTCTCCATTGCATATTAGAAATCTTTTCAATAATTCATTTCTGTGGAACATCTTGTGCTTGAAAAACATGGACAGAATTAAAATATACATTACAGTTCTTACCAAAATTAAATTCACAAAGTTATATAAAGAATCCAAACATTTCCTGAAACTAGTACTGGCCCAGCAAACCAAGGAGTACCTGAATATTATTGATAATATCAATTAGGAAATGACATAAATCTGTTTTTTAAGTTACATTACAGTAATTCAATTTCTCCTTTCATGTCTGCTGGCTGAGACAGGCATCTAAAAGACATCTTCCAGAAATGAAAGCACAATAATTTAATATTTTTCCCTGATGATTTTATCACTTTTCCATATATAGAACTATATTGAACTCATCACTATCACCCAAATATTCCTAATGGCGATAAAATTAACATTTTTGTGTTTGCCCTTCTTGGCTGTGTCTAAAATACCTCAGTACAGCTGATACCTCGGTATTAGCTGATAGAGCAGTAGGGGGGAGCTGCCGAAGATCCGGATCCTTGAATAGACACCACGCCAAGAGTTGGTGAGCTGCCAGCAACGGGGGGAGGGTGGAACTTATCTAAAGAAGAGGCTATTATATTATCTACATGGAAGTTGATTCTGAAGAAGCAGGGTATTAGCCTTCTGGAACTGACTTTACAAAGGACTATGTTACTATGGGGCAAAGCACTAGTGAAAGATCGAAAGAAACAATTGAACTGTTACTGTTAACGACATGGCACTTGTTGCTAGAGACTTTGAAAGGATTACAAGAGCAATAGGAACAGGCAGAGACAGCGGAGAGGGGTGGCTTCCGTGGGCTAGATTTGAAAAAAAAAAAACAAACAAACAAACACAAAAACAAACAAACAAACAAAAAACCACAAAAAAGTACACTGTTCCGAACCCCCCTGTTACTAATGATTCTCCAGCACCGTTCAAGTCTGCGTTATCTGATGATGAGGATGAGGATGAGGGTCTGCTCAAGCAAAATTAGACCTATGCAATGTAACAGCTATAGATCATTTAGGACAGAATGATGGGGATTCATTGAAAGGGGCGGGTATCCCCCAACTCTTGGAAGAAACACTAATTGGCACACCACAATTACAGGCACGATTAGTTTCTGAAATCCTGAGGCAGTCAGTAGACCTTGCATATCAAGCTATGATAAAGGTGCCTGAAACTGACAAAGCAGCCAAATCATTGGCAACTAGTAAACAGGGTCCCAATGAGACTTACATGCAATTTATTGACCATCTTCAAGAGGCCATCAATAAGCAGATTGAAAACTTCGAAACTAAGGAAGCACTGGTGTTGAAATCAGCAGTAGAGAATGCTAATGTTTGCTATCAACATGTTATCTGCGAGCTTTACAGTACATATTACATGCTTCTGTGTATTGCCCCTCTGAAAATCAAGCAGCTTGTCAGGAATGTGAGTTAATTGTTTTACTGGTTGTTGTTAGAATTGTTTCTTTGTGGTATAAGTACACCGTAAAACCTTCTCCCCACTTTTCCCACTCGCGCTGCAAGCAGCCCTGTGCTTTCCCCGCTTCCTCCCTCTTCTCATGGTTTTACTTACAAGATGAGGTCAGGAATGACTGTTTTCAGTTGTGTTCCTAAGAAATCGGTATTGGGAGGTGTTTTAGAACATAGGAAAGCACTTGGAAATATGAGGAAGGAAGATCTTGTGGAATATTATGATCAATGGTGGTTGCTGTGTAAGTTAGATGAATGGGAAAAGTGTCCAGAGGATAGAACCTTGAAGTATCATACTTTGTTGCAATTAATGTTGTTTTTAGGGTGAGAATAGCAGGACAAAATACATCTCTACAAGAGATCATTACATCATTACAGACAGTTTTACAGCTGGAATGGTTTGAACTTCAACAAGCTGAGAGAGAGTTAACTGATAACACACAGGTCACAGTAAACTTGCTGAAGTCTGCAAGATGCTTTCCTCATTAACCTGTTTTCTTTGTGGGTATCTGTTTAAGCATGTTGCAGTCTTAGTAGGTCTTTGTTCTGTGGTACTGTGAGTTCACAGACTGTTAAACAATGAGAACCCATGGACTCAAAATGTGCGTTTTGTGATAATACAGAAGATCATGAGTAATTTAGTTCTTTACTGCGTGAATGTGATGGTAAAATTTTGTGTGTATTAGCTGTTATTTTTCTTTCTAGCATGCTACCTTTATTCCAGCATTCAGACTTGCAGAACTCTGTGATAGGCTGTGTCTCATCTCGATGTACTAAATTTGGCTCTTTTATATGCACACCCTTTAAAGAATCCTGGTTTTGGGACAACAGTTGTAGCGCACCAGACGAGACGCTAATAGAAGCCCTGCCCAGTCCAGCTTGCTGCCGCATCGGGGGTCAGGTGCCGACTGGGCTCCAGCGTGCACTGACCTGTTTTGTCAGGGAGACCCAGCGGTGCCTCACCTGGCTGAGCAGTAAGCGGTTCAAAGGTGCAATGCAAAATTCAAGATATTGTCTATCTGCATATTTGAACTTGGTGTTTGGTTATCATATCTGAGCTCAGTATTTTAGTTTGCATATATATATGTTTGGTAGCAAAATAATTTTGTTTGGGGAGATAATTACAAAATGGGAACCAGTTCCGCTGCCATCTTGCTTCCCCTTAGGATGCATCCTTACACGTTAGAGTAACTTTTGGGGAAATATTCTGATAAAAGAAATCTTGAAATGATACTGTATTTGAATGTGGTTTGAATGTGGAATTCTGGGGTTTAGTGCTGTATTGCAATTAATGTCGTTCTGCAGAACTTTGGAAAAAATTGGGTGAAGTATGGTACTGTAAGTCAATTTGCTAATTTTGAGACCAGAAAAGAATATAAATTGTTAAACTCTGATTTGCATTGAAAAGAAAAAAAAAAATCAAAAGAAACAAACAAAACAATGACAACCCCAAAAACAACAACAAAAAAACAAAAACAAAACAAACCCTAAATGCTATGATGTATGTGACCTTGGTATTGTGTGAGGCTGTATTTAAAAGCTGCTAGAATATTAACTGATTTGGATCTAGGAAAATGGAAAAATGGATTGATGTTTAATATGCTGGTTTTTGACATCTGTACATTGCAAAAGGTAAATGGAGCTAAGGAATGTAACTATTGCTGAGCTACATGGAATTGCATGTGTATTATCACAGAATCACAGAATGTTAGGGATTGGAAGGGACCTCAAAAGATCATCTAGTCCAATCCCCCTGCCGGAGCAGGAACACCTAGATGAGGTTACACAGGAAGGCATCCAGGCAGGTCTTGAATGCCTCCAGAGTAGGAGACTCCACAACCTCCCTGGGTAGCCTGTTCCAGTCTTCTGTCACCCTCACTGAGAAGAAGTTTCTTCTCAAGTTTAAGTGGAACCTCTCGTGTTCCAGTTTGTACCCATTACCCCTTGTCCTATCATTGGTTGTCACCGAGAAGAGCCTGGCTCTATCCTCGTGACACTCACCCTTTATATATCTGTAAAAATTAATGAGGTCACCCCTCAGTCTCCTCTTCTCCAAGCTAAAGAGACCCAGCTCCCTCAGCCTTTCCTCATAAGGGAGATGCTCCACTCCCTTAATCATCTTTGTTGCCGTGCGCTGGACTCTCTCCAGCAGTTCCCTGTCCTTCTTGAGCTGAGGGGCCCAGAACTGGACACAATATTCCAGATGGGGTCTCACCAGGGCAGAGTAGAGGGGAAGGAGAACCTCTCTCGACCTACTAACCACCCCCCTTCTAATACACCCCAGGATGCCATTGGCCTTCCTGGCCACAAGGGCACAGTGCTGGCTCATGGTCATCCTGCTGTCCACCGGGACCCCCAGGTCCCTTTCCCCTACGCTGCTCTCTAATAGGTCATTCCCCAACTTATACTGGAACCTGGGGTTGTTCCTACCCAGATGCAAGACTCTACACTTGCCCTTGTTATATTTCATTAAATTTTTCCCTGCCCAAGTCCCCAGCCTGTCCAGGTCTCGCTGGATGGCGGCACAGCCTTCTGGCGTATCAGCCACTCCTCCCAGCTTCGTGTCATCAGCAAACTTGCTGATAATACACTCTATTCCCTCATCCAAATCATTGATGAATATATTGAATAATACTGGCCCCAGTAGTGACCCTTCAGGCACTCCACTAGATACAGGCCTCCAATTAGACTCCGCCCCATTGACCACAACTCTCTGGCTTCTCCCCTTCAGCCAGTTTGCAGTCCACCTGACTACCTGATCATCCAGACTGCACTCCCTCAATTTAACTGTGAGGATGCAATGGGAGACTGTGTCAAATGCCTTACTCAAGTCAAGGTAGACCACGTCCACTGCTCTGCCATCATCCATCCATCTTGTTATGTCCTCCTTAAAGTCAATGAATTTGGTCAAGCACAACTTCCCTTTGGTGAAGCCATGTTGACTGCCCCTAACGACCCTCTTATCCCTCTTATTTTTTTGTTCCTGCAAACAGAAAGCTTCCATGTTCTTTCACTTTTGCAGTTCTTAATGTGGGGGACTATGGTGGGTCCGTGGATTCCCTGACGGAGGGCATGGGAACAGAAATTAGCCTTGAAGATATGAAGGTCTACCCGTGAGAAAGATGGGAGTAAAGGAGTATCTGGAGATGTTAAGGATGTACCCGTGAGAGAGAAGGGAGTAGAAGAGTAACATTGATGATAGCAGAATTAGCCAATGAGATGTTACTACTCTAACTTGTAACCAATAGTGAAGAGAGACATGAATTGGTAAATCTGTATAAAAATCCACTTGTGGCAATAAATGGCATCTACTACTTTCATCCTGGAAGAACTTGGTCTGTGTCATTTGTCCGTCTCAACCGTGACATCTTACTAAATCTGACCAGTTATAAAATTGGGCTTCTCTTGACTCTTCTCCCTTTTAAAAATATCAGTCTGTGAGCAATAGAGCTGAATTTGTAAGTCAGATAAAGTTATAGAGTGGCTTTTACTAAAATAACTTCTCAAATTGCATCCAATATAATTTTTTTTTGTACTCACTTATTTATACTCACTCATCCAATTTCCTGATCACTTCAGCAAATCATCAGGATATAATATGCATATCTAAGGTCATCAGGAGCCAAAGTGAAAGATTTGATACTTGCAGCTATCGCTTTGGTTGCTGTCTTCATGGTAACATATTGTGCAAACTGGAACTAGCTAAAAGGTTCTCACTCTTCCTTTTGTCCCCATTCCCCTTTTTGAGAGTAAATATACTCTACAACAACATTCTGATTTTAAGTAACAGTGATGAGACACATGTAACACCATCCCCATCTTCCTCCGTGTTCTCAAAGAAGAAAAAATGTGACTCTCAGTATTTTTTTTTTTCTTTATGTTTTTACACATTATTTTGAACAGAAGGCTTAGCTTACTTGCCTTTAAGCTTACTGGGTGAAACAGAGGAATCAGAAACATCTTCTGCCTCAGTGTGGCTCTGAAGCTATTAATTTTGTGACATTACTGCTAGTCTTTTATTACTCCATTTCTCCCTGCATCTTGCACTACTGGAGGTTACTAGCCTGGCAGTACTACTGATGCCAAATGAGTTGTGTGCGCATTCCCAGTCACACCAGTTAGAGTAATGGTGAAGGATGGACTGTAGCTATGTTAAGACACTCTCCTTTGGAACAGCTGAGGCTTGGGCAGGCATAATCTTCTGCCACTTCTGGTACAGGCCTAAAGAAATTATATTCTTTATCTGCAAAGGGGAAGGAGAAGAGGGAACGGGTGGCCAAAGTAGCAATTGCCATTGCTAGTTCTGTCCCAGTTTCTCCTCATAACCATGAATGAAGTGTAGGGCATGGGCAGACTTAGAGCCTGAGTCTCTACTATATGGAAGTTTTTTTTGGTGTGAACTGAATGCAAATTCCAGCAGAGATAAATTACTTCTTGTTTTCAGTATGGGGCAGCAAGGCAAATTCACCTCTACTCCCTTGCTCCTGCTTGACCTTCTCTAGGTCCCATGAGGAGCTTAGAACGGAACACCAACATTTACCAGCCACATGGGAGATAAAATTATTTCAGATAAGACATTGGAGTAAATGTTGGAGTAGGAAAATTAACTGTTCTTTTAGGCCACATGCACCTGTATTTGGCATGTTCAGGTGATCATAAATCCACCAGCATAGGATGAAACATTATTGTCCTGGTTTTGTTAAAAAACAAGTTTCTCTTTTAGTGAATTTTGCCTGCCAGCTAAAGCCTTCATATTAGCTGCATTTTCCTGGCGAACCAGATGCATGTTTTGGTAAACATAGCAATGGAATGCTAACTTATTGATAAGCACGGATGGACATCTCGCGAGAGGGGCAACGAGAAACAAGTGACCAAGAAACTGACCAACGGTGTATAACATTCCATTCACGTGAATACTTCATATAAAAGTGGGAGATCACGAGGATCTCGGCCCTTTTTCCTTTTTCCCTTCTGCTTATGGCCGACATTAGGAGAGGACCTTGCTAGTCGTCCCTGCGAACTGAGGCCTAGTGAGAGACTGAATCCAGCTCCGGTTGGCTGCAGAGTCCAATCCAGGATTTCAGGTGCCAGCTCTGCAGTTGCTGGGACTTTCAAGATTGGTTTTGTATATTTTGTATTACTTTCTCTATTCTTAGTAGTAGCATTAGTAAAACATCTTTAATTTTTCCAACTCTCTTCTCTCTGTCCTTCTTTCCCTCCCGATCGCCTGTCCTGAGTGGGAAGGGGGGAGAGGGAGGGGCAAAAGGGGGAAGTGGTGGGGAGAGGAGGTTAACAATACATCTGCCAGGGTTTTATCGTCATCCCGCAATCTAAACCCTCGACAATTATTTATAGAAAATCATTCTCAGGGACACCCAAACACTTCACATTCAGTCCTCCAGACTTGCTACTGCCCAAGATCTGAGTGCTACTTTTGCTTTAATGCCACATCCTCACCTTCAAAAACAAAAAGAAAAAGTTATTTCCATTCCTTTAGTCATTTTGTGGGATTCATAACAGGAAAAAAACATTATAAAGAGAAATGGGCAAAAAAATGTCTTCCTCTCTTTAGCCTTCTTCCCAGGTTTTCCCATATCCTGATTTTAAAAAGCTTTTAAAAATAAAGATGGAGACAAAACTGTTTTTTGATTTGCAGATGTTTCAATAATAGTTTTGTGTGACTCATTCTTGTGCTTTATATGTTTATGTCTGGGAAAAACATTTATCTCCAGATGAGCTTTATCAGAGAATAACTACAAACCACAGACAGCATCTGCGGGAGCAGCAGGACATACAGCTCCAGCCACCTAGATGATCAAAGAAGATCAATACTGACAAAACCGCCCAAGGAATGCATGAGAATGAACGTGGCTGAAAACAGTCACAAGAGTGTGGTGTGTTTTCAGAGAATGAAAAGAATTGTGTCTCAGCATTGTGCCAAAATCAGCTCCTCCAGCCACAGGAGAAAGGACACTGTCAAAGACTGAAAAGAATCATGCCTCAAACACTGTGGCCTAGTAACAGGAGATGGGACACTCAGGATAAAGTAAATTGCTATTTACATACCAACAGCGAGCTAAGGAGCCACAAAGGCTGGTTGGTTGACAGTAGGAGGTGGGGGACATGCCGGAAGGCATGTAGCTCCATCTTCTGATAGGCCCAGCATGGCACAAAGGGAAAAGCTGGGACCCTTCAAAATGGCCCCAGACCTGTCTGTCTTTCACAATCACCCCCCATACTTTTCTTTTGCAATAACACCTCTGCAAAAGACAAAAAGTTACGCAAGCAGGCAACCCAGAGGGTTATAAAAAGGCTCACCTATACCAGCACTGACAGGGAGCCCACCATCTTGAGGACCACTCCGCCGACCAAGCTCATCGCAGGAACCGAACCAGACACCCAAGGACGCTGCACTTCCAAACTACAAACCCCAGCATCCTCATCACAGGACACGGGAGGCTGGACCCAGACTACAAGTCCCATCATCCATGCTGCAGAGCCGTAAGGGTGGCGGGATCCCTCACTCTATTTCTTCCTTTCTTTTTTTGTTCTCTTCTTTCTTTTGACGTGAGGAATAAACTCTACAACTCACGATGAGTTATAAAGCAGGTATGTTTATTCTGGTGCTGTCCCGTCCCGACAGATGGGATGAGGGATGAGTTAACTCTAGACGCAACACACGCCCTGACTCAACAGATGAGACCAGGTGTGAGTTAATTCTGGGTTAATTCTGCGCGGTTATGTGAAGTGAATGACAGACAGTCACCTCCAGGGTCCAATTCAATTGTGAGTTTTACTAAAAGTACTTGTTGGAATATTGGTTACAGTGAATGGTGACTTGGCAAAAGTATAACAGAACTTATCAACACATTAACAGCAAAAATCCTACTACAAGCGGTATATTGACAACCATCAGTAGCTATAATATGAAATTTAACCAGAAATCAACAGCAAAGCTTAAAGATGGTGTTATCCTTATATGTTCAAAAGGGAAAGAGAGTGGTAGAGAAGGAAGGAAAACTAAGGTATAAGGGAGAGAGTAATATATATATGCAGAAGGAGAGGCAAAGAGATGTGGGTATAGAAAAAAGGAGAGAAGGAAAGAGCGGAGAGAAAGGAAGAAAGAAAAGAGTGAGGAATCCAGTCTCTTACGGCCCCACAGTGTGGATGACAGGACTTGTACGATGATGTATGGCCTCGGTGTTCCACGGAGAGGATGCTGGGGTCAGGAGCGCAGCGTCCTCTGATGTCTGGTTCAGAATGAGGGTCTTCAGGGTGCTGGTATTCTCTTGGTGAGGCTGAGCTGGTATTTCCTTCGGTGAGACCGGTAGGCTCCTCCGGTGAGGCCGAGCCGGTATTCCCCCCCTGTGAGGACTGATAGGCTCCTGGCGAAACTGGCGCTCCCTCCCTGATCATGCTGGTTTTGGTGGGCTTTTTATAGCTCCCAGAGTAGAGGAAAGTCCGGGGGCAGGGGGGCAAGTGGTGATTGCAAAAGAGGGACAAGTCTGGACAAGTCCTGATAAAGTGTCTCAACTTTTCCCCTTTGTTTGCCAAGTTGGGCATATCAGGAGATGGGGCTATGTGCCCTCCAGCACATCCTCCATCTCCGGTGGGTCAGCCGGCCTGATCTGTGGCTCGTTAGCTCATCCTTGATATGAAGATCGCAGTTCCCCCTGCTCTGAATGTGTCTTCTGGCTGAACTAGTCACAATGTTTTCAGTCATGATCCTTATCAATGCTCAACAGGCGCCAGTGGGCATGGGAATCTTTTCCAAAGCATGCCTTCCTTTATTTCAGAAGGTAGCCATTTTTATGTTAACACATCATACATATTCAGAATAGGAGTTGGATTAGTACAATTAGTCCCAGGAATAGGAGTGGCTATTATAATCATAGAGCTCCTCCTTTTGGATGAAGGCTCACAGTCTTCCTCACTGTGCACTTTTTACCTTTGGTCCGGTATGCTGAGTTGGCCGAAGCCCAAACTGCTGAGCTGGTTATAACTGGATTGTTCTCCTCCTGCGTGCTGAAGGTTCCCATTATCCACCAAGGATGCAGCTGGGCCCTTTGTTAGTTAAGTTGTTACATCCTTACACTACACAATACATTACTTGTTATTGTGGCAGTTGCACACCCCCCTCTCTCCCCGCCCCCCCTCCCCCCCCGCCCCGTTCCTTCAATATGGAAGGTGCAGGCACATCCCCCTCTCCCTCAACACATCCCCCCCACCCTGTCCTGCAATGGGGTTAACAGCTTCTTTTGTTTGACCCCAGAGCCCATTGGCCAGGGTCGTTAAGAGAGAGGAGGAGGGGGTGCAGAGGCGCCAAGGAGTCGAGAAGTTTCTGGGCGCCCACAGCCAGAGTGGAGAGGGTGCTGAGCAGTTTCAGGGCACCCCATAGCCAGAGTGGGGGTGCAGAGAAGCTTCTGGAATGCCCACAGTCAGGTCTGACATGGCTATATAAACAGGACCCCCGCCGAGGCATGCGCTTGGCGTGTTCTCTTGCAGTCGCGGGCTAAGAATGCTATCGTTGAGATCCCACCCCTTAGGCAGGATTGCTGCCTAAGGTAATCTCCCGGGACTGGGACTGCCTCACCGCACCGTGTGGGTGAGTGATAACCTACTTAAT
Source organism: Patagioenas fasciata (assembly GCF_037038585.1). NCBI lineage: Eukaryota > Metazoa > Chordata > Aves > Columbiformes > Columbidae > Patagioenas > Patagioenas fasciata. The sequence goes on from NC_092559.1 coordinate 4,883,793, forward strand.
ATTTCCTCGCAGGATTTGCGGGTGTTTTTCCTCACTAGAAAAAGTGAGGGCATTCCGTGCCTAAATATGAGCACGTGTATTTTGTTCCTGAAGTCAGGGATGGCTCTGACATTGTTTTTTGTGAGCCACGTGTATGCACACTGTGGATCTCCATTGTTATTATTTGCTGCACCCCGATAATTTCCTCAACTGATATTCCAACCCGTATTTACATTACTGGAGTGCTAAAACCTCGTTCTTTACTGGTTAATTTGCTGCACCTTTTTGACCAGAATAAAAGTTTGTTTTGGACCTTGTTGTCCACCTAAACTAACTTCGGGGTGCGTCCATGACAGTTATACAGTAATTTGCTGACTATACAGTATATCACTTTCCTTTTCTTTCCTATATCCCTATTTCTTTGCCTCTCCTTCTGTGAGTAGTGTAATAACATAAGGCTTACAACCCCACATATGCGGCAAAGCCCTTTATGTAAATCCTTTTGCTGTTAAACTGTTCACCAATTAGGCTTAAGTAACGTAAATCTTTCTGCCACTGAATCATCTGCTAATTGGGCCAAGCTGCAAAATAAAAGGTGTTGCTTTTCTTGTTTAGGGACCTTAAGTATTGTATACACTGTTTTCCAACCAAGGGGACCCAGGAACCTGAGTCACCTCTCCCCCCCACTCATACCTCTGGGTGGGTCGTGACACGTGTCTGAAATAACATCTTTGAAAAAAACATCCTGTTTGACCTCTTGGTCCAGACCCTGTAAGATATAAATTGAAAAAGAGATAATTAAGGAGAGCTTTCTGCTCTGCTTTGTTCTGCTCTGCTTTGCTGTCTCTGTTTCTGGCTCTCAGGAACTATGTGTGTGTCCCACAGTGCATCACTCTCAATCGCCACAGCACCTATCAGCAACGTCTTGATGACTAAGCAATGTTAACATTGAAAATCCTTTAGGTATTCTGTAAATTATAAATACAAACCAGATGTGCCATTTAAATTGCTGTTTTTATGAAAGAAGCATGTCTTCTGTAATCTGCAAAATTCCACTTAAACCACATGTATTATGAAGTCTCAGGATTAATCCTGAAATTTCCGAACCACAATTGTATTGGGTTTATGTGGCAAGGTTTTGGTAGTGGGCGGAAAAGGCTACAGGGGTGGCTTCTATGAGGAGATGCCAGAAGCTTCCCCCATATCCAATAGAACCAGTGCCAGTCAGCTCCAAGGCAGACCTGCTGATGGCCAAGGCTAAGCCAATCAGTGATGGTGATAGCACCCCTGTGATAATACATTCAAGAAGGGGTAAAAACTGCTGTGCAACAGCAGCTGAGTGAGGGGTGAGAATATATGAGAGAAACAATTCTGCAGGCACCAAGGTCAGTGAGGAAGAGGGGGAGGAGGTGCTCCAGTCACTGAAGAAGAGATTCCCCGCAGCCTGTGGTGAAGATCATGATGAAGCAGGTTCTCCCTCTGCAGCCCATGAATGTCCAAGGTGGAGCAGATATCCACCTGCAGACCATGCTGGATCAGGTGGATGTGCCCTGAAGGAAGCTGTGACTCTGTGGAGACCCCATGCTGGAGCAGGCTCCTGGTGGGAGCTATGACCCCATGGATAGAGGAGCCAACACTGGAGCAGGTTTGCTGGCAGGACTTGTGACCCTGTTTGGGACCTATGTTGTAGCAGTCTGTTCCTGAAGGACTGTTCCCCATGGAAAGGACCCATGCTGGAGCAGTTAGTGAAGAACTGCATCCTGTGGGAAGGACTCATTTTAGGGAAGTTCATGGAGGACTCTCTTCTGTGTGTGGGACATGACTCTGAAGCAGGGGAAGAGCATGAGGAGGAAGGAGCAGCAGTGACACCACATAATGAACTGACTGCAATCTCCATTCCCTATCCCCTTACACTGCTTGGGGGGAGGAGGCAGAGAAATTGTGAGTGAAGTTGAGCCCAGAAAGAAGGGAAGAGTGGGGGGAAGGTGTTTTTAAGATTTGTTTTTATTTCTCCTTATCCTACTCTGACTTTTGATTGGTAATAAATTAAATTAATTTCCCTGAGTCGAGTCTGTTTTGCCCATGATGGTAACTACTGAGTGATCTCCCTGTCTTGACCCACGAGCCTTTCATATTTTCTCTCTCCTCTCCAGTTGAGGAGGGGGAGTAATAGAGCAGCTTGGTGGGCACCTGGCATTAAGTCAAGGTCACAGAATCACAGAATAGCTAAGGTTGGAACAACCCATCACAATGTCTTAAAACACCGTAAAGTTATTAGCAACATGAAAACTTAAGGGTTTTTACACCGGAAATGCTGCTGGATCAGATGACTAACAAGTCACTAAAACCAAATAAAACCTTTTCCTTTTCAGTTAAAGAGTATAAAAGAATTCTGTAGTCAAGAATTGCTCAGAGAAAAGTCTTGCACATTCCTATTGAATATTTTTTCAGTGTTTTCTGATTTTGAATTCCTAACTTTGCACATTTTTTCTGTTGGGAGTGAATCCATTATGTTTTCGTCAACCAATAATAATCCTTGTTGTTGCCTTTCCTTGATTCCCCTCACTGTAGCATAAATGCACCCCTGTTTGTGTGCCATCATCAGATCTCTGCTGATGTATACATCAGGTTTACACCCTCATACTTGTCTTAAAGACCTGTACACAACTCCCCTCCTGTCTACATCTTCGATTTTAACTTAAGTCACTTTTCCCATTTTGTTTATTCAAGACTATAGTCTGGGTATCCCATTTTGCTTTTCTTCCTCTTATTTTCATATTTTTCTTGGACATTTTTACATGGTCTCCTATTTCCAGAATGGGAGAAAAATCACAAAGTAGTTTTAGATGTCCAACATTAGATACTTAACATATTTTTTCATATCTAGTACAACTCCAGCATTGTCATACAATGCTAAGAAGGTAGATTTGCAAATGAGCAAACCACAATACTTGCAAAATAACAGTAACCTGCCAAACACCTGTTATTAATCATTGATTTGAAGAGAAATGCTCAATATTTTAATCTTACATGTAATAAAATCAGCTCACACTGCTGAGAAGATCACTAACTAGCATGCTGCTACATAAATATGTAGTTAACTACAAACATACAAATCACTATGGCTCTTGGGAAATGACTGAATTAATATATCCACATTGGTGTTCAAGTAACCACACAGCACCCTGAAGATCAAGACAGCTGCACAGATATGTACAGTCCAAGCCTGAAAGAGTCCCTTTGCAGTAGTCTTTGGGTGGCCCATTCCTGGAATGGAGAAGATGGAGAAGAAATGGCTAAAGGGTACACAGGCTACCAAGCTCTCTTATTCAAGACCATTAAAAATGAAGCAGGCAGTGAATGGGAGGAAAGATAGACCTGACTGAGAAGAATAGAGACAAATCAAAAGTTGTGTACATGATGAAAGCACGGCTAATATAATGTGAGTTTTTCTCAGAGCTGTCCACTATTGAGGAGAAAGACCTTGGGCTCAGGATAGTTCCATCAAAATGGAACTCAGTGCTCAGGAGCAGTCAGAAAAGAAAATCCAGTATTGGGTATTATTGGGAAAGGAATAGAGAATAAAAGTGAAAACATTATTACGCTGCTGTGTAAACCTGTAGTGTGTTCTCATATGTTGAACATCTCATCTCAAAAAGTGTAGAGTTGGGAGAATTTCAGAGAAGGGCAATGAAGATAATCAAAGTTATTGTGTGAGCCAACACAGGCAGATTGCAGGAACAACCAGAGGCCACAAATGCAATGCAAAGAGCAAATTAATTTTTGTTACCTCGCTACCAGGGGATGTCTGAAACAGCACCTAAGCTCCTGGGCAGAGGTCACACAAGCGGAGATGCAGGTGCTGCAGAATTCAGCTCTTGGTGAAGATTAACGAGCCTGCTCATTTTGGCCTGTATATAGAGATTAAGGCAGGTGCAGTTTACCCCACTGCTTTGATCTTTGCCTGCAGGAATCTCAAAGATAAAGTGCCTTTATTACTCTTTTCACAGGCCTGTTATCTAAACACAGAGGTTTTACTTGTGATTTATGTGCCTTTCTACACCCTGGCTGCAGTCACTTGAGCATATTAACAATTATCCTCCTCACCATTCTTGTGCTATTTTGACACATTTATAAAACAACTTCTGCACAAGGAATGACTACAGGTGCTAGGATTCTTCACACTGGAAAAGAGATGGCTGAGGGGGCAAAAGTCTACAGAGTAATGAGAGTCTTGGACAAAGCAGATATGGATCAAACACTCAGAAAAAAGAAATGGGGTAGCAGGGAAAAACAGCAATTTCAAAACAAGTAAAAGGTAATGTTTTCTCAAACGAGAGTTTGTTAGGCTTGTGGGCAGAGTTCACATGGGTTACAGGGGAGACTGGGCAAGTTTACAAAATAAAAATCCTTTGAAAACTAACTAATTAATGGAAATCATATCTGGACCAGGAAGTCTCTGAGCTCAAATACACCCTGAGCTATATATACCCATCTTGTTGTCATACTTTTCCTCCAGCATCTCCTTTTTGCTGCTGTCAGAGATATGATACAGGGTTGGATGGACCTCTGATCTGCTCTGGTATGGCTGTTCTCATGTTTTTAGCTTTGGTATGTTCTCCGCTCACACATCTATACATTTGTTTGTGAGTGTGTGTGTGTAGAAAATGGAAAACAAATATAAGGATGGATTCCAGGATCTATAGGAAACAAACAACTGATCTCTATTTTAATATTTAAAAAATGCAATCCAGTTATTTTAATTAAAATTTGGAAAGAAAATATACTGATTTGTTTTATTGGATTTTTCCAAACTTTCACAGAGAGGAATTATTTATTTAAACTCTCCCCTTGAAAGTAAATATCTAAACCAAAATATTTCTACTACCATGCTGCTCAGCTGGTCTAGATACAAAGCATATTTTTCTTCCTGCTGCAGAATCTATTTGGTCGTTTGGATATTATTCAATATATTCATCAATGATTTGGATGAGCGAATAGAGTGTATTATCAGCAAGTTTGCTGATGACATGAAGCTGGGAGGAGTGGCTGATACACCAGAAGACTGTGCCGCTATCCAGCGAGACCTGGACAGGCTGGAGACTTGGGCAGGGAAAAATTTAATGAAATATAACAAGGGCAAGTGTAGAGTCTTGAATTCGGGTAGGAACAACCCCAGGTTCCAGTATAAGTTGGGGAATGACCTATTAGAGAGCAGTGTAGGGGAAAGGGACCTGGGGGTCCTGGGGGACTGATCATCAGGATGACCATGAGCCAGCACTGTGCCCTTGTGGCCAGGAAGGCCAATGGCATCCTGGGGTGTATTAGAAGGGGGGTGGTTAGTAGGTCGAGAGAGGTTCTCCTTCCCCTCTACTCTGCCCTGGTGAGACCCCATCTGGAATATTGTGTCCAGTTCTGGGCCCCTCAGCTCAAGAAGGACAGGGAACTGCTGGAGAGAGTCCAGCGCAGGGCAACCAACGTGATTAAGGGAGTGGAGCATCTCCCTTATGAGGAAAGGCTGCGGGAGCTGGATCTCTTTAGCTTGGAGAAGAGGAGACTGAGGGGTGACCTCATTAATGTTTACAGATATATAAAGGGTGAGTGTCACGAGGATGGAGCCAGGCTCTTCTCAGTGACAACCAATGATAGGACAAGGGGTAATGGGTACAAACTGGAACACGAGAGGTTCCACTTAAACTTGAGAAGAAACTTCTTCTCAGTGAGGGTGACAGAAGACTGGAACAGGCTACCCAGGGAGGTTGTGGAGTCTCCTACTCTGGAGGCATTCAAGACCTGCCTGGATGCCTTCCTGTGTAACCTCATGTGGGTGTTCCTGCTCCGGCAGGGGGATTGGACTAGATGATCTTTTGAGGTCCCTTCCAATCCCTAACATTCTGTGATTCTGTGAAATCAGTTCATATTCTAGCAACTTTTAAATGCAACCTCTTCCAAGTTCACATCCATCATAGCATTTAGTTTTCTTTCCCATACCTCCAACTGCAAAATCATTTCAAATTTTCTTTTATCAGAGGATTCCCCCACAAGGTTACACTAATGTGCAAGGATGCATCCTAAGGGGGAGCAAGGTGGTACTTTAGCAGTGGAACCGGTTCCCATTTTGTAATTATCTCCCCAAACAGAATTATTTCAGTACCAAATATAAATATGCAAACTAAAATAGTGAGCTCAGATATGCAAACCAAATATCGAGTTCAAATATGCAAATGGATCACAGTTACACTCATTCAAGACAATATCTCAGTTTTTGCATTGCACCTTTGGGCTGTTTACTGCTCAGCCAGATAGACGTACCGCAGGGTCTCCCTGACAAAACAGGTCAGTGCGTGCTGGAGCCCAATCGGCACATGCCCCCCTGCTGCTCTAGTAAGCTGGACTGGGCAAGGCTTTTATTAGTGTCTCATCTGGCATGCTACAACTGTTATCCCAAAACCAGGATTCTGTACTCAGTGTGCATACAAAAGAGTCAAATGTAGTGCACCAAGATGAGACACAGCCTATCAAAGAGTTGTGCAAGTCTGGATGCTGGAATAAAGCTAGCATGCTAGAAAGAAAATAGCAACTATTACACACAAAATCTTATTATCACATTCATGCAGTAAAGAACTAAATTACTCATGGTCTTCTGTATTATCACAAAATGTACATTTTGAGTCCATGGATTCTCATGATTTAGCAGTCTGTGAACTTACTGTACCATATAACAGGCAAAGACTCATTAAAACTGTAATATGCTTAAACAGATACCTACAAAGACAACAGGTTAATAAGGAAAGCATCTTGTGAATTCAGCAAGTTTTTATTACTTGTTTGTTATCAGTTAGTTCTCTCTCAGCTTGTTGAAGTTCAAACTGTTCTGCCTGTAAAACTGTCTGCAACGATTTAATGATCTCTGGTAAAGATTTAGTTTTGTCCTGCTCTTCTCGCTTTAAAACCAACATTAATTACAACAAAATGTTATACCTGAAGGTTCTATTCTCCAGCCACTTTTTCCAATCATCTGACTTACACAGCAGGCACCATTGATTACAGTATTTCACAAGATCTTCCTTCTTCATATTTCCAAGTGCTTTCCTATGTTCTAAAACACCTCCTGATACTGATTTCTTAGGAACACGACTGAAAACTGTCGTTCCTGACCCCATCTCGTAAGTAAAAACCATGAGAAGAGGAAGGGAGGGAGGGAGGGGGAAGCACAGAGCGGCTTGCAGAGCAAGTGGGAGAAGGAGGGAGAAGGCTTACAGTGCACTTACACAAACAATACCACAAAGAAACTGTAACAACAGTCAGTAAAATAACTCGCATTCCTGACAAGCTGCTTGATTTTCAGAAAGGCAATACGCAGAAGTATGTAATATGTACTGTAAAACTCGCGGATATAGCTTATGTACAGGGGAAGCAGCTTGTTCTATTACTAACGCAATCCCGCAGATCTCTCATTCAACGAAGACTGCTTTTCCCTGTTACACTCAGGGATTAGTGGCCACAACTAAAGTTTACTCACCCGTCGGATTGTGTGTTCACCGCCACACGCACTCTGCTCGATGAAGAGCCTCACAGGGGTCACAAAGTCACAAGGGGCACCATTTGCAGCTATGAGGAACAATTCATACGGACACAGACAGAGGTACACAGGCACAGAGTTCTTGTTAGCAGCGAGAGCAGAGCCAAGCAGAGCAGAGCCAGGCTGAGCTCACTTTTATTAACAGTTTTCAATTTATAGGTTTACTGATATGGGCCTGGATGTTTTTTCAAAAAATGTTATCCCAAACACACCACACTCATGTTGTGACTGTTTTCAGTCACATTCCCATGCATATCTTGTGGGCGGCGTTCCGACCCACTCATTCACACACCCAGTCCCAACATTCACACATCATACATATGGGGGCGGTTTTCCAATACGAGATATTGTGAAAAATGCAGTTGTGATTCGTGCTAAGATGTTTAATGTTTACAGATATAACCAAATGAGGCACGGACTCTGAACCTGGAAAAAGGAAAAAGGTGATTAAGTTCTATGTAAAAAGTTATGAAACTTGTTTAAGAAGTTATATTGATAGACGGAACTAACATTTTAAGGGTTAAGCAACTACATAATAAGGGCCTACTAACAAGCTAACATTTTAAGCCACGTAATTAATGTCTAGTTTAGAGCTATATGTAACCAATTGTGCTAAAAAAGCAGGACTTCATTAAATGCTGAGATAAGAAGTTTTACAGCACCAGCTGCAACCTTGAGGAGACAAGATAGCCAAGATTTACAGCAAAAAGGGGGCGCCAGTCCGGTTTCAGTCGGTTTGGTAGCTTGGGTTCCAGCCAGTTCTTCATAATAAGCAAAAGGTAAAAAGTCCACTGTGACGAAGCTGAAGGAGCCTTCATCCAAAGACCCCTAAAGTCCTTCCTCAAATTCACCAAGTGACATTGCGCAGGCGCAACAGGGGAGGGTCAAGGAGGGGAATATGTAGATGGTTATATGAAACTCATGTTAATAAAAAGCGGGAAAGGTCATGAATATGTATAGGCGTTCCTGGGTTCATTATGAATATGTAATACCTTACTGTATTTAAGCACACTTCTTATTGTTAAGAGTGTGCGTGTTGGGCGGAGTGAATCCCCCGCGCACCCAGCGCTGTTTTGCTTATGCTCTAATGAACACATGTTTAAAGAATACAATTAAGAGATTGGATTAAACATTGTTTATCCATAGAAAAAGCGTAAGTTATTTATTTCAATATCATTCTCACTGGCCTGGGCTATCACTCCTTACACTCATAAAAAACATAATTCTGTATAACCTGTCCAAGGCTATTTAGCTGGAACCACAAATCCTGCCGTTCCCACACCCTCCCTTCAGGTATTTATACACATTGATAAGATCCTCCTTAAGTCTTTTCTTCTCAGCTCTCTCAATATTTCCTAATCTGCCACATGCTCCAGTCTCTTTGTTTCGGTTTAGCCCCAACCCCCCCCCGCCTAAGCCGGCAGCTAAAACCATGTGACACTTGTTCGCGCTTCCCCCACCCCTGATGGGATAGGGAAAATCAGGAAACAAAAGGCAAAACTTGTGGGTTCGGATAAGAACAGTTTAACGGATCAGTGAAGAAAAAATGAATGGTAACAACAACAATAATGAAAGAATGTACAAAGCACTGGATACACAGCGCAATCTCACCACATGGCAGTTGTGAAGCTGTAGTTCACCTTCTCCGAAGCAGCAAGTGGATTCCTGACTGCAGCCCACGCCAAAACCTCTCCCCATCCTGGACAACTGCTGGTGCCCAAAACCTCTCCCCAACCTGGACAGCAGCTCACACGTGAAATGCAAAAGCCCAGAACTGCGTGGTCCAGAGAGAACTGAGACCCTCTCGGACCACCCCACTCCCTGGCAGTGAATGAGAGAAACCCTGCCCCCTGGCCAGCCCCCTTTATAACTGAGCATGACTTTATATGATACTGAATATCCCTTTGGCTAGTTTTGGAGTAGCTGTCCTGTCTGTGTCATTCCCCCAGCTACCTGTAGAAATTAACCCTATCTCGACTGACCCAGCATATTCCACCCCTTATTCTATACCATTTATGTCATGCTTAGGTCTTACACTTACCAATACATTTCAATTAATGATTGATTACCACCTTAAATACATATATATGTACATATACACACAGATATTATTCCCTTAGTTCATGGCATAATCTCATCCCTTTAAAATGTCCATTGAGTCCATTTAGTCTACGATTTTGAATTGTATCCATCAGGATTGTCTCCTGGTGCAGGAGAGATGGAGTGTCATGTTGGAGTGCTGCATTACTACATGCTGCCTCTGGAAATCGTAGCTTGTACATCTGGCGCAGTTTGTGCCCCCAATTTGCAGTTCAAAGGTGTCGACCTTGAGGAGGTGTCTGGATGCCAGTTGTTGAAGCCAGCTCTGGTTCCATCATTGCTGCACTTTGTTCAGTTTTCTCAAAGTTCATTCTTCATTAACCTGAAAGGTACTTACTGAATACTTGTGGGAAACTGCAGCAGGTCTGTGGAATCCTTGACAGAAAGTATGGGAGTAGACATCAGCCTTGAAGATATTAAGGTTTACCCTTGAGAAGGATGGGAGTAAAGGAGTACCCGTGAGAGAGGAGAGATGTACCCGTGAGAGAGAAGGGGATAGAAGAATAACATGGATGATAGCAAAATTAACCAATGAGATGTTAGTGCTGTAAATGGCATCTATTACTTTCATCTTGGAAGAACTTGGTCCATGTCGTTTGTCCGTCTCATCCACGACATCTGGTGACCCCGACGTGATCCCGCCTGAAGAGGATCTCGCATGAAGAGGAGACAGCGTGAAGTTGTGACAGCCGAAGGAGAGCTGTGGAGACGGAGCTCGGTACAGCTGATAGAGCAGTCGAGGAGAGCTGCCGAAGATCCGGATCGTTGAAAAGACACCTCACTAAGGAGTAGGTGAGCTACCGGAAACATGAGGGGGAACTTATCTAAAGAAGAGGGTACTATATTATCTACATGGAAGCTGCTTCTGAAGAAACGGGGTGTTAGCCTTCCAGAACTGACTTTAAGAAAAATGTTACTATGGGGCAAAGTACAAGGTTTAGAGGTTAATCCTGTGACAGCATTTAGTGTGTCACAATGGATGGACTTGGGAGATAAACTGTTTGATAATGCTACCCAAGGGTCCAAGGAAGCAACTGAACTGTTAACAACGTGGCACTTGTTATTAGACACTCTGAAAGAGTTAAAACAGCAACAGGATAAGGCAGAGGTGGCGGAGGGGGATGGTCTTCCTGGCTCTCCTGGGCCAGATTCAGAGGAAAAGGCGAGATTAAGTACTACTCTGAACCCCCCTGTTACTAAAGATTCGTCAAATCCACCCAAGTCCATATTATCTGATATGGATAAGGATCCGCGACACTTTCTTGGAAAGTTAAAAGGAATAGAGGAGGAGCGTACATATGTGTGTCCCCGAGATCAGATAAAAACTATGAAAGACTCGCATGAAAAAACAGCGTTGGGTTATATACGATCTCGGGAGGGGCCCCCGGAGCACCGGTCAGAGCAGTGCGTTCAACTGACTGCTCCGCCGTCATCAATCATGGCTCAAACGTCTGCTCCACCATCATCAATCGTGGTTCCGCCATCTACGTCACCGCCATTAATCACTGTTCAACCTTCTGCCTCGCTGCTATCAGTCGCGGAAGAAAAAAGTGGACATTTTTTTTCCTATCCCCCCTTGCCTGGAGATTTAGGTGGGGAGGATCCTCCTGTGGTGAGCCAGGCAGAGCCAAATAACGTAATTCCTATAAATTTGGGTCCCCCCAGCCTGCCTCCGCCCCCCTCCCACACTGCTGCAGAGCAAATTCCTGAGGGTGGGGGTAGAGTTTCAGAGCGTAAACCGAACTTACCAAAAAGCTGGGATTTACCCCCAGCTTCAATTACAGTTAGATCACGGGACCCTGTGCATTTCTGGAAGAGGGTGAAGGCTAAAGCTATGGAAATAGGGGACTGGGATCTATCAGAAACTATATCGGTTCCTTCCCCTGTTACTGAGCCGCCACTTGTTGAATCTGTTGGATCTATGGCATTTCCTGTCATATACCATAATCCTGCAGGGGGGGAGCCCCATGAGCACATTTCTTATTCCTGGAAAGTAATTCAAGATTTGCAAAAAGCCACTGCCCAGTACGGGCCTAACTCCCCTGCGGTTATGCGGCTGTTACGTTTGTTATCTATGGAAGCTATGACTCCCTGCGATATTTCTCAGTTAGCTCAGGTTATTTTTCAACCTGTACAGCTCTCAATGTTTCGAAGTATTTGGCAGCAAAGGGCTGAGGCACAAGCAGTGATAAACATACAATACCCAGACACTGATCCCCGTTCTGTTACTGGTGTAGATGTATTGATGGGCTCGGGGCAGTATATTAATCCGCAACTTCAAGCACAATGGTCTCCTCTCGTGCTTGAGCAAGTGAAGGCCATAGGGATCGAGGCTATAATTAGAACAGCAGAACTGGCAGAACCAAAACAGAGATACGCTGCTATCAAGCAGGGTCCTAAAGAGCCATTTCTTTCCTTTGTTGAAAAATTACAAGCGGCTGTTGAACGTCAGGTGTTCGATGTGAATGTCCGGGGACTGCTGGTAAAACAGCTAGCTCGTGATAATGCTAATGCAGATTGCCAGAAACTGATTGAAACTTTGTCAGGGGATCCAACTTTAGAAGCAATGATTACTGCTTGTGCCAAGGTCGGTTCAGTGGAACATAAAATGACTGCACTTGCTGCTGCTATGGCAGCAGCAAAAATACAAGATCAAAAGTGCTATGAACGCGGTCGGAATAGTCATGTAAGACTCGTCTGTCCACGTAAAAACAAACAGGCTTCAAAAGCTGTAAACACACCTGTCTATGATACAGCCTCAGTAACTTGCTTCAAATGTGGAAAAAAGGGACATTTTTCTAAGCAGTGTCATTCTAAGTATCATTCTAACGGACAGCTACTGCAACAGGGAAACGACAAGAAGAGCGCGAAGGGGCGCGTGCAGACACAAATGCCTCCTTCAACAATGCTTTGCAACCCTGGCAATCCGTTTCTGGGGTCAGTGCACATGCAGCCCTCTGTGACAGACTATCAGGAAACACCAGCGGAGCAGCCAGGATGGATGTATCCACCGCCCACACAGTAACTATAACAACTCAAGAGGTGCATAAAGTGCCCCTGGATGCTTGGGGGCCAATTGGCAGGGGACTGAGTGCTTTGTTAATAGGATGATCAAGTAGTACCCTGCAAGGATTAATGGTACACGTGGGGGTTATTGATGCGGACTATACAGGACAAATTTGTGCCTTGGTTTCCACAGCGACACCACCTGTGACAATACAAAAAGGAACACGCTTAGCTCAACTTGTGCCCTTTTTGAGTTCTGTTCCTAGGACTGAGCAAGTTCTTCATGGGGACAGTGGACCTGGTTCAACTGGAAAGCCACTTATTTTTTGGTCTCAAACAGTGTCAGAGAAAAGGCCACAAATGGTTTATACACTCATAATGAATGCTTTTGTTCCCAGCCAGGTGAAGTTGACTGGAATGCTTGATACAGGAGCAGATGTCACTATAATTTCACAACAGGACTGGCCTCCTTCTTGGCCCTTGGTTTCAAATACTGTGGGGGTGATGGGACTGGGTGGAGTCGCAAACAGTTTGATGTCAGCTAAACCGATAGTGATTGCTAATCCTGAAAACCAAAGGGCTACAGTGAGACCTTATGTGGCCCCAGCCCCGCTGAACTTATGGGGGAGGGATTGCTTAGGGCAGTGGGGAGTACGGATAACTACGGATTTTTATCAGGGGTCACTGTGATGCAGGGTGTTTCTCGACCCAGTTTAACACTAAGATGGTTAACTGAAAGACCAGTATGGGTCAATCAGTGGCCCCTTGCTCAGGAAAAACTTACAGCCCTGCAATCTCTTGTGATGGAACAACTAGCTGCGGGACACATAGAGATCTCACATAGCCCTTGGAATACTCCTGTGTTTGTTATCAAAAAGAAATCTGGAAAATTGAGATTACATGACCTACGAACGGTTAATGAGGTTATGGCAACTATGGGAGCTTTGCAACCAGGTTTACCTTCTCCTACAATGATTCCAATGCAATGGGAAATTGTTGTAATAGATTTGAAGGATTGTTTCTTTACTATTCCTTTAGCAGAACAAGACATGGAAAAGTTTGCCTTTACTGTTCCATCTGTAAATAATGGAGAGCCAGCAAAAAGGTATCATTGGAAAGTGCTGCCACAAGGGATGAAAAATTCACCTACCATATGTCAGTGGTATGCGGCAAAAGCTCTGAGTCCGGTAGATGCTTTGTTTCCATCAGGGTATTGCTATCATTATATGGATGACATTTTGTTGGCCGCAGCAACGCCGCAAGAATTGAGTGAAATGGAAAATAAAGCACGTGAGTCATTAAATCAGTACGGGCTGGTTGTTGCACCTGAGAAGGTACAACGACAACAGCCATGGCTTTATTTGGGCATGAAAATTTTGGATCAGACAGTGATACCACAACCTATAAAACTGCAAGTAAAAATCAAAACACTCAATGATGTGCAAAAATTGGCAGGAATGATCAATTGGGTAAGGTCTTATGTAGGAATCCCCTCTTCTCAATTGCAGCCATTGTTCAATCTTTTGCGAGGAGACACTAATATTTCTGCCCCTCGCACTTTGACAACAGAAGCACAGCAGGTAATTGCGAAAATTGAACAAAAAATCAGTAGTAAACGTATGGAGAATTGATTTGACAGTGCCTGTACAAGCAATTGTTTTGATTGGTCAATGCATTCCTTTTGTTACGATCGCACAATGGCATGAGAAGTGGGGAGATCCTTTACATATCTTAGAGTGGGTCTTTTTGCCAGCCAAGTCAAAAAAGACAGCCCCAGGTCTTTTTGAACTGGTGGCTCAGGTAATTATTAAAATCAGATCACGCTGCATGGAATTAATGGCAAGAAACCCAGAAATGATCATGCTTCCTGTGCAAAGTCATTATTTTGAATGGTGTATGGCTAATAGTTCTGCACTACAAGCAGCTATGATGAATTATATGGGTCAAATCAGTTATCATTTGCCCTCACATCCAGTGATTAAATTAGGCAGTCAGGTAAGATTTGGTCAGAAGCAATTGAATCAATCAAGCCCAGTAAATGGACCTACAGTATTTACAGATGGATCAGGAAGGACGGGCAAGGCAGCCATTGTTTGGAAGGATGGGCCACAGTGGCAACATCGAGTAGAATATCAGGAAGGATCACTACAAGTGGTCGAACTTAGAGCAATGACCATGGCGTTTCAGGCCTTTCCTGGCCCTGTGAATATTGTGACAGACTCTGCTCATGTGGCTGGGCTTGTACAACGGTTGGATAAAGCTGTATTGGGACATGTGTCTAATGAAAAGTTATTTGGTATTTTAAAACTGTTATGGCTTGAAATTCAGAAGCATCATCATGAATATTATGTCATGCATGTTAAAAGTCATACTACGTTACCAGGTTTCATAATAGAAGGAAATGCAAAAGTAGATTCTCTAGTTTCAGCAGTGACTTTAGGACCTGTTTCTGATGTTAAACAACAGGCAATAGCCTCACATCATTTCTATCATCAAGGCTATCGTGCCTTGAGAGACACTTTGGCATTTCAAATTCTGAGGCACGTGCTATTGTTGCTGCATGCCCTGATTGTCAAGGTCAGCATATTCCTACTTATTATGGTACCAATCCCCGTGGCCTTCGAGCCTTGCAAATTTGGCAACCTGATGTTACACATGTACCTGAATTTGGGCGCTTGAAGTATGTTCATGTCTCTATAGACACCTTCTCTTCTGCTATCATTGCCACTGCTCATACTACAGAATCTGCACGAGATGTAATACGTCATCGGCAGCGTGCGTTTTCCTTCTTGGGCGTTCCGCAACAGGTAAAAACAGACAATGGCTCAGCATATGTATCCCGGAAAGTTGCTTCATTTCTACAGCTCTGGGGAGTATCTCATGTTACAGGTATTCCTCACTCTCCCACAGGGCAAGGTATTGTGGAACGCGCTCATGGAACACTCAAGCGTTTTCTTCAAAAAGAAAAATGAGGAATGTTGGGTGAACCACCTGATGCACGCTTGGCTAAAGCCACATGTTTTAAGCTTTTTGCAGGTTTCTGATGATGCCCAGATGCCGCCCATTCTACGTCACTTTTCCTCTTTAGTGGCTCAAGAGAGGGTGGGTCCAGGGGCAAAAGTGTTGGTGCGGGATTTGCGCACGGGACAATGGACGGGTCCACATGAATTATTAACCTGGGGGAGAGGCTATGCTTGTGTCTCTACAGATCAAGGACCACAATGGTTACCTGCGTGAAATGTGAAACCTGTGTTGCCTTCCTAATGATGATTGCTGCAGCTGCTTCATCTTGGATGCCTGCACAGACAAAAACTAACATGTGGATTACTTTAGCCAACATGACTGGCCAGGATTCCATATGCCTAGCTATGGCATCTCCGGAAAACCCGTTTCACACATGCTTGGTTGGCATCCCCCTTGATGACTACAGTAGCATCACACAACTGTTTCCAAATAGTGGTCAGTGCAAAGGCATTCCGACAAACTGTAATAATACTAACATGGCACTTTGGATTAACTGTCTCCCAGAAATAGACATTGAACCACAGGAACTGGAATTGCTGGGATCTGTGCCCATGGACGCTTGTATCCAGCTGGTTTGTGAAAAGTGCCAGGACAATATGCTAAAGCATGAATGGATAAGACTGCAAAATGTTAATGCTACCCTTGACGACTACAGAAATGAAACTCGTTGGTGCAATGCCTCGCAGAAGAATCCAAGGGGTGTTGTTAACAATGTGGGACAGCGAGCCCGAAAACTTCCGTATGGTGTATTCTTGATGTGCGGAGATAGAGCCTGGCCAGGAATTCCTTCTAATGCTGTTGGAGGACCGTGTAGTTTGGGACGATTAACTCTCTTAATGCCCAATGTATCCATAATAGTAGATCACAGAAAAGCGACACAGGAAAAACGTTTTTTTGCATGCATATAAGTCAAAATGTGATGACAGAGTAGATTCTTGGGGATTAGGATAAAGGGTTTTAGGATCTCTTGTACCTGGTGTTGGCACAGCTAAAACTCTAAATACTTTAGAAAAATTAGGATGTTGGCTAGCTAAGCAAACTAACAGAACTTCTAAGGCTTTAAGTGGACTTCTGTTAGATGTAGATTCTGTAAGACATGCTACACTGCAGAATAGAGCTGCAATAGACTTTGTTATTAGCTCAAGGACACGGGTGTGAAGATTTTGATGGTATGTGCTGTATGAACTTGTCAGATCATTCTGAGTCAATTCATAAAAGTATACAATTGTTGAAAGAGGGGGTACAAAAGTTACAAGTTGATGATGGATGGGATTGGTTAAATAAATTGTTTAGTAGCTGGGGGCTTTCAGGGTGGTTGCTATCAGTAGTGAAAACAGGACTGATCGTTCTGATGATTGTTGTGGTTGTGTTACTAATGTTGCCATGCATGATTTCTCTGCTGCAAAGGGCCCTGCAGTGGACAATGAGGACAACATTTTTAGCACAAATAGAAAAAGGGGGAATTGTGGGAAACTGCAGCGGGTCTGTGGAATCCTTGACAGAAAGTATGGGAGTAGAGATCAGCCCTGAAGATATTAAGGTTTACCCTTGAGAAGGATGGGAGTAAAGGAGTACCCGTGAGAGAGGAGAGATGTACCCGTGAGAGAGAAGGGGATAGAAGAATAACATGGATGATAGCAAAATTAACCAATGAGATGTTAGTGCTGTAAATGGCATCTATTACTTTCATCTTGGAAGAACTTGGTCCATGTCATTTGTCCGTCTCAACCGCAACAAATACTGTTAGTATGGTGTACAGTATTATGTAGCACCTACCAGTAGCAATTAACATCATTCAGTTCACATCGTGGGAGTACTCTCACGCAGAATCAAATCTCCAAGGTACACATTGGACTTCTCCATTCTTCAGCATTAACCACCAAGTGCACCCAGGTTGCTGCATGATAGGGGATGTGATACACCCACTAAATGCCATGCTCTTGGGCCCAAGCATCTATGAGGTTGTTTAGGAAATGAGTCCCGTTGTCTGACTCAATTATCTCTGGGGTGCCATGTTGCCATAGGACTTGCTTTTCAAGGCCCAGGATAGTGTTCCAGGCAGCGACATGGGGCATGGTATATGTTTCCAGCCATTCAGTGGTTTCTTCCACCGTTGTAAGCACATAGAACTTGACATGGCGAGTTTGTGGGAATGTAATATAGTCAGTCTTCCAGGCCTCCCCATATTTATACTTTAGCCATCACCCTCCACACCACACATGCTTTAACCACTTGGCTTGCTTGATTGCAATGCATGTTTCACATTCACAGATAACCTGTGCAATGGTGTCCATGGTCAAGTCCACCCCTCGATCACGAGCCCATCTATATATTGCATCCCTTCCTTGATGACCTTAGGCACCATGGGCCCCCTGAGCTATAAATACTTCGCCTTTCTGTTGCCAGTCCAAATCTTCCTGAACCACTTGAATCTTAGCAGTCTGATCCACTTGCTGGTTGTTTTGATGTACTTCAGTGGACTGACTTTTACACACATGAGCATCTACATGGCACACTTTTACAGGCAGGTTCTCTAGCTGGGCAGCAATATCTTGCCATAATTCAGTAGCCCAGATGGGTTTGCCTCTGCACTGACAGTTGGTCCATTTCTGTTGCTGTAACCACCCCCACACAGCATTTGCCACCATCCATGAGTGAGTGAGAGAGAAAGCACCAGCCATTTTTCTTGTTCAGCAATGTCTAAAGCCAGCTGGATGGCTTTCACCTCTGCGAACTGACTTGATTCACCTTGTTCCTCAGTGGTTTCTGTGTCTCGGAGTGCAGGACTCCACACAGCATCTTTCCACCTCCGATGCTTTCCCACGATATGACAGGACCCATCAGTGAACAGGGCATATCACTTCTCATTCTCTGGTAGCTTCTTATACAGTGAGGCCTCTTCAGCACGTGTAACCTCCTCTTCTGGTGATACTCTCAAATCCTTACCCTCTGGCCACTCTGTGATCACTTCTAAGATCCCTGGGTGATCAGGGTTCCCCATTTGAGTCCTTTGCATGACAAATGCAACCTACTTGGTCCACATAATATCGGTTGCATGATGTTTCCCATTGAACATCCAGCCCAACACTGTCAGTAGAGGTGCCAGGAGGAGCTGTGCTTCAGTACTTCACTTCCAAAGCAGCTCAAACCCCTTCATATGCTGCCAATATGTCTTTTTCAGTTGGAGTATAGCAGGCCTCAGATCCTCTGTATGCCCAACTCCAAAACCCTGGGGTCAACCTCGGGTCTCCCTTGGTGCTTTCTGCCAAAGGTTCCAGGTAGGACCATTCTCCCTGGCTGTGGTGTAGAGCACATTTTTAACATCTTGTCCTGCCCTGACTGGCCCAAGAGCTACTGCATGGACTGTCTCCTGCTTAATTTGTTCAAAGGCTTGCTATTGCTCAGGGCCCCACCCAAAATCATTCTTCTTCTGGGTCGCTTGACAGAGAGGGCTCACAATCTGACTGTAGCTTGGAATGTTCATTCTCCTAAAACTGACAGCATCCAAGAAGGTCTGTATTTCCTTTTTATTAGTTGGTGGAGACAAAGCTGATATTTTTTTAACACATCCATTGGGATCTGACAATGTCCGTCTTGCCATCTTACTCCTAAAAACTGGATCTCCTGTGCAGGACCCTTAACCTTTCTTTATGGCAAAACCAGCTTTCAGAAGAATTTGGATTATTGTCTCAAAAACTTCCTCTGCTATGTCACCCCACACGATGATGTCATCAATGTATTGCAGGTGTTCCGGAGATTTGCCTTGTTCCAGTGCAGTCTGGATCAGTCCATGGCAAATGGTAAGGCTGCGTTTCCACCCCTGAGGCAGTCGATTCCAGGTGTACTGGACACCCCTCCAGGTGAATGCAAATTGTGGCCTGCACTCTGCTGCTAAAGGAATTGATAAAAATGCATTAGTGTCTTTGTTAGAGGATCAGACTGACCTAAAACTGAGAGGATTTACATGTATTTAGGTAAGGAATGGCTAGCAGGATTCATTCTTTTAAGTGGCAATGACAACAATTCCCTCTTTTGGGATTTATTTGTATACATTTATATATCAAATAAGTCCCAACTTTTCCAAACTCTTTTAGTGAATGCAGCTCAGCATTTTACCACACATTTCAACATAACATGCAAAAATGCAAATATATCAATAACTAGTACAATAATTACAGTTTTTTAATCCATGTCTATAAATCTGGAATCCAGAAATCAGTCATGTCCAAGCTTCTTGAAATCCGTAAAAGGAATTGTCTTTCTGTACCTCATGCAAGACTGTAGTATGTTTCCAAACTCCTCTAACTCAGTGGTGATTCTTTTAGATTGATCAACATTCAAATGAAGTGTTTACCCAAAAGTGGTCCCAAAATATATTGATAGGAAGGGGTATTCCCAATATAGGAACCACTTTATTTGAATTTTCCAGGAAATGTGTGCATACCCAGCAAGTGGTCTTGTTAGTTATCTGCATGCTCTTCTGAATCAACATAAAATGTACATTTTGGGTCCATGAATTCTCCTGATTTAACAGTGTGAACTTACTATACCATATAATAGGTAAAGACTTATGTAACTGTAATAAATGTTTAAACAGATATCTACAAAGAAAACAGGCTAATATTAATGCTACAGTCAATATTAACAACCCTTCTTGAATATGATCAAATTCTGTATAAGATTCTATTTCAGTCCAAGTGCAGTTCATTAAGTTTTCTTAAGTTTTAGTTTTAAAGGAGTGATCTTTTCTGATTTCTATCCAGTCTCTGTACTTTTCTTTATTCTAGTACAATGAATCCAGGAATCAACTCCCTTAAGTTTCACAGCTGTGTTAGTTAACAACAATACCATATAGGGTTCTTTCCACCACTCTTTCAAAGGTTCATCCTTTGAGATCCAAAGACAGACTTGATCTCCAGGTCAGAAGGGAAGTACAGGCACATGCAATGCCACAGGTGCTTTCTCCTGGATATATCTGTGTAATGATGAGAAAGCTTTTTCCCAAAGGCAACATATATTAATTGAGAATTTGGTTCCCTGAAATATGCATTTGTCCATCTTTTTCTGTCTGTATTATTTCTGCTATAAAATGTGGGCCTCGATTTGATGAGATCCCACCTGGAACCCCAAACCTTGGTATGATTTCATTCATTAATTTCTTCACTAGTTCCCTGGCTTTGCTTGTCTGGCATGGGAAAGCTTCAGGCCATCCAGAAAAGGTATCTACTAATATGAAAAGATATTTATAATTATTACACTTTGGTAATTCAGAAAAATTTCATCTCCAGGAAGAGTCTTTAACCTTATTTTACAATTAATTTTACAACATATCACACCTTTTTTTTAATATTTGATTAGCACAACTTCGCGTTTTAGCTCCAATTGCATATCTTTTAACATTTGCTATCATAGCACCTGCTTTCATATGGGTTTTGTGGAATCAGGGCATCCATTATTATTCCACTGGCCACTTGCTTTGCTGTTTCATCAGTTCTACAATTACCTCATATAATTTCAGATTATCCAAATTTGTGAGCCTTTGTCACCATTTAATTGCAGGGCGACAATAAGCCATGGCAGATGCTCTCTGTCAACCCCCTCCCCGCCCAGCCCCCCTCCCCACTAAGGAAAGGTGATAGGAGAAAAAGAGAGACAGACTTGCAAGTTGGAAAAAAGTTAAAAATGCTTTACTAAGGCTACTAATAAAATAGAGAAAATAATACAAAATATACAAAACCAATCTTGAATTTCCCGGCACAGCTCAGAGCCAGCTGCTCCAGCAGCAGCAGGGCAGTCCTGGGTTGGACTCTGCAGCAAACCAGAACTGGATTCAGGGATGCAGGGTCTGTCACTAGGCCTCAGATCGCAGAGACGGCAGGCAGGGTCCTCCCCAGATCCCAGCCATAGTCAAAGAGAGTGAGACCCTCATGATCTCCCACTTTTATGTGCTGTATGATGTGGATGGGATGGAATACTTAGTTGGTCAGTTTTAGTCACCTGTTCTGTTCACCCTTCCTTGCAAATATGCCCCTCTCACTTAAGGGATGTGCATTCTTATCAGCGACCTTGCATTCCATTGCTATGTCTGCAAAAACATGTATCCTACTCGTGAAAAGTGCAGTTACTTAGAAGAACTTAGATGAAAGGAAAATTCACTAAAAGAGAAACTGGTCTTGTTTTTAACAAAACCAGGACAGCCTTATAGTACATTACTGACACTTCTTCAGGTTTTAAAACAGCTTCTAATAGCTTCAATATTTCTTGCCCATTGTTTGATAGGTGACTCTCGTGAAGTCAGAAGTCCTCTTTCCGTATTGCCCCATGTACATGTACAATTCCAAAAGAATATTTAGAGTCTGTATATATTTTAGTTCTCTTATCTTGTGACAATTCTTAGGCTCTGGTCAAAGCAATCAGCTCAGCTTTCTGTGTTGAAGTATTTGATGGCAATAGTTGTGATTCCTTTAGGTTCTCTCAAGTTACCACGACATATCCAGATCATCTTTCCCCACCCAGAGTAAAACTGCTCCCATCTGTATAGAGAATCCCTTCCAACCTATCACTTCAGCAGGCTCCTGTAGTTGTTCAAGAGTGAAACTCCAAGCCATTGAACGTGAGAAATTCTCCAGATACTTGCCCATGTTCTCCCACATGCCATGCCACCAATGGCCATCCCTGCTTCTTTGACTGGAATCAAGTTCATGTTCTTCATGCAGTTGGGAACCTTTCTTTTTCATAGCTAGCACAGTCATTGTTTGGATTTAGTTCGAGAACAAGAAGATAACACCCCAGACAGAGTTAATGGTTTTAATCGTTATTGTCTGCCAAGGACTTTTTCTGAGCTCTCTGCCTACAGGTGTGAGGCAGTTAGGAAGGGGGGTATAGGTGGGGCAGGCCTTGACTGACATCCAGACTGATCAATAAGAGTATTCCATCCAATTAGCATCACACTTCATATTTAAGGAGAGCCGGGATCTTTTGGTCTCTCTTATGCTCTCTCTTTTTGTTAGAGCTGGGAGAAAGACCTGTTTGGGGGAGTTGTGTTTGGGACTTTCTCTAGTTTGACCTTTTGCCATCCTGCCATTTTGCAGAGGCCTCTGGGCCTTTCTGCCTTTTTCCTCTTTTCTCTCTCTGGGATCGGCTGTTGGGGACCAGGGTGGTGCTTCCTGAGATTGGCTGCTCAGTGTGGATGGAGTTTGTGAGGAATTGCACTGAGTATCTTTTATTTTATATTCTGTTTCTATTAAAAATATATATTTATTAGTAGTGTATTAGTATTTTGTTATTTTATTAAACTGTGTTTATCTCAATCCACAAATTTCTCCCTTCCCTTTTGATTCTCTCCCCTATTTGGGGGGTGGGGTGAGAGTGTGAGTGGTTGTCTTGGTTATATTGCTAGCTCAGGCTAAACCACGACAGAAGGACCCATTCTAAAGCAGGGGAAAGGTTTGAGGAGGGAAGACCGGCATAGAGGAACTGTTATGAACTCATCACAGCCCCTACCCATTCTCCATTCCCCTGCATTGTTCTGCAGTGCAGAAGATGATAGAGGAGTCAGGAATGGAGTCAAGTAGAGCTTAGGAAGAAGGGGGGGAAGGTGTTTTTTTCTTTGTTTCTCACCTTCTTACTGTTATTAATTAGTAATAAATTTAATTAATTTTCCCCAAGTCAAGTTTGTTTTGTCTGTGACAGTAATTAGTAAGTGATCTCTGTCTTTATCCTGATCCACAAGCTTTTCCATCTTATTTTCTCCCCCTGTCCTGCTAAAGAGGGGAAGTGAGAAAGTCACTTGGTGAGCATCTGGCAGCCAGCCAAGGTTACTCACCACAGTCCAGTAAAGATTTTACAGGCTAACAGTAGTGAAAATTAAGGTAAAATTATATGTAGAATTACTTATCATTTTATGAGTTAAGAACATCATAAAATATTTTTTTCTGCAAGTTTTCAGTGTCCTGTGGATATTTTACGTGTATTTGGCTTTTAGTTCATTTTCTGTGTAGTGACATACTAAACTCACACTTGCTGACTGATTTTAAGCCATTAGTATTAATTCATGCTTGTCCTTGTAATCTGAATACTACCTGCAGACAAATCTGAAATCAATCATGAAAGACAAATTGGAGAGTTATGATATTCTGCATCTTGGACAGTGAAGTGTGGTTGTTTGGGGTTTTTTGAGTATATCACAGAATGTTAGGGATTGGAAGGGACCTCAAAAGATCATCTAGTCCAATCACCCTGCTGAAGCAGGAACACCCACATGAGGTTACACAGGAATGTGTCCAGGTGGGTTTTGAATGTCTCCAGAGTAGGAGACTCCACAACCTCCCTGGGCAGCCTGTTCCAGTGCTCTGTCACCCTCATCGTGAAGAAGTTTCTTCTCAAGTTTAAGTGGAACCTTTTGTGTTCCAGTTTGTACCCATTACCCCTTGTCCTATCATTGGTTGTCACTGAGAAGAGCCTGACTCCATCCTCATGACACTCACCCTTTATATATCTGTAAACATTAATGAGGTCACCCCTCAGTCTCCTCTTCCCAAAGCTAAAGAGAACCAGCTCCCTCAGTCTTTCCTCATAAGGGAGATGCTCCACTCCCTTAATCATCTTTGTTGCCCTATACTGGACTCTCTCCAGCAGTTCCCTGTCCTTCTTGAACTGAGGGGCCCAGAACTGGACACAATATTCCAGATGGGGTCTCACCAGGGCAGAGTAGAGGGGAAGGAGAACCTCCCTGGACCTACTAACCACCCTCCTTCTAATACACCCCAAGATGCCATTGGCCTTCCTGGCCACAAGGGCACAGTGCTGACTCATGGTCATCCTGCTGTCCACTGGGACCCCCAGGTCCCTTTCCCCTACACTGCTCTCTAACACGTCATTCCCCAACTTATACTGGAACCTGGGGTTGTTCCTACCCGGATGCAAGACTCTACACCTGCCCTTGTTATATTTCATTAAATTTTTCCCTGCCCAACTCTCCAGCCTGTCCAGGTCTCGCTGGAGAAATAAATATGGAAATAAAACTGAAACCATTTCCAAGATCCACTCATAAAAATGCACGTTTGGGCAGTGTCTTATCCTAGTCTAAATGAAGTTTGATCTTTTCTGACCTTTTTGGAACCAGTAAATAACATGACTGTAGTCCACAGGGAAACAGCAATCCTCCACTGCAGATTAGTAGGAAACCCCTCTCCAAATCTCAGATGGCTAAAAAATGATGCTCCAGTCGTTCAGGAGCGAAGATGGATCATCATAAGAAAAACAGATTATAGGTTACATTTGAGATTCCAGGATCTCGATACTACTGACACAGGATGTGTGTAACCACTGTGTAGCATCTAATAGGATGAAGACAATAACTGCAACGGGAGTTTTGTTTGTAAGGCTCATTATGTTCCTAACTTTATAATTATATTCAGACTGCTTTTTAGACTAAATATTACTATTCACAACAGCATAATGAGAAATGAAATTGATGTTTTAAAAAGCCTTGTCAACATGAAAGAACTTAATAAAACTGTTGCCAGGGGCTTTTCCCCAAGCACATAAATTATTGGTTGAACTCAATATGAGTTTACTGGTAATAAAAGAAAGTAAATACAGATGGAAATGTCTGTAAATACAAAGTACAGAAAAAATATGAAGAAGTCCCAGTTTAATGTAGGAAAAAGTAACTAGCATTCCATTGCTTGGAGTTTTCACTCTACCGCTGAACTCAGTCTGTGGAAAAAAAAAAACGAAGAGGAGAAGAATGAGAAGTTGTGCTGGATCAGCTGAGATGGGGTTCATTTCTACAGGTAGCTGAGGGGATGACATGACCAGGACAGCTGACCTAAAACTAGCCAAAGGGGATATTTGATGCCATATAAGGTCACACTCAATTACAAATGGGGTTGGCCAGGGAAGCAGTTGCAGTTTTTCTGCTCTCCCTGTGGCAGTATGGTACTCTGTACCACCGATTTGGTGCTTTTGTGCCACTGTTCAGATTGGAGGGGAGGTTTTAGTAGGGGCAGTGGTCAGGACAGGGGGATGTTTGGGCACAGACTTCTGTCTGGAAGAGGAGGGAGGGGGGAGAGCTGCCACTGGGAGTCCACTTGCAGCTTCAGATAAGGTGAGCTTCTGTGACAGGACTGCCATGTGGTGAGATTGCGCTGTTTATCCATTGCTTTGTATATTATTTCATTGTTGTTACTGTTTGTTTGTTTATTTTTCTTTGCTGTTCCTTTAAACTGTTCTTATCCCAAGGCATGAGTTTTGCCTTTTGTTTTCTGATTCTCCTGCCCCTCCCACTGGAGGTGGGGTGAGTGAGCATCAAGTGGTTTGAGCTGCTGGCTGGTGAGGGCTGGGACTAAACTATGACAGAAGTAATTTTCTTTCTTGTGTTCATAGTGCTTGACCCATCTCTAAGAGTTGGTCCGAAGAACAGTATTTGCCTCAACATTGCCATCAAGGACTTGGGGAAATACCAAGAAACAAATGCCCTGAGAGAAAGAACTGTGTGGTACAGGGAGTCTCTGATACTTGGAATTACAAGTAACAACCAAGATAATAGCTGCTGTCCAGAAGATGGATTTCACCTGCTGCCTCAGCCAAACTTGCCCCACCTTCTCCCTGTTACTAAGGCCAACGAAGAGGAGCATGTGCAGAGGTTTGTGGAGAGTATTGAGGTCACCCAGCAAAGTAAGAGACCCCTGAATGCGAGGCAGTGCAGGTGCAGACAAGCTCTGGCAAGCGAAGTGGGGACTTTTTGGGCCTGCGCAGTTAAGTCTGGATTGTGAAACAAAGGTAGAGATTGGTCTCAATCCATGGGAGAGAGGAGGAGTGAGCTTAGCATAAGGAGGAGTTGCTTAGCATAAAAGATGATTCCTAACCAAACCTCAGAAAGATCTCCCCACCAAAGGATTACAGATCACGACGGAGGACTGGCAGGATGCTGTTCGGGACCTGGGACCATAAGGATGCCTTTGGACCTGTGGTGGTAGCAGCTATAAATCTCTTTTCTCCCTTTTTTCTTTCCTTTTTCTCCACTCTCTCTATTGTGTGCTGCTTTATGGACAAAATAATAAAGTTACACTGTTTGATTGAATTATAACCCCTTGGCATTTTGGTCGCCTTAATTTTGCGCTTCAAGATCAAGGTAAATGAACCATCACGATTCTACTGAATGGACCGTGACACCATCCTGTCGCGGGGGAGTAATTTAGGGTTCTGCTTACTGCAGAACAATGTTTAGGTTTCTTAAAGAGAAGTGCGAGTTAAAAGAGTTCGGTGGCGGGTTCACTCTATTATTTACTGCATGGGGGAAATATGCCAAGCCGAATGCTGCTTACCTTCTCTCCAGGTGTCTGTATCTGTCTTCCCTCCCTGATAACTGTTCCCTCTGGAGTCTGTGTCCTGGGGCTCTGGAGGCAAACTTTCAGGCAAGGCCAGTATCCATTGTGGTGCAAACTGTCAGGATTCTTCTCTCCCTGATAACTGTTCACTCTGGAGTCTGTATTTTAGAACTCCAGCAGCAAACTTTCAGGCGAGGCCTTATAACCATATGCAGAGCAGAATTTCAGGAGACAAAATTCTCAGAAAATAAAAAAATTAATGGAGTAGAATAGCAGAAGGGCTGGCTCAAGCCAGGTACCTACACAGAGGTCCGCCTGAGCATAGAAAACTACAAACTTTTATATTTTTACAGACCATTCACACCAAGATCCAGTCCAATAGCAAAATTTCACCACCAGGTCTTTTGCATTGGACCCTTTTTCTCTGATTCCACGTGGGCCTTGGTTTTGTTCAGTTGTAGACATTGTTTTTGGTCCATCTCCTTGAAGGTGCAGTTTTGTCTGGATAAATCCTTTCTTCTCAGTGAAGTGCAAAATAGGCCCCACTTTG
This sequence comes from Patagioenas fasciata, assembly GCF_037038585.1. Taxonomy (NCBI): domain Eukaryota; kingdom Metazoa; phylum Chordata; class Aves; order Columbiformes; family Columbidae; genus Patagioenas; species Patagioenas fasciata. The sequence goes on from NC_092559.1 coordinate 4,911,367, forward strand.
CAGATGTCTGTGATGTCTCTGTGTTAGCCTTGGATCATTGTTTTCCCAGACAGTTCCATTTTTCCCAGCAAAATGCAAGTTAGACTTGATCTTGCAGGCGTTTAGTGTAGTCTGCAGTTGCTTTTGGTAAATACGAGCTTAAAATTTTAGTAAATCTAGTCTACTAAGTAGCATGAATCAAAGAGTATATTAAAAATCATACAACCTTTTTCTCTAAATAATCTGTTACATTTGGTGTGCATCTACTTAAGCTAAATGATTAATATTGAACTTGAATTGGGCTCATCCACTGACCTGTGAGTAGTAATACCATTGCCATACAGCTCACTTATTTGGCAGAGAGAGCTCAAAGTGGGCTCATACAGGCTGTCATATTTATAGAATTAAGTGGCTGACTTGTAGTCAAATTGCATACAGTAGGAAAAGTATGCACAAGACTCCCTATGCCCACAAGCCACCGGTGTTCAGTGTACCGTTCTGCTTCCTTGTGGGTCTCCCTGGAAGGAGTTCTTGGCCTGGCTGTAGCTCGGGCCTTTCCCTCCTCTGGAGCCTGGACCAAACTGTTGCTGGTTTGGCTGGGGGGAAGTCGAGTGCATCCTACCATACATCTTTGTGAAATACCACATCTATACTACTATGTGAAGTGTACCTTCAAATTCTGTACTTCAGTAATTGAAAATACACCGCACCTTTCAAGAAGTATTTGAATTTTTGAGACTTAATCATTTAGTCTAGAAGGAAGGCTTTTATTTATTTTGTGTTTCTGAAGTGGTGAAAAACATTATAGAGACATTTTCCCAGACTTTCTAATTTTGTGGTGATTGAAACAAAGAAATAAACTTAACAGCAGAGTCAATTATACTGTTAAGCAGGCATTCTTTATTGACAGTGCTGGGGAGCTCTGGGGATCATCCTCTTTAAGTGCTCCAATGACTGGATGCTCTTGCATTGCTTATATTCACACAATTATTGCATATTCATTACAATTTTTTAATTTTTTAGCATACAATATATCTATACTAATAATTGATGAAGATAGTTATAATTGATTAGTTTCTTACTTACAATACATCTACTAATTACTAGTCAAATACAAGCTAAGCACTCTGCTTCTAAACAATGTATTATTTAATCTTCTGTCTCCTCTTGTCATACAAAATGATCTAAAACTTGAAAAATATACCCTCATTTTGCAGGTGGTTAGAAAGCATTTATCATGTTAATTGATTAATGATGGGTAAGTCTTTTATAACTTAATCACAGTATACCTTAATTAGCAGCTTCTCTTCAATTCCCACCTTTTCAATTTACTTGCAAATTCTTTTGCAATATGGATCTACAAAACATTATTATCTCTTGTTGCGGTATGGCATAGTTATCTGTTACCCGACAGCAGTACCAAATAGAACATCGTAGCATAATGCAAGTAAAAAATATTAGCATTAAAACTAGACTCACAAACATAAACAACTACTTTAACTAGGTCAGATCGGGTATCTATGAAGTAAGTTTACACCAAATTTATTCAAAACTCTAAGATGTATCATTTTTAGTGACTTCAGCAACACCTGGAACAGTCCATTCCACTTTTCTTCTAAAGATTGACCTGAAAAAGCTTTAACATATACTTTATCTCTTGGCTTGAAACAAAAGACTTAAGTTTTCCTTGGCTCAGGGCTTGATTCTAATTCTGAGCAGCTCTAAAGGTAATGCCTGATTCTATTTCAAATTATTTTTTTGACAAATTTTAACTGCTGTTTGATTTTAGGATTAATTTTTTTCTACCTCCTGACTTACTTAAGTTTTGTAGGCAGTGTGCAATTGCCAATCAATCCCTGATGCTTTACTGACTTGCTGTACTACCTGTGCAACAAAATGTGGCCCTCTGTCAGAGGACATCACAGTGGGTACCCCAAATTGGGGTATGATTTCATTTAAAAAAGCATTAGTTACTTTTCTGGCTTTACTAATTCAGCAGGGGAGTGCTTCTGGCCAACCTGAGAAGGGATCTGTTAATACCAGCAAATATCGATACCATCGTTTTCTAGGTAGTTTGGAGAAATCTATTTGCCAGTGTTGCCCTGGTACATTTCCTTTTTCCAATTGTTCCTATTTGTACTCTATTTACAGTATTAAGATTGTTTTCCAGACATATTTTACATTGCTGGGCTACTTGTTTCTAAACAGTATAAAATTCACTCTTACCTTTTAATCAAATCTTGGTATGGAGCATCAGCTCCCCAATGAGTTTTGTTGTGTTATAATACAATTTTCCATAACATATTGCAATGTATAGTTTACTGATGTTGGTTCGAGGAGATAGCCTTCCAGGATCAGATACATTACCTTTGTATCTATCTGTGTCTTTTCAGCAGCTTGTCTCACAGTATAATCTGACAATTTATTTCCAATATCCTGATCAGTGTTTCCCTTTTGATGCCCCTTGCAATGCACGATGGCAACTTTTCTAGTAACAGCACAGCCTCCAACAACCAGAGTATCATGTTTAATCTGTTTTCCTTGTGCTGTTAATAAACTTTATTTTTTTTCAAATGGCTCCATGGACATGCACCACTCTAAAAGTATACTTCGAATCAGTGCAAATATTAATCTTCTCTTTAAATAATTCTAAAGCTCGTATGAGTGCAGCTTTCTGGGCACAAGTCCTAGGAGGCAAATGTTTAGCTTCAATTACCTTGTGAGTAGTTGTTACAGCATACCCAGCTTTATGTACTCCTAGCTTTACAAAGCTACTTCCATCAGTGAACTAGGAGTCTTCAGCACCTTCCAGTGGCTGTTCCTTTAAATCTGGTTTGCTGGAGTAAACTGCTTCCATTGTTTCCAAGCAATCGAGGACCATAAGCTCTGAAACAGATCCACTAAGGAAAGAAGCTGCGAAGAGAAGCTGCCAAATTAATGTATACTGTGATTAAGTTATAAAAGACATACCCATCATTAACCAGTTGACATGAGATAAATGCTTTCTGACCACCTGCAAAATGAGGGGATATTTTTCAAGTTTTAGATCCTTCTGCATGACAAGAGGGAGACAGAAGATTAAGTGATACATTGTTTAGAAGCAGAGTGCTTAGTTTATATTTAACTAATAATTAATAGATGTATTGTAAGAAACTAAACAATGATAACTAACATCATCAATTATTGCTTAGTATAGATGTATTGTATGTCAAAATTTTCAACAATTGTAATGCATATGTAATAATTATGTGAATATAAGCAACACAAGAGCATCCATTTGCTGGAGTCCTATGGAGGATGATCCTCAGTGTTCCCCAGCACTGATAAAATAAAAAATGATGCTTAACAGTATAATTGACTCCACTGTTAAGTTTATTTCTCCATTTCAGCTGGATTGACAATGTTAGTAGTGACAATATTCATATCATCTTATTCCACCAACACTGCCTGGTATCTCAGGGGACACTAATACAGTAATTTTCTGTCCCATAGTGAGTTTCCGAGCTTCCTGTACATTGAGAACAACAGCTGCCACAGCTCAAAGACATCCAGGCCAGCCTTTGCTCACTTCATCTGATTGCCGAGGGAAGCAGGGCACTGCTCATTTATGAGGTCTTAATTGCTGTGCTAGAACACCCAAATCAATACTTTGCCTTTCATGTGAGTACAACCCAAATGGTTTGGTGACATCTGGGAGGCCCAGGGCTGGGGCCTTTGTCAGTTCCTTTTTATGTTGTGAAAATGCCATCCTGGGTTCTCCTGTCCAATTCATCTTGGAGGTGTTTTTTTTTAACAGTTTATATAATTATAAACTCAAAGTCTGCACCAATCTGTCATTCCAAGAAATGTCTTGAGCGCTTTTACCATTGCAGGTTCTGGTGTCTGGCAAATAGCTTCTTTTCACTCCATCTCCAGCTCTTGCTATCCTCCAGAGATCTCAAATCTCATATAAATGACTTGGTGCTGTATCAGCTGGGCCTTTTGTTGGGAAACTCGATACTCACTTAATCTCAGAAAATCAGTAAACTTACAGTCCATTGCACATAATCTTCTTTGTTTTTTGTGGCTATAAGGAGATAAAACAAAGTCCAATTTCCTGGAAGAGCTTCTGTCGAGGGTTTTAATTGCAGGGTGACAATAAAACCGTGACAGATGTATTGTTAAACCCCTCTACCCCTCCTTCCCCCTTCAGCCCCTCCCTCTCCCCCCTTCCCACTAAGGACAGGTGATTGGGAGGGAAAGAAGGACAGAGAGAAGAGAGTTGGAAAAATTAAAAATGTTTTACTAATGCTACTTATAAGAATAGAGAAAATAATATAAAATATACAAAACTTAGTAGTGACAATATTCACATCATCTTACTCCAACAGCACTGCCTGGTATTTCAGGAATCTTGAGGGAGATAACCAATGGTTACCTTTTTGTTCCAGTACAGTTGTGACTGTATGGGACACTAACAGAGTCATTTTCTGTCCCACAGTAAACTTGCGAGCTTCCTGTATATTGAGTACAACTGCTGCCACAGCTTGAAAACATCCAGGCCAGCTTTTGCTCACTTTATCTAATTGCTTAGAGAAGTAGCTACTGCTTACTTATAAGGTCGTAATTGCTGTGCTAGGACACCCAGAGCAACACTTTGCTTTTCATGCAAGAATAACCAAAATGGTTTGGTGGCATCTCGGAGCTCCAGGGCTGGAGCCCTCATCGGTTCCTTTTTAGTTGTGAAAAAGCCCTCCTGGCTTCTCCCGTCCAATTCAACTTGGAGGTGTTTTCTTTTAACAGTTCATACAAAGGCTTTACTAAAAGTTCATAATTATAAATCCAAAGTCTGCACCAACCTGTCATTTCAAGAAATGTCTGGGGCTCTTTTATCATTGCAGGTTCTGGTGTCCAACAAATAGCTTCTTTTTGCCTCGTCCTCAGCTCTCGCTGTCCTCTGGAGATCTCGAATCCCAGATAATGGATTAGGCCCCAATGCTGCCTGGATTCCAATTCTCACGTGGGCAGAATTAATGCATGACATTGTAACTCATGCACATGAGATGGGATGGGAAAGCCTGACAGCTAAAAAATTGGACCCAAAATCTGCTCATCAAGTAAGATCAGTGAAATGAACAAACCCACAGGGGACAGAAAGTGAATCAAGGCAAAATATACTTAAAAACTTTCAAGCAGAGTCCTGGAAGTGAAGAAATAGACTGAGGAAAAAGATGTTGGCACTAGGCATTCCCGAAGCTGCAATCCAGTGTCTCAGCATTATTTTGGCCTCATTGAAGCATTCCTGAAGAGAGATAACAATGAGAAGAAGGAACATATTTCAACTGCTTAGTTGCCTGCTTAGAGGAGTGTTAACCCTTTCCTCCCTCTGAGGGAAGAATTGCAGGGCATGAATACAAAAAAGAACAAACAAACAAACAAACACACACACACAAAAAAACCCAAAACAACAACAAAAAATAGTAGCGTCTGCACGGCAACTGGGCCTGCCTGTCTAGAAAGTAGAAGCTTAGCAATAGATAAAACTAAAATGCAGGGCCATAGTGCTACTGTACTATTTTTAGGAATAGTTTGGCGTGGACAACTTAGAAAAATACCAGATAAGGTACAGCACACAGTCCAGCAGATTTCTGTACCAGCTGCAGTAAAACAATTACATGCTTTTTTAAGGATTTTTTGGGCATTGGAGAACTTTTACCCCTACATTTTCTGTGGAGGAGTAGTCCCCTTGTGAAGAGCATGATAAAGTTGATGCACTTGAATCACAAAACGTTAGGGAAGTAGATAATATGGCCTCTGCCAAGCTGCATGCTCAAGCTTGAAATGTGCATATAGCTTGTGGACATCAATCAGCTTATACTGCACATGCATGGGACATTGCTCACATTCAACCTGGTTGCATCCCGTCTAGAGGTATGAGTGGAGGGGTGAGAGGTGACTCAGGTTTGTGGGTCCCCTTGGTTGGAAAACAGTATACACAATACTTAAGGTCCATAAACAAGAAAAGCAACACCTTTTAATTTGCAGCTCGGCCCAATTAGCAGATGATTCAGCAGCAGAAAGATCTACCTTACTTAAGTCTAATTGGTGAACAGTTTAACAGCAGAAGGATTTACATAAAGGGGTTTGCGACACATGCGGGGTTGTAAGCCTTATGTTATTACACTACTCACAGAAGGAAAGACAAAGAAATAGGGATATAGGAAAGAACAAAAAAGAACAGAAGAAATAAATTAAGGGATCCCGCCACCCTTAAAGTTCCACAGCGTGGATGATGGGATTTGTAGTCTGGGTCCAGTGATGTGTGGCCTCTGGTGTCCCACGACGAGGATGCTAAGTTTTGTAGTTTGGGAGTGTAGTGTGCGGCGATTAGGAACAACACACACCAGGACGCAGACAGAAATTCACGCAGAGGCAGAGGTCTTGTTCAGGAAGGAGCACAGAGCCTGGCCCAGCAGAGAGCTGACTTAGGCCTAGGCTAGCTTCTTTATTCACCATTTACAATTTTATAGGACTAGGATGTTTACAAAAGGTGTTTTTCCACTAATTGTTATTAAAAACACACTAAACTCGTGATGTTTGTCTCACTTGTTTTTCCACTCGTTCACAGACCAGGCCCAAGGACATTCACACATCCCAGACACTTGGGGGTGGTTATCCGGCCCGAGATACCATTCTCACGAGTCTAGGCTATAACTTCTTGCAATTATGAGAAAGATACTTCAAAGTAATCTGTTCAAGGCCTTTTATATATTATTATGTTAGTATTATATCGTCGACCGTCCGGATGGCTATGTTAGTATTGATCTTCCTTTATCATCCAGGTGGCTGGAACCACACATCTTGCTTTCCCACATTTTACTTTCCAACATTTCCCCCTTTTTTGTTTTAAACATCAGGTGCAGTAAGGACCCTGGCTTTGTTCTTCTTTGCATTCTGTATCATTCTCCAGATGATTTGGAGAACTACAAGAAAAAACATCACACAAGCACATCCAATTCCCACAAAAACCCATATAATGATATTACACATAATTAGCACAGAAAATACAGATTCAGGTATCAGCTAAGGAGATTATTTAAATACAATATCATAAGAATAATGAGGATCCACAACGTGCATGTAGTCACTCACAAGAAACAAAACTAGAGGCCTTTTACTTCAGGGTACTCACAAGAAATAGTCACTCACTCAAATAAAGAAGTGAGGTGTCATTAATCCCAGGAAGTTTCCTTAGACGCTGTTCCTGTCTAAGGAAAGGGTTCCAGTTCACAGACCCGCAGCTCCAAGAAGACCACTCAAAGGGGGTCTTCGGTGGGAACCCCATTTCATTGTTTGGCCAGATGCAGCTGTGGGCATTACAACATAGTCCAGAAGCTAGTCTGGGCACCTCCTTTGTTAAGGACCCTGTCAATTGACTGAGGGTCCCACCCCTCCTGACCCATCAGTTGGTAGAGGTGAAACTGATTGACAACACCTTGGTACCGTTCTGGGTGTATATATGTGGGGACAGGCACGGTGGGGCACAGAAGGTGCTAAAGAGCTGTCAACCTCCTAATTGAAGTCTCCAGATTTCAGGGGAATGTGTACTGCCTCACAATCCAGCCTGTGACCACAGTCATCTGACAAACTACTCTGGAGTGATGGTGTAGTCACCTCTTGCCTCCAAAGTCAAAAGGGGGCATTCTGTTGGTGAGTTTGAATGCCCACTGTGGATCATCATACCTTATGTGTCATTTTCTTGTTGCAATTCAACCTGCAATAGAACAGAATAATATAAATTACAACAAATACAAATATTGGAGAGAGCTAGTCACTTATCCTAACAAGGAAAACAAATACATTGAAGGATTTATCTTACTAGTTAGTAATCTATACAATTCTGATATACTGATACCTCTAATCTAAAAATATCTTCTATGGTTACTTTAGATACCTTATGCATTAAGACCCAAAATGGAAACAAAAGCTAAATTACTCTGAACTACACCTCCATCCCCCCATCACTGATAAAACAGACAGAACTTTTCTGACAAACAATTGTTAATAGGTTTTGTTGCAATTTTTTAGCTGTCCCAGGTAACATCACTGGCCTCCTTCTTTGGTCTCTTCTGTTTCTTCATTACCCTCTGCTGCAGGGACAGATGCTGCATCTCTGGTACTGGGTCTGCATCATGTTGGTCCAACTCGTAGAAAGGTTTAACATATTTCGCAGGAAGCCACTTTGGTCCTGTTGGAAGAACACAAGCATACCCCCTCCCCCAGGTGATTAATTCTACAGGCCCTTGCCACTGACTGTTGTGCAGGGGATCCCGGTATAAAACCTTTGATCTCTGAGATAGTGAATCTGGAACATGGAAGTGTTTTTCCACTGCTGCGATAGAGGAGGGAGGCATAGTACGATTCAAAAAATTTAAGGTATATCTTGCATTGTCTAATTGTTCTTGAGGCATCATATTCCCCCTTTTTTGTTTTAATAACATCTGTTTCAATGTGAAATGTGCTCGTTCGATGATAGCCTGTCCAGTGGGAGAATGTGGAATACCTGTGACATGTGAAACACCCCATTACTGTAAAAAATATTGAGTGGATCTAGCAGTGTATCCAGGACCGTTGTCAGTTTTAATCTGTTGTGGCACTCCCAGCATAGCAAAACAGCGGGTCCAGTGACGCTGAACATCTCTGCTTTTCTCACTTGTATGCGTAGATGCACAAAGCATACCTGAAAAAGTATCTAGAAACATGTACATATTTCAAATGGCCAAAAGATGAAACATGTGTAACATCAGACTGCCAAATGTCATTATCTGAAAGTCCGCGAGGGTTAACTCCAAGGGAGGGCGAGCTTGTAATCAGACCTTGACATTCCGGGCAAGAGCGCACAATGTCTCTCATTTGCTCGAGAGTGAGACCAAACATCTTTTTTAAGGCAGCAGCATTCTGGTGAAAGAAAGCATGTGAAGCCCTGGCAGACTGGAAACGGACTGTAGCTACAGTATAAGAATCCGCAATTGCATTACCTTCAGTTATGGGACCTGGCAAAGTTGTATGAGAGTGTATATGAGTAACAAACGGTGGGTGTTTGCGAAGCTGTAATGCAGTTTGCAATGATACAAACATATCAAAAAGTTGCTGTTGCGAGATTTCTTTAAGAAAAGCGGAGGGGATGCGCTGTAGGACCTTGACTGCGTACTCAGAATCACAAACCAAATTTAGAGGTTCCTCCCTAAAAAGCTCTAAGGCATGCAAAACTGCACCAAGTTCCACTAATTGGGTTGAACCTTCAACAATTTTAACAGAATGATGCCAATCGTTATCTTCACGCCAGACCGCTACAGCTTTATGAGACTTCCCCAAACCATCAACAAAAACTGTGTGAGCATTTGGGACAGGACTGAATACAAGTACAGTCTGTGGTCTGATACCAAAGACATGTAGATTTTGAAGCAATTTACATTTAGGCATGCCAAAAGCTATGCTGTTAAGAAAATCTGCTAGCGCAATTTGCAAGGACAGAGATTGTGAATAAAAAAAATCAAAATCTGCTTTCACAAAAGGTACATATATGACCAATGGATCACGGCCTACTAAAGTCTGAATCCATTCTCTGCCTTTTTTGATCAGAGTAACAATCAATTCCAGGGGCTCAGTAATAGTTTTACGAAAAGAATTGGGCAAAAAAATCCATTCCAAGTATATCAGTCTGTTTGCGTTCTCATCATACTGTCCCACAATAGCCACAGGTTGTTGCTGTGTTGTAGCTATAAATAGACAAATCTGCAAATCCATTCGAATGCGTTCAGCCTGTAAGTTTGTAATTTTGTGTGCTATCAGCTCTAATTCTCTCTGTGCCTGTGGAGTTAAAGTGTGAGATGTTAAATCTGAATCTCCTTTTAGCAAATTAAACAGATGCTGGAGTTCATGGTTAGAAATTCCAAGCATGGGTCGTACCCAGTTAATTGTACCCATCAATTTCTGTAAATCATTCAATGTCTTAATGTCATTATTAATTGTCAAAGGCTGGGTTTGATCATAGTTTCTGTTAAAATCCAGCCCAAATATTTCCAGGTGGGCACAGTCTACACTTTTTCCTGTGCAACTTGTAAGCCATGAAGTTTCAGAGCTTGAAGTAAGTGTGTTACCGCACCTTGGAGGTAATCAGATTGTTCAGCACAAACTAAAATGTCGTCCATGTAATGATATATTATAACCTCTGTAAATGCCTCACGTGTAGGCTGCAGAGAGGTACTCACAACAAGCTGGCAAATTATGGGGCTGTTCTTCATACCCTGAGGTAAAACCATCCACTGATAACGCTGCATAGGCTGAGCATTGTAAATGCTGGGAACTGAGAAAGCAAAATACTGACAATCGTTAGGATGTAGTGGAATGGTAAAAAAGCAATCCTTTAAATCTATAATCTGTAATGTCCAATTAATAGGCAGCATAGTAGGATTTGGGACACCAGGTTGTAAGGCTCCCATAGGTTGCATTATTGCATTAATTGCATGTAAATCTTGTAGCAAACACCATTTCCCTGATTTTTTCGGGATAACAAAAATGGGAGTATTCCACAGACTCGTGGAAGGTACTATGTGTCCTGCCTGCAACTGTTCTTGAACTAGTGAATGAGCCTGGAGTAATTTTTCCCCTTTCAAGGGCCACTGGTCGATCCAAACCGGCTTGTCTGATAACCAAGTAAGTTTGAGCAGGGGTTTTAGATCAGCGACCCTTAAGATAAATTTGTGTCTGCAGTGGTTAAAGTAACGTGCCATTGCCGTAGCAAATCCCTACCCCAAAGGTTGATAGCAGTCTGTAAAACATAGGGCTGAATCCAAGCTGAAACTTTATCTGGGCCAACAACCTGCAATACCCAAGCACTTCTCATCGGTGTTTGACTTCCTCCAATTCCAACAATCGTGGCCATAGCTGCTTCCAGGGGACAGTTTTCAGGCCATTGCTGTTTAGAAATGATAGAAACATCAGCACCAGTGTCCACTAGCCCTGTAAAAGGTCTGCCCTGAATTGAAACAGTAAGCACGGGTTGCTGCGTAGTAATCTCCTGGGACCACAATACTTGTGGCTGGCCAGAACTCCCAAAACCAGAATCACCTCGTCCAGCTGTAGCTGTCTGAGGGACCCAGTACAGCAAAAGCAACAATTGCGCAATTCGCTGATTAGCTAGAATTTTGCAGGGAATCCGAGTCGCTGTGACCATGATTTTAATCTCTCCGAGATAGTCTGCATCAATTACACCGTTAAGAACAAATATGCCCTGTACAGTAGCACTAGAGCGTCCAACAATTAGTCCAAAAAATCCGTTAGGTAAAGGTCCCCATACAGAGGTACCTACTGTATATACCCGGGAGTCTGTAATTAACAATTCTGTTGCGGTTGCCAAATCCAACCTGGCACTGCCTGTGGTTGCAGGGGCGAGATCATAGACTGTGCGCCGGTTTGCGATACTGCTGCTGCTCCTGGGGAGAGATTGTTCTGCAACTGGGAAGTTAGATTCTGAACCCTGTTGGATTGTGGAGCACCGGGTTTCGCGCCCCTCTTGCCGTTTCCCGGCAGGGGTTTCCCTGATCTATCAAACTGAGATCTGCAAGAACTACTCCAGTGATATCCCTTCTGACAGCGAGGACAGAGCCGCGGTGAGCTTTCTCTTGATGATTTATAATGCTTTTGAGGACAGTTTTTACTAACATGACCTTCATTACTGCAAATAAAGCACTTAAGACCTGCTTGATTTACACTGAGCTGAGACAGCACGGCTGCTAATACCGAAGCCCGAAATGTTTCAGTTCCGATATTCTGACAAGCCTTAACGTATTGCGCAATATCAGTGACTTTACCTTTCATCGACAACAAAGCAGCCTGGCAGTCAGAGTTAGCATTATCATATGCCAGTTGCAACAGTATAACTTTTGCCGCTTCTTCATTTTCAACCTATCTTGCTACACTGGTTTTCAATCTGTCAAGAAAACTTTTATATAAGACTCCTGCGGTCCCTGTCTTATTGTTGCAAACGAGCCTACGCGCTCCCCTGCCTCCGGGACCCGATGCCATGCTGTAATAGCAATGCGAGTTGCCTGTTCAAAAACCTGCCTCTGAAGCCCAGCCTGAGCTTGTGGAGTGATATACTGTCCGGTTCCTAGCAGCATATCCTAATTTATCCCTACTCCTGATGACAAATTTTCCAGGACCTGTTCAGTCACAAGATCACGATACTCTAAATGCCACACAGAATATTGCGTTGGTGTCAAAATTGTTTTAGCAAACAATTTCCAATCCCATGGAGTCATTACATACGTGGCACCAATACCTTCAACAATCCCCATTGTAAAATAACTATGTAACCCATTCTCTTGCACAGATTTTTTTAACTCCTTAACCATTGTATAAGATATTGCGTCATGTTCTGGTGGTTGTTGTGGTTTGTAAATAACTGGAAAGGCGAAAGAAAAATCGCCATGCTCCATAGCCTTTTCACAGCATTTTTGCATTACCCCTTTGTGTTCTCCTGTCTTAGTCATGAAGGGGTTACTGGGCGCTGTATAAGCATCATTAAAATCAGGCAAGGGAGGTGCTGAGGGTAAAGTTTCAGACTTTCGACCCAGCTCCTCACAAATTTCTGCTTTATCTTTACACTGTCGTGATGGCATTAATGATGGATATAAAACTGACTCTTTTTTGAGATCTACAGAGCTTGACTCAAAAGGATTAGTGCTGTCAGTGCTCTCAAGAGTCAAATCATTAGCAGCCTTCTCATTTGTATTTATCTGGTCATCCTCCCCCGTTTGCCCTTGTAGTATGTGTTCTGCCGACTGCAACTGGGATAGTACGAAGTACACAAATTTCCAAGTAATCCGTAAACTATTGGGAACTGAATCCTTTTGTGCATGTAGCTGTTCCCCGACCTGTTTCCAAATTTTACCGTCAAACGTCCCTTCACTCGGAAACCAAGCACAATGCTCTTTCACCCATACCAGGAGCGAAGCTACCTGCTTCTCAGAAATATGATACCCAGAAGAACATAATAGCTGCAGTAAAACCTGAAAATATAATTTATGGTCCTGAGAAGCGACCTACCCCATACTAACACAATCCCACAGCTCTCTCGTTCAACGAGGACTGCTTGTCCCTATCTATAGGGATTAATGTGGCCACAAATAAAATTTACTCACCTGTCGGATTGCGTGGTCGCCGCCAAACACACTGCTCGACGAAGAACCTTCAGGGGTCACACACTCTCACGGGGCACCATTTGCGGCGATTAGGAAAGACGCACACCAGGACACAGACAGAAATTCACGCAGAGGCAGAGGTCTTGTTCATGAAGGAGCATAGAGCCTGGCCCAGCAGAGAGCTGACTTAGGCCTAGGCTAGCTTCTTTATTCACCATTTACAATTTTATAGGACTAGGATGTTTACAAAAGGTGTTTTTCCACTAATTGTTATTACTAAACTCATGTGATGTTTGTCTCACTTGTTTTTCCACTCAAAGACCAGGCCCAAGGACATTCACACATCTCAGACACTTGGGGGCGGTTATCCGGCCTGAGATACCATTCTCACGAGTCTGGGCTATAACTTTGTGAAGGGGTTTCGTTAGAAGGAGATATGTTGTTGAATTAGTCAGGCCCAAAGGAATCTCAAGGCCACTTTGAGAAGCTGAGAACAGAATCTGCTGTGAGAAAGAGGGGCGTTTCTTCATTAACAGGGCCTCAGCATGGCGTGAGTCGTCGGACCTATCATCGGTGGGACTCCAGCATGTGGACTGCCCATGATACTCATTTAGCGAATCCATGCTTGGAGCGTGGATTCGTGATTAGAGAATAGTTGCATATATAAGGAGACATGTTTCTGTAATAAATGGCTTTTGCGTGATTCACATTGAATCGGAGTACTGAGTCCTTTATCGTTCCAACAAATGGTGACCCCGACGTGATACTCTGAACGGCGTCTCACTAAGGTCGGGGAAAAGCCTGGAGCGGTCCAGCCGGAGGCGGCTCAGCTGGACTGAGAGCCGGGCGGAGACGTATGGACGTTCCGCGGATAAATTTTGTTGAAGAAGGCCCCGGGAAAGGTGAGCGGCTGGGAGCAGGAGGAGGGAAGAGTGAAGTTATGGGGCAGAATATATCCTCAGAGGAAGAAGCTATAGTTAAAATCCTCCTGCATATTGTCTCTATGAGAGGACTTAAATATGAAGAAAGTAACATACGTAGACTGTTGGTTTGGTGTAGAACTAACGGCTACCCGACAGAAGCTGAGAAAGCTTTTAAAATTGAACTTTGGGACGATATAGGGCAGAAATTATGGGATAAGGTTAGCGACGGAGATAAAGAAGCTAAATCATTAGCGACTACATGGAAGCTTATAATTTCCACCTTAAAAGAATTTAAGGCTGAGCGGGCTGCGGTTACTGGAATTTTTGCAGCGTTGCAGCCTGATAAGAACTCTAAAAATAACTGTGAGGCTTAGCCAGTTCGTGTTTTCGATACCCTCCTTACTCCATCCCCTGTTGTGCCTTCGGCGCCCCCGATGATACAACAGTCTGGGGCGGAGGGAGGAAAATTACCGAGTGGATGGCCTCCTGTACCATCACACGACCCTGGAGAGACCAAGAAGTCCAAAGAACTGGAGTCAGATAATTTGTCAAAAGGACTGGTGAAAGTTGAGAATGCTAAAGTCGTAAATAAGTGTAATATCAATTATTTTACTGATTCGTGTCTGCCTTCACCGCCTTCTACCCTTCTAACTCCTACAAGAGAACAGAAGGAGTTGCCGGATAAGAACTGGGCAAAAGAACTGTGTGAAAGATCCGATCAACTATTCGCGAGTGAATCCAACAGTCAGCAATATCAAACTATGAGAGAGGTGCCTGAAACCAACAAAGCAGCCAAATCATTTGCAACTATTAATCAGGGTCCCAATGAGAATTACATGCAATTTATTGACCACCCTCAAGAGACCATCAATAAGCAGATTGAAAACTTAAAAGTTAAGGAAACACTGGTGTTGAAATTAGCAGTAGAGAATGCTAATGTTTGCTATCAGCATGTTATTTGCGAGTTTTACAGTACATATTATGTGCTCCTGTGTACCGTCTCTCTGAAAATCAAGCAGCTTGTCAGGAATGTGAGTTAATTGTTTTACTAGTTGTTTTTAAGTGCGCCATAAAACCTTCTGCCTGCTCTTCCCACCCAGGCTGCAAGCAGCCCCGTGCTTCCCCCTCCCCTTCCCGCCCCCCCTCAAGGTTTTTACTTGCAAGATGGGGACAGGAATGATTGTTTTCAGTTGTGTTCCTAAAAAATCGGTATTGGGAGGTGTTTTAAAACATAGGAAAGCACTCTGACAAGAAATCATTAAATCATTTCAGACAGTTTTACAGGCGGGGCGATTTGAACTTCAACAAGCTGAGAGAGAGTTAACTGATAACACACAGGTCAGAAAACTTGTTAAAGTCTGCAAGATGCTTTCCTTATCAACCTGTTTTCTTCGTGGGTATCTGTTTAAGCATGTTGCAATTTTGATAGGTCTTTGTTATATGATACGATAAGTTCACAGTCTGTTAAATCATGAGATTCCATTGACTCAAAATGTGCATTTTGTGATAATACAGAAGAACATGAGTAATTTAGTTCTTTACTGCATGAATGTGATGTCTATCCCTGTTTCTCTATTAGGACGGGATGTGTTAGGACAACTAGGAGCAACTCTGGTGACAAAACAACAGCATTTCTAGAAGTGGCCATTGATGATGGGCGACCAGTACTGAAATTACAGTGGAAAAATGATGATCCAGTATGGGTAAATCAATGGCCGCTCAGTAAAGAAAAACTCACCCATGTCGAAGAGCCAGTACAGGAACAGCTTGAAAAAGGTCATTTAGAGTCCCTGGAGTACTCCTGTGTTTACTATTCAGAAAAAATCAAAGAAATGGAGGTTGTTACATGATCTTCGAAAAATTAATGATACCATGGAAGACATGGGAGCATTACAGCCGGGATTACCATCCCCTGTCATGATTCCAGAAAATTGGCAGATCTTAATAATTGACTTGAAAGATTGTTTTTTCACCATTGCTTTGCATCCTGATGACTGTAAACGTTTTGCATTTTCCATAAATTCTGTAAATAAGGCTGAACCTGCGAAAAGGTATCAATGGGTAGTTTTGCCACAGGGAATGAAAAATTCCCCAACTATGTGTCAGATTTATGTAGCTTGGGCCTTGCAATCAATCAGAAAATCTCATCCTGAGTTAGTGATTTACCACTACATGGATGACATATTAATAGCTGGGGAAACTTTTTTGACTGATTTGTTGATAAATGAAGTATCTGATACATTGCAGCATAGAGGATTGCAAATTGCTCCAGAAAAAGTACAAATTCAACCAGCATGGAAATATCTTGGTTGGGAAATTTCTCAGTCCACAGTGAAACCTCAGAAAATAGTATGTTGGCCTGTCATTCAATCCTTAAATGATGTGCAGAAACTAGTGGGTGATCTGAATTGGGTCCGGACCATTTGTGGGATCACTAATGAGGATTAGCTCCAATTGTAAAACTGCTAAAAGGGGATAGTGTCATGAGCTCTCCTAGAACGCTTACTGCTGAGGCAGATGCTGCTCTGAAAAAGATTATGTCCAAACTTGTAAAAGCTTTCAGCCATAGGTGGAACCCAGATTATGTAATCGGACTACTAATTGTAAACAATACTAACTATCCTTTTGCTCTCATAATGCAACGGACAACTGGTAAGGAGCCGTTAAAGATCTTAGAGTGGGTGTTTTTGCATTTTCGACTCAAACGAACCATTACAACCAGGGTTGAGGTCTTTGCTCAGCTTATAATGAAAGGTAGGCAGAGAATAGTCGAAATTTCAGGGACTGAGCCTGCATATAGCATTGTTCCCCTCGTTTCAGAATATTTACAGTGGGCTTTGCAGAACTCCTTACCTTTTCAGATTGCGTTATTAGATTATCAAGCTTTAATTAAGACATTTTCCCCTCCACACAAGTTAATGTCAGTTTTGAATATGGGATCAATGGAGGAGGGTCCCCCTCTTCTCTCAGAATTTCCTGTTAAAGGACCCACAGTGTTCACTGACGCAAGGTGTAAAATGCAGAAAGCAGCAATTACATGGAAAACAGATGGAAAATGGCACGATATGATAGTAACTGACCTGAAAGGATCGACTCAGCATTTGGAACTCAGGGCTGTAATAGAAGTGTTTATCAGATTTGCTCATAGCCCAGTGAATATTGTTTGTGATTCTTTGTATGTGGTAGGTGTGGTAGCTCGCATTGAAAGATCATTGCTCAAAGAGGTTCAGGATGCACAACTGATGTCTTCGTTCAAGCAATTATGGTTGTTGATCGAAGAGAGACAACACCGATACTTCATAACACATATCCGTAGTCATCTGACAATTCAAGGCGATTTAGCTTAAGGAAACTGCCGAGCTGATTTTCTTGTATCTCCTGCCTGGGTTCCACCTCCAGTAGACAGGTTTGGGCAAGCAGTACGCTCTCATAGTTTCCTCCATCAGTCTACTCAGGTCTTACAGCGGCAATTTTCATTGTCCGAAAGTGAAGCCCGAGGTATTGTTAAAATTTGTGCAGATTGTCAGCGCATCTCAGTAGGGTTGGGTGCAGGAGTCAATCCAAGAGGATTAGGAGCCTTGGAATTGTGGCAAATGGACGTCACACATGTCCCTGAATTTGGCAGGCTGAAGTATGTGCATATGTCCATTGATACATATTCTTTCACCATATGGGCCACTGCTCAGACTGGTGAAACTAGTTCACATGTGCAACGACATTTACGTTCTGCTTTTGCAGCTTTGGGAGTTCCTGCACAGGTCAAGACAGACAACGCACCTGATTATATCGCCAAAGCTACTGCCACCTTTTTTCAATTGTGGGGTGTTAAGCATATTACAGGGATACCAAATTCCCCTACTGGTCAGGCTTTGGTAGAAAGGATGAATCGAACTCTCAAGCATCAGCTTGACAAACAAAAAGGGGGAACTGACTGTACTACTCCACATGATAGACTAAGCAAAGCATTATATGTCTTGAACTTTTTACGCCTTCCGCAAGGGTTCGACATTCCACCTATGATTCGTCATGGAACAAGCTTAAAAGGACACTTGACAGACCTTAGAGAAAATCAGTGTCAGGTCAAAATACGCAATGGAGTTACTGGTGAATGGGAGGGTCCTTTCCAATTAATAACTTGGGGAAAGGGTTATGCTTGTGTCATTACAGACCAAGGATCAAAATGGATTCCTGCGAAATGGATCAAGCCATGGCTGAATAAAGACAACAAAGATTCGACAGATGCAGAAGGACAGGAGGGAGATAAGTTGTGAGAATTGTCTCAGATGTAAACCATGAATTCTTATTCAGTGTTATAGATGCTCTTAGACCCAGTGGTCTAAAAGCTTATTAGTAAACAGATAAGGTACCTTCCATAGAGAATGCTAATTTGAACAGATGGTAAGAGTTCCAAAAGGGTGACATTACAATTAGATAATCTATGCATAGATAAGGTAAAAGTATAAGATATTTCTACCATGGTAACCTAATTTAGCAACTGGTAAGGTTTTAAAAGAGATATTAAGATTAAGCTATAGATCTTTTAAATAGGTTAATATAAGTTTTAAGATATTAAGTCAATAATTAGCATATGCTGATGGTATTAAGTACGTTACTCTATAAACTGCGCAGTTATAGATCTTTTAGGAATTTAAGAGAATATATTGTATTAAGTTGTCTGACTGTTCTAAAATAGTGCATTGGTAAGGTTGTCATAAGTAGAATTCAGGTTTTACATATGATATGAAGGTTTGAGTATAAGCAGATAGTTGTTTAATCTTATTAAGTAAGGTTTAGCTACATTATATGTAATTGTAATTATGTTGTTAATCACGTGTCCTATGTTGCAGTGTATTTCAAAGACAATTCAGCATGCTGTTTAAGGGGCCTGACTAGTTCAAGAACAAAAAGGGGGAATTGTGAAGGGGTTTCGTTAGAAGGAGATATGTTGTTGAATTAGTCAGGCCCAAAGGAATCCCAAGACCACTTTGAGAAGCTGAGAACAGAATCTGCTGTGAGAAAGAGGGGCATTTCTTCATTAACAGGGCCTCAGCATGGCGTGAGTCGTCGGACCTGTCATCGGTGGGGCTCCAGCATGTGGACTGCCCATGATACTCATTTAGCGAATCCATGCTTGGAGCGTGGATTCGTGATTAGAGAATAGTTGCGTATATAAGGAGACATGTTTCTGTAATAAATGGCTTTTGCGTGATTCACATTGAATCGGAGTGCTGAGTCCTTTATCGTTCCAACATAACTTTTTACAATTATGAGAAAGATATTTCAAAGTAATCTGTCCAAGGCCTTTTATATATTATTATGTTAGTATTATATCTTCGACCGTCCAGATGGCCATGTTAGTATTGATCTTCCTTTATCATCCAGGTGGCTGGAACCGCACATCTTGCTTTCCCACATTTTACTTTCCAACAGTAGTGTCCTCAAATGTCTGGTTTGGTTCCTGAGATGAGGCTGGTGGGCAGAGTGGTCCTCAGGATGGTGGGTTCCCTGCCTGTGCTGGTATAGGTGAGCCTTTTTATAGCCCTCTGGGTTGCCTGCTTGTGTAATTTTTTCTTTTGTCTTTTGCAGAGGTGTTATTGTGAAAAGATAGAAAAGTCGGATGGGGTGATCTTCAGGTCCACATTGCCATATACGTATTGACAGCCCATGAATGTCAAAACCCCATTCGACACGGAGGGGATCTGTTGGGTATGTTGGCCCTAAGGCCTGATAGACCCCAACCTCAAAAATCAATAGTTTTAAGGCTTCCTCATGGACAGTGGTGCAATCCTAAGAGGCCCTTTTCCATATTAGATCATGTAGGGGTTGGGCTATGATGGAAAAATCTGGGATATGCTTTCTCCAAAATACCAGCAACCCTGAGGCATGTTGGTGTTCCTTCTTGTTTTCAGGCATTCTTACTCGTTCAAGGGTGGTCACTGTTTCAGGGGGGAGACACACTGTTCTGCCCCTCCACCAGATACCCAGGAACTTTACCTCCAAGGATGGAGGCTGCACTTTCTCTGTTGGGATCTGTAGCCCTAAACTCTCCAGATGAGTGATTATTTCTGTTTGTGTCTGCCCCACCACACCAGTGTCAGGGCTGCCAATCAGTATATCATCAATATATTGATACACCTTAACTCCCTTTTCAGGGACAACCTGGGCAAGCTCCTGTGCCAGTGTGTAGTGGGCGATGGTTGGTGAGTGAAGATATCCCTGAGGAAGGCATGTAAATATATACTGCACCTCTTCCCGAGTAAAAGCAAAATGGTCTCTATCTGCTTCCTATAAGAGAACCATAAAAAACATATCTTTCACATCAATAGTTGCTAAGATTGGGTGGGCTTGTTCCTGTATGGTGGCAATTAGTTCAGCCATGTTGGGCACAGCAACTTTTAAGGGACCAGTATGGGCATTCCGGCACCAATAATCAATTGTTAATCGCCACTTCCCATTTGGTTTACAGACTGACTACACAGTTATAAGGTGAGTGAGTTGGGATAATTATCCCTTGCTCCCACAGCTCAGTTATGACAGGAGCTATTCCTGCTCAGGCCCCTAAAGGAAGGGGGTAGGGTTTGACATATACAGTTTTTGAAGGTGGCAATTCTGGTGCAGGCTGGAGTAATCACATTGAGACAGACGGGAGGCCGAACACCCACTATTTCTCCCCCAAGTCCACCCAGGCACATCCTTTAAGTAAATCAAACCCCAGAATGTTTGTGGGTAAATCTCCTAGGATCATAACAACCTCTACTGCAGTGTCATCTCCAGGCAGCCAGCACTTAACCCGAGCCATTGGCTGGGGCCAGGAATTTCCAAACATGTCTGTGACCCCCAAATCTGTTTTTTATCAGCAACTATTCCATTGCATTTAGCAATGTCCATTTGGAGGGTTGACGTTTGAGCACCTGTGTCAACTAAAAAGGTAACTGGGGTCTTAAAGGGACCAAGAGGGAAGGTGATAGTCAAATCCCCCTTAACAGTTTCTGTGAACCTTAAATTAATCCACTGACCATCCCCAGGCTCACTTATCAGGGGGCGGCACATCTCATTTCCCGCTCCCAGGTCAATCAGATCTCCCCCAGGAGCAGTAGGTGTCTCAGGGTCAATTGCCATTGCCTGTCTCGGAGCTCTGCCCTCATGCTCCTTCGAACAGGCAGTTCATTTTTGTGGAGTGTCTTCCATGTCCTGATAAGCTTTTCCAAGGACATGGTAGGAATTCCGTCCATTAAATCTTGAGGAATTCCCATCTGCATTTCCTCAGACCACAAAAGATTTCTCTTTGTCTCCAAGACACCTAGGGGAGGAGTTTAATTTACCTGTGGTTCCACTCTCCACTCCACAGCAGCTTTTGTTTTTGTGACTCCCCCCATCAGACCCATTCTCCTGCCATAATTGATTAGTTCCTGAGCCAAGTCCCCCCAAGTCATGGCCCAGCCCCTTTGAGAACTGTGTCTCCCACCTCCCTGTGGGGTTAGTGCATCCCTTAAACGGTCTTGCAATTGCACTGCATACAGTTTCAGTGAGTCAGGAAGACCCCGGATCAGAGGAGTCATCCTGTGAGGGTCAGCATTTAACAGCATTGGGGAAGGCTGTTGGGGAACTAAGCGCCTGGTGTGCATTAGCTGGAGGCAGGTAGACTTTTGCAAACTTTCAGTTAGGTAATTTTATAGTGGGGGTTTTGATGCATACTGGGTCTTCCCTTTCTAAAGGGTCCAGTCCCCTCACACAATAGGTGGCTTGTTAACGACCACGGCTCTCTTATATCGTTAGTTTTCAGAAACACTCCAGGCCCCCAATACCCCTGTGCTTCCTCTTCTGAAAGCAGAATTCAATACCCCCCATTAACGAAATTCTCCAAACATATTCTGTTTCTGTTTCTCAAGCCAATCTGCTATATTTATCCTGAATCTTTCATAATTCAGCCACAGAGTATGGTATTGTTCGGGTGGTGACTTGCACAGCCGCCCCCACTTGGCCATTATCAGTAGACTGAGTTTTAATAAGGGACCTCGTTGCTTGCCTATTTTTGGGGTAAAATACTTCCCGGCTAATTTCCAATTCTTTAGCTGGATACAAGGGTTTAAAACCTTGTTTCTCAGCCATTTGTGCTGGACTGGTAAATCCGGGCTCACTGTCCAGAACAGAATCAAGTTCAGTACAGTCATTTGACTCCTGCACATATTCTTCCAATTCAGAGCATAAGATTTTTTATCGGTCTAATGCATCTGACAGACCTGCAAGGAGCCACTGAGTTGCATTGCATTCTGCAGCTAGCTGGTCCTGTAGGACCTTTACCATTTCTTGCTCAGTTTGTTTGTTTGTTTGATGAGGACAGGGTTAGAGAACACTTAGGCAATCTAGACATCCATAAATCCATAGGTCCAGATGGGATGCATCTGTGGGTGCTGAGGGAGCTGGCTGAGGTAATTGCTGGACCGCTCTCCATCATCTTTGCCAAGTCTTGGGAAATGGGAGAGGTGCCTGAGGACTGGAAGAAAGCAAATGTCACTCCAGTCTTCAAAAAGAGCAAGAAGGAGGACCCAGGTAACTATAGACCGGTCAGCCTCACCTCCATCCCTGGGAAACTGATGGAACGACTGATCCTTGGTGCCATCTCAAGGCATATCAAGAAGAGGGTCATTAGAGGCAGTCAACATGGCTTCACCAAGGGGAAGTTGTGCTTGACCAACCTCATTGACTTTTATGAGGACATAACAAGATGGATGGATGATGGCAGAGCAGTGGACGTGATCTACCTTGACTTGAGTAAGGCATTTGACACAGTCTCCCACAGCATCCTCACAGCTAAATTGAGGGAGTGTGGTCTGGATGATCAGGTAGTGAGGTGGACTGCGAACTGGCTGAAGGAAAGAAGTCAGAGAATCGTGGTCAATGGGGCAGAATCTAGTTGGAGGCCTGTATCTAGTGGAATGCCTCAAGGGTCAGTATTGGGGCTGGTATTATTCAATATATTCATCAACGATTTGGATGAGGGAATAGAGTGTATTATCAGCAAGTTTGCTGATGAGACCAAGCTGGGAGGAGTGGCTGATACGCTAGAAGGCTGTGCCGCCATCCAGCGAGACCTGGACAGGCTGGAGAGTTGGGCAGGGAAAAATTTAATGAAATATAACAAGGGCAAGTGTACAGCCTTGCATCTGGGTAGGAACAACCCCAGGTTCCAGTATAAGTTGGGGAATTATGTGTTAGAGAGCAGTGCAGGGGAAAGGGACCTGGTGGTCCTGGTGGACAGGAGGATGACCATGAGCCAGCACTGTGCCCTTGTGGCCAGGAAGGCCAATGGCATCCTCGGGTGTATTAGAAGGGGGGTGGTTAGTAGGTCGAGAGAGGTTCTCCTTCCCCTCTACTCTGCCCTGGTGAGACCCCATCTGGAATATTGTGTCCAGTTCTGGGCCCCTCAGTTCAAGAAGGACAGGGAACTGCTGGAGAGAGTCCA
Organism: Patagioenas fasciata; assembly: GCF_037038585.1. Lineage (NCBI taxonomy): Eukaryota > Metazoa > Chordata > Aves > Columbiformes > Columbidae > Patagioenas > Patagioenas fasciata. Next base: position 4,934,916 of record NC_092559.1, read on the forward strand.
GCGCAGAACCAGAAAGATGATTAAGGGAGTGGAGCATCTCCCTTATGAGGAAAGGCGGAAGGAGCTGGTTCTCTTTAGCTTTGGGAAGAGGAGACTGAGGGGTGACCTCATTATTGTTTACAGATATATAAAGGGTGAGTGTCACAAGGATGGAGCCAGGCTCTTCTCGGTGACAACCAATGATAGGACAAGGGGTAATGGGTACAAACTGGAACACAAAAGGTTCCACTTAAATTTGAGAAGAAACTTCTTCTCAGTGAGGGTGACAGAACACTGGAACAGGCTGCCAGTCTTTCGACGTCCCTTCCAATCCCTAACATTCTGTGATTCTGTGAACTGATGATTCAGCCAACATGAAAGACAACATTTAACATCTCCAAGACTTTATGCATCAAATGGAGCAATCTACTGATGATGCCTGGCTGAATAACTAGTTTAATTCCTTGACAAAATGAATGGGACACCTGATTTAAAGCATCATTGTAGAGATATGTTTATTACTTTTCCTATATGTATTTATTATGCACCTGTATAAATTGCTCTGTGCTACATCTCACAAGCCCAAGTGAATTCTTCTGGCTTTGCCAACCTGAGGAGAAATGGTTTCTTGAGTGAGGGGGGTGGAATGTATGGGAATGGTGCTAGAATGGTGAGGAGGAGCATTTTAAGTACGCTCAAGCGACTGTAGCTGAGGTGTAGAAAAGCACATAAACCACAAGTAAAACCTCTGTGTTTAGATAATAGGCCTGTGAATAATTTTAAAGGCACCTTACCATATATCCTTGAGATTCCTACAGACAAAGATCAAAGCAATGGTGCAAAATGCAGAATTAGTGCACAATGGATTTTCCATTATTTCTAATGGGACAGCTTGTCTGGCAGATCCTGCCGAGACCAGTCTATTTCATCTTTTTGTCTTGCAGTTTTCTGTAAGATGAAAGTACAATATATCATCCTCTTGTTGCTGAAGGTACATCATGTCCTGTTGGGACTGAATGGAAGTGGAAGACCTTATTCGGATAGTCACTGACAACAATGAGACCATTGAATCTAATGCTTCATCCAGTGGTGATTTTGTTAGCTCTAACAGTATTGTGCTTGTTATTAACAAACATTTTACGTGTAACAGTCTGGTAGATGTCTAAGCAAAGACTCCTTGTTTGTTGTGAGAAATTCCCCCAATAGCACAATTTATAGTGACATATTATTGAAGCTATTTGCTTAACACAAGTTTGCATGCACATTAACACTGTATATAGGTAATGGTAATATTTAAATCAAACAATTTATCAAACAATTGGACTCTTACCACTGATCTACAATATGTCACAATATGACATAGAGGCAAGAGGTAACTGCACTGTGACTCTGTGAGAGAATAAAGTGGGTTGACTGTAGTAAGGGGGTGGAGTGTGGCAGATGCACTCAACTCCCCCCACACACACACTCTGAGTCTGTGGTTGGTTGTCACTAGGGTCTTCTCTCTCTCTGATTGGTGGTTGAAGAGTTTCTTCTTCCTCAGTGCCAGCCCCCTCATGTGCAGACTCTAGGTTGTTACTGAGTGGTCTTTTCTACCCAGCTCCCCCCCCACTTCCCCTGTGGCAGCCATCTCGGGGAAGGTCACCTTCTCCTTCACATCACTCCCCCCCCCTTCCCCTGTGGCGGCCATCTCGGGGAAGGTCACCTTCTCCTTCACATCACTCCCCCCCACCTTTCCTATACACATGTGCATATGGTACAGAACAAATTCGACAACTTTTTACATAGAACTTAACTATCTTTTCATTTCCTTAAGAGCCCGTGCCTTATTTGGTTATATCTGTAAACATCAGCACGAATCACAACTGCATTTATCACAATTCCCCCTTTTTATTTTTTATCCCATTGATTCGTGCTTTGGCTTCAAAGTTAGCTAGCACTTGCCTAGCGGCGGCTAGGTCCAATTTGGTGTTATCTTTTAAAATCATTAATTTATACCCCGTTCCTTTTGTTGCCATTTCAGGATCTATGGGCATGGCTGAGATTCGCATGCCTTGGACTACTGAATGTATTAACCGAATAAAGCACGGGATCATACATGACATGAACAGTAAACCCAAAAATGCACATAATATCATGAACCCTATTTTCTTCCACCAGGCTCCCCCAAATAAGTTATCCCACCAACGGTTAGTAAGTATAGAATTCCATTTCTGTAGTGGCACGTGTGCAACTCGTTTTATCTCTTCTGCTGTTTACATTATGGATTCCCCATTATCATCTATTTCCAAACAACACTCAGAAGTATTCAGTTTCCCACAGACGCCCCCCTCTTCAGCTAAAAGATAATCTAAGGCTACCCGATTTTGGTACACTGCAGCTCTGGTCTGAGACAATTGTCTCGCTATGAGATTCAGTGCCTCAGCTGTCCGGTTGCTTGTTATTTCAATCACTGCTTGCAACCAAATAATTTGGTTTAGCATATATATTGGGGTATGGTATCCCCAGCTTCCATCTTGGGCCCAGGTGGCTGGATCATAGTATCCAATTATTCTTTGTGCAGGCCATTCATAATCTTTCCAAGTTTACGTTCCTCCTATGGGGGCATTTATTAAACTTCTTTCTGTTTAAAGTTTCGTACAGAGGTTTTCCTAAATGATTCCCTTTTTCCTTTGCTAAAAGGAAGAATGCTGTTTGAATTATCCCTATAGTACAGGACCCTCTCCATCTAGGTATTAGCTCATTATAAGCTCTATTCCCACATATTCAAAATAATCCATCAGGGGCTTTCCATGGTTCGTCTATATCTGTAGAGCCAGGTTTCTGCCAATATCTCCTTAAATCCTCAGTTTCCTCAAACGGGTTTGCTTTGCTTCAATTTTTCCAGCATATCATTTCATTTTCCAGGCTACAATTTCGAGACCAATATCCCTTAGGTAGACCTGGCCACCAAGTGGGAGGAATAGAGGTATTTGATGAACTTACCCGCAACACTAACTTACAAGGGGTTTGTCCAACATATTCAGTAAAATCTAGTTTACCATCATCCCTTGATATGCATATCTGCCCTATTATTAAGTGACTTAATACCCATCCTTCTGGCCTTTTTTCTCAAGTTACATGAGTTCTGTTCCATACTAATAATCCTTCTGGGCTTACACTCTCTCCTTTCCAAGGCCACTGTTCTGCCATTTGAGACCCCCCACATATCCAGCATGAGGTGACATTTAATTCCTGGGCTATCTTTTCCATAAGATCTATAAACAGGTTTTTCCCTACTGTTGGTAATTGTAATTCCTTGTCTTTTTGCCTTATTTCCTCATAGCAATCACTGCTTTTCTGTACCAATTTCTGCTTCTCTTGCTTTCTTTTTAATTCCTGAGTGGCACTCTTAACTAACTCCTCCTTATACTGATCTTGCACTCCCCCTCCATCTGAATAACCCCACATACCAGCTTGTGTAGAACAGATAATCTGTTCTCCCCTAGGGCAGGAGACAGAGCCTACACTAAATCCACCTTTCCCCAGGTTAGTTGCTACCCATAACTTCTGCCCTTGGATTTCACACTTCTCCAGTTTTGTTCTATCATAGCATCCAGAATTAATATGAGTGTGATAATTTAGAACATATTGGGTTAGTCCTCCTATTCTCACGTGCTTGTAGCACTTGGTACGGGGATTAGCCAGGTTAAGTTGGGAACAATAAGTCACCACTCCTAGCAAGAGGATCAGGTCCAGGTTTCTACACCCTCTGCCTCTCTGGCCTACCAGGTTGCAGCTGGCAGCCGAGTTCGTCATCTTCTTGGCAGCAAGGGCACTGTCCCCGCCTTTCCTATTTTTGCCGTTAGTGTGGCGACCTTTTAATCGTTTCCCAACTCTTAGCCTTCACTTCCCAGGAACAACAGGAGCAACACGGAATTTGATTTCTCTTTCTACACTCTATTCTTCCTAACACTGGTGGACTCTCTAAATTCCCATTCACCCCTTTCGTAAATACCTCCCACCATTCTTCGCTATTCTTTTTCTATTCTTCCAGTGGTGACTAGAATCCTCAACCTAGCTCTGGTTTCCTTATCTTCTGTTCTTAGACATTTATTACACAATCCTGTTGGTAAGTTCCCTTTGTGGATATGCTTATACCACAGTCCATTACAACCTAAACATCGAACACAAAAAAAGAGAATTACATATACAACTTGGTTCAACACACTTAACTATTAAACCATTCTTATTTTCATTTATACTGGACATTCATATTAACAATACTGATAGTAGTTACATCACCGATCCTGTGTCAATTTCCATTTCAGTTCCCCCGGTCCTGGAGTTACTTTCCAGGTTCTTTCTTCCGTCAGTGGTCCTTTAACTCGAGAGACATGTGTCCATCCTTTCTCTGCGGTCCGAACAGCTGTTTCTGTAGTTAATAAAACAAGAAAAGGTCCCTCCCAAAGGGGGGATAAGGTTTTCTCTTTCCACACTTTAATTAAAACTTTATCTCCTGGTTTTAACTGATGGATTGCAAACCCCCAAGGTGGAGCTTGCACCATCGCCCCGATTCTTCTTAGTTCTTCTAACCTTTTCCCCAGGGTAGTTATATATTTCTGGATATCATGATCTTCAATTAAATTGTCCTTTAAAGGCATTCCCTGAAGATAGGGCATGCTGTACAACATCTCGTATGGTCATAATCCAGTTTCACTGTGCGGTTTAGTTCTTATATTTAAAAGTGCCGGGGGAAGGCATTTTGTCCAAGGCATTTGTGTCTTGATCATTAACTTTGCCAATTGCTGTTTTATTGTCTGATTCATCCTTTCGACCCTCACGGAGCTTTGCGGATGCCACGGAGTGTGGTATTTCCATTGAATACCTAATGATTGACTTAACAGTTTTACTACCTTGGAGGTAAAGCGTGTGCCCTGGTCGGAATCAATACATTGGATAATCCCATACCTAGGTACTAAGTGTTCCAGTAAAACCTTTACTACTACTTGTGCTGTAGCTCTTGCTACCAGATAAGCTTCCACCCATTGGGTCAAATGATCTACTACTACCAATAAATACTTTATCCTCCCCACTTTAGGTAGTTCAGCAAAATCAATTTGCACCTTTTCAAAAGGCCTGTATGCTGTTTTTCTTCTACCCGTGGCTACTTGCTGACACACCTTTTTATTTACTTTCTGACAAGTCAAGCAGCCCTGTGTAATCTGCTTCGCTATTTCAAATACCTCAATGCAGACGAACTGTTTCAGAAAATGATTACTAAGTGCTTTTGCACCCCAGTGTGTTTGTGCATGTAATTGTTCTAAGATTTGCCTTGCATAAGCTTTTGGCAACATTTCACGTCCATCAGGTAGCTTCCATTTTTCCTGCTTCAATTCAGCCCCTATTTTTTTCAGCTTTGTCTCCTCTTCGGGGGTGAATTTCTTTTCTACTTCTCCCTTGTGTTGTTTTCCCTGGCTATCGGCTCCCTGTACTATGTTAATTTTAACAACCCAATTTTTTAATGCCGCTTCCTGAGCCTTTTTGTCTGCCAAATTGTTTCCTCTAATTTGGTAATCTAGTCCTTTTTGGTGCCCTCTCACGTGTACTACAGCTACCTCCTTTGGTTCTCTTAAAGCTTTCAAAGTTGTCACTATCAGCTCTTGATGCATTAAACTATTTCCTTGGGTGTTGATTAAGCCACTCTCTTCCCATATTTTGCCAAAGGTGTGGACCACCCCATAGGCATACTTAGAATCCGTGAATATAGTTCCCGTTTTTCTTTTTAATAACTCTAGGCCTCTACACAGAGCGTATAATTCACAAGCTTGGGTGGACCATGATGGGCTTAGGGAACCTGCCTCTATAGAGTCTAAATCTTTATTAATTATAGCATATCCTGATTTTCTTTTCCCTTCTACCACTCAGGAAGAACCATCTATGAAAAGTATCTCTCCTTCCCCTAACTCTGTGTCTCTCAGATCTGGCCTTACTTTAGTCTGGGTCTCAATTACTTCCAAACAATTATGTAACAATTCCTCTGACGGTTCTCCAAATAGGAATTGGGCCGGACTTTGAGCAGAGGTCACTCTTAGCTCTAAGCTGGGGGAGTCAATCAATATTGCTTCATACTTTAAAATACGGCTATCTGTTAACCATTTTTCCGCTTTCTGCTGTAAGACACTCCTGACGTGTGGTGTATACACTGTTAAGGGGGCACTAAAGGTAATTTTCCTGACTTCTTCTATTAACAGTGCCGTAGCGACCAGAGCTTGGAGACACACGGGCCATCCCCTGTTAATTGGGTCTAGCAGCTTAGAGCAGTATCCTACAGGTTTCTTAAACCCTGCCCAATCTTGGGTAAGGACCCCATATGCCATCTGATTCAATATGTTTACAAAAAGAAAAAATGTTTTTTCTAAATCAGGGACGCTCAACACGGGGGCCTGTATCAACACCTTCTTTACTTCTTCAAGCCTTGCATTATCTTCTGTAGACCACTTAAGTTGGTTATGGGTCAATTTTTCGTATAAAAACTTCACCTTCTCACTGTAGCTTTCAAGCCAAGGCCTACAATATCCTAATAACCCTAACAGTTACCAAATCTCTTTCTTTGTTCTGGGGGTCTCAGAGATAAGATTCCCAATACTCTATCAGGGTCTAGTTTCTTTTTCCCCTTACTCAACCAATGACCTAAGTATTTTACTTCTGGCTCCACAAATTGTAGCTTCGATCAAGATACTTTCAACCCCTTCTCTCCCAAAAAATTTGACAGGTTTAAGGTGGCTCTTCGGGTCCCCTCTTCAGTTTCACCTGCTATTAATAAATCATCTACATACTGTAATAACTTTATTTCCTGAGGTAATGTGAAACATTGAAGTATTTTTTCCAAAGCCTGTCCAAATAGGTTAGGTGATTCGGTAAATCCTTGTGGTAATACGGTCCACCTTAATTGTTGTTTTCTCCCTGTTTCAGGATTCTCCCATTCGAAGGCAAAATAGTCTCTGGACCCCTCGTCTAGTGGGCAGGTCCAAAAGGCATCCTTCAAGTCTACAACACTACAGCAGATATGCTTGGGGGATATATGGCTCAACAGAGTATAAGGGTTTGCTACCACTGGATATTTAGTGATAGTCCGCTGATTCACTGCTCTTAGATCCTGTACCATTCTGTATGACCCATCTGCCTTTTTTACAGGGAGGATGGGCGTATTATGAGGGGACATACATGGTTCTAGGGTTCCCTCTTCCAGGAGTCGATCAACAATAGGTATTAATCCTCTCCAGCCCTCCACTGATATAGGGCATTACCTAACTCTAACTGGGCGATCTGAGTCTAATATCTGAACACTAATAGGGTCCATTTCTATTTTTCACAGAATCACAGAAACACAGAATGTTAGGAATTGGAAGGGATGTCGAAAGATCATCTAGTCCAATCCCCCTGCTGGAGCAGGAACACCTAGATGAGGTTACACAGGAAGGCGTCCAGGAAGGTCTTGAATGCCTCCAGAGTAGGAGACTCCACAACCTCCCTGGGCAGCCTGTTCCAGTGTTCTGTCACCCTCACTGAGAAGAAGTTTCTTCTCAAATTTAAGTGGAACCTTTTGTGTTCCAGTTTGTAACCATTGCCCCTTGTCCTATCATTGGTTGTCACCGAGAAGAGCCTGGCTCCATCCTCGTGACACTCACCCTTTCTATTTCTGTAAACATTAATGAGGTCAACCCTCAGTCTCTTCTTCTCCAAGCTAAGGACACCCAGCTCCCTCCACCTTTCCTCATAAGGGAGATGCTCCACTCCCTTAATCATCTTTGTTGTCCTGCACTGGACTCTCTCCAGCAGTTCCCTGTCCTTCTTGAACTGAGGGGCCAAGAACTGGACACAATATTCCAGATGCAGTCTCACCAGGGCAGAGTAGAGGGGTAAGAGAACCTCTCTCGACCTACTAACCACCGCCCTTCTAATACACCCCAGGATGCCATTGGCCTTCCTGGCCACAAGGGCACAGTGCTGGCTCATGGTCATCCTGCTGTCCACCAGGACCCCCAGGTCCCTTTCCCCTACACTGCTCTCTAACATGTCATTCCCCAACCTATACTGGAACCTGGGGTTGTTCCTACCCAGATGAAAGACTCTACACTTGCCCTTGTTATATTTCATTAAATTTTTCCCTGCCCAACTCTCCAGCCTGTCCAGGTCTCGCTGGATGGCGGCACAGCCTTCTGGCATATCAGCCACTCCTCCCAGCTTGGTGTCATCAGCAAACTTGCTGATAGGACACTCTATTCCCTCATCCAAATCATTGATGAATATATTGAATGATATAGGTCCCAGTACTGACCCTTGAGGCACTCCACTAGATACAGGCCTCCAACTAGATTCTGCCCCATCGGCCATGACTCTCTGGCTTCTTCCCTTCAGCCAGTTCGCAGCCCACCTCACTACCCGATCATCCAGACCGCATTCCCTCAATTTAGCTGTGAGGATGCTGTGGGAGACTGTGTCAAATGTCTTACTCAAGTCAAGGTAGACCACATTCACTGCTCTGCCATCATCCATCCACCTCGTTATGTCCTCATAAAAGGAGATGAGGTTGGTCAAGCACAACTTCCCCTTGGTGAAGCCATGTTGACTGCTCCTAATGACCCTCTTATCCCTCATATGCCTTGAGATGGCACCAAGGATAAGTTGTTGCATGACCTTCCCAGGGATGGAGGTGAGGCTGACCCGTCTATAGTTACCTGGGTCCTCCTTCTTGCTCTTTTTGATGGCTGGAGTGACATTTGCTTTCCTCCAGTCCTCAGGCACCTCTCCCATTTCCCAAGACTTTGCAAAGATGATGGAGAGCGTTCCAGCAATGACCTCAGCCAGCTCCCTCAGCACCCGTGGGTGCATCCCATCCGGACCCATGGATTTACGGATGTCCAGATTGCCTAACTGCTCCCTAATCCAGCCCTCATCAACTGAGGCAAACTCCTCCATTGTCCTGACTTCCTCTGGGGCCTCAGGGGTATGGGGCTCCTCAGGACAGCTTCCGGCAGAGTAGACAGAGACAAAGGTGACGTTCAGTAACTCTGCCTTCTCTGTATCTTCTCTCACCAAGGCACCCACCTCATTCATCAGTGGGCCTACATTGCCTCTGGTGTTAGTTTTATCTGCCAAATATTTGAAAAAGCTATTTCTGTTGTCCTTGACCTGTACTGCAAGGTTTAATTCTAAGGAGGCCTTAGCTTTCCTAGTTGCCTCCCTACACCCTCTGATGACAGCCTTATATTCTTCCCAATTGGCCAGCCCCTCCTTCCATGATCTATAAACTCTTCTCTTTCGCTTGAGCATACCCAGCAGCTCCCTGTTTAACCATGCAGGTCTCCTGGCTCCCTTCCTTGACTTCCTACGTGTCAGGATGCTCTGATCTTGTGCCTGGCAGAAACAGTCTCTGAATGCTAACCAGCTCTCTTGGGCCCCTTTACCTTCAAGCAGCCTTGCCCATGGGATTTCCCTTAGCAATTGCCTGAAACGGCCAAGGTTTGCCTTGCTGAAGTCCAGGGTTGCAATTCTGCTTGCTGTCCTGCTCCTACCACATGAGATCCTGAACTCCACCATCTCATGTTCACTGAAACCAAGGCAGCCCTCAATCTTTACTGCTTCAACCAGACCCTCCTTGTTAGTGAGGATGAGGTCCAGCAATGCACCTCTTCTAGTCGTCTCCTCCACCATTTGCATCAGAAGGTTATCATCAAGGCACTCGAGGAACCTCCTAGACTGTGGCTGGCCAGCCGAGTAGTCCTTCCAGCAAATATCAGGGAAGTTAAAATCCCCCACCACAACCAGGGCCTGTGATTTTGAGGTTGCTCTCAGCTGTCTGTAGAAGGGCTCATCAACTTCCTCACCCTGATCTGGTGGCCTGTAATAGACGCCCACAATAGTATCACCCTTGCCAGCCTGCCCCTTAACTTTCACCCACAGACTCTGTTTCCCTTCTCTATACCATACTAAAGGATCAATAGCTTCTTGTCCTCTTGTGTCAGAGTATATAATCTGACTTGCAAGGTATTCCCCTGGCTCTGAATTCCCAAATTTAATTTCAATATCAAATCCCTTCCGAATAAATTATATTTTGCCTCTGGGAATAGAAGTAAATCATTAAGGCAGATTCTTTCTTCCACTTCAATCTCCACATCTTTCAAAATGGGTACCCTAAAAGGCTCCCCGTTTGCCCCTATTACTGATGTATAGTTTTTCCCTTTTTCAACTCCTTTGGGGAGTTTTTGAACGGTGGACTTTTCAGCCCCCGTGTCTACTAAAAATAGAACTTCTTCTTTATGGGGACCTATTAATAGTTTTATCAAAGGCTCTGTTGATGGTTGAGTCCCCAGAAGGTACAGCCCCTGACACCCCTATTCTTCTTTAAACATTTTTTCATCCTGCTTTCACTTACGACAGTTCCTTTGGATGTGTCCCCTCTTATTGCAGTAGTAACAAACAGGACTGGTAATTCTTTCTTGAGGAGGTGGTCCCCTCCCTGGAACCTCCCTGGTCCATTTCTCTTCTCCTCTCGGAGTGGGGTCTTGTTCTTTGGATTTTCCCTTACTGCTACTACTAGGATCTTATCTTTTGCCTTCTGTCTTTCCTCATCCCTCCTAACATACACTTTTGTGCTTCCCTAAACAACTCTTCCAATTCCCTGTCTTGCCAGTCTTCCAACTTTTCCAACTTCCTCCTTATATCTCCCTATGATTTTGCTACAAACTGCGTCCTGAGAAGCGCAGTCCCCGCTGGGGTGTTCGGATCAATTCCCAAGTACATCTGTAAGCTTTTTCTTAATCTCTCCAACCATTGTGTTGGAGATTCATCCCTCCCCTGCTGCTCGTTAAATGCTTTATTAATATTTTGTCCCCTGGGAACTGCTTCCCTTATTCCCTATATAATTAACGTTCTCAGATCCCTCATGTTCTGCCTTCCTTGCGGTTGCTGATGATCCCAGTGGGGGTCCGTATTTGGCTACTTTTGATCCACCGGGGGTCTGGTGTGATTTTGTCTTTCCCAAATTCTCATTCCAGCCTGCCTAATAATTCCGTTTTCCTCAGCGGTCAACAGGATTCCTAAAATAGACTGTATTTCTTCCCGTGTATAAGTGCTGTGACCTAAGAATTGATCCAGCTTTTTGGCTACTCTGAAAGGATCATCTAATAAAGTTCCCATTTCCTTTTTGAAATTCCTTACATCTGAGGTATTTAAGGGAACGGCCACAAATCCGATGCCCCCTTGATTGCCCCCGAGGGGTACTTCTCGTAGAGGGTACAGAGGGGTCCCTTTGGGTATAGTTGTCTTGCTCCTTGTACATGCCGCCGGGGCTGAGTTTAAAGACAAAGGTGCTGCCGCGGATACTGCGACTATGGGAGGGGGAGCAGTCGGAGGCAAATTGTTAAGATACGGGAGTAGCAGATTATCCAACAGTTCCCATCTATCCTCCCTCTTTTCTTCCTGTTCACCCCCTTTCTCTTTTTCCTCTCCAGGTCCTTCGCCCGCCTTTAGTGCAAATATCGGAGTTGGGGACGGATGTGAAGCCCTAATCCACAACGCAGCATAATCACTCTCTTCCTGACTAAAGGGTTCTTTTCTGTTAACATACAGGTTTAAAGCCTGACAAACCCAGTCCTCGAAGGATCCAAAAACAAGCCAAAATACGTGTGGCCTTAAGGGCTCTTTTGGCCACTCCTTCATACAATATTGAATCATTTTTAATTTACTCTTTTCTTTTCTGGGGCCCCAATCGCTCCAATTCCTAATCATAATTCCTAACGGGCTTTCTGGTGGTATATCTGATAACTGACTCCCCTTCCTTTGGTCCTGGGTCCTTGACCTCGTCTGACCCATCCCGGATTGTTCCTGGTTGCCCTTATGAGAGTGCCTTGCAGGGGGTTTAGGACCTATCACCCACCCATGAATCCTATAGGAATCGCTTTGGTCCTTCACCGGCCAAGTCCCTCGTGGGAGATTGGAACCGCGGCTAGAAGACCTCCGCACTCGCTTAAGAACTAGATTCTGTCTCAGTCACACTCTCACATTCACGCAGGCAACTGAATCCCACCCAACCGAGCGGTATTCCTTTAGTTACTCACGACTCTGTTGTCTTCACTCGGATCTTCACGCGCGCAGAATTACGGGCAACATATGCTGCAGCAACCGGCAGGGAGTTACAAAATAAACAAAAAAAAAGACCAAATTCTTTCTTCTGGGTTCAGGATAGTGTTGGTTTCGACTCAACCTGAACTGGAGCCACCGAATGGTGGGGCGTCCCTCCTAGAACAGGCCAGAATTCGGGAGCCAAGGCTATCCCAGATGAGCCCCCAATTGTGATAAATGACCAAGCCTCAGATAATTTGCCATACAAGAGTCTGGTTTATTTAATAGGTGAATTGAGGCAAGCAAACAGCGCTGGGTGCGTGGAGAGTGTCTGCTCTGCCAACACGCACACCTTAGGTTTCTGACCAACCCCTTTTATTTCCTCGGCTAGTCCCTCTCACACTCTGAGTCTGTGGTTGATTGTCACTAGGGTCTTCTCTCTCTCTGACTGGTGGTTGAAGAGTTTCTTCTTCCTCAGTGCCAGCCCCCTCGCATGCAGACTCTAGGTTGTTACTGAGGGATCTTTTCTACCCAACTCCCCCCCCCCTTCCCCCATGGCAGCCATCTCGGGGAAGGTCACCTTCTCCTTCACGTCACTCCACCCCACCTTCCCCCATGGCAGCCATCTCGGGGAAGGTCACCTTCTCCTTCACGTCACTCCCCCCCCACCTTTCCTATACACATGTGCATATGGTACAGAACAAGTTCCACAACTTTTTACATAAAACTTAACTATCTTTTCATTTCCTTAAGAGCCCATGCCTTATTTGGTTATATCTGTAAACATCAGCACAAATCACAACTTCATTTCTCACAAGGCTATGGACTATAAACAATGTCTACAGCTGAACAAAACAAAGGCACATATGAGATCAGTGAAAAGGATCCAATGAGAAGCAAGAAGACCCCAAAGTGAAATATTGCTATTGGACTGAATCATGGTATGAATGGTCTGTAGAGACTAAAAAGTCTATGGTTTTCTATGGTCGGATTGCACCTCTGTGCAGATACCCAGCTTGAACCAGCCCTCCTGCTATTATACTCCATTAATTTTTTTTTCTGACAATTTTGTTTCCTGAAAGTCTGCTCTGCATATGACTATCAGGTCTCACCTGAAAGTTTGCCTCTGGAGTTCTAAAATACTGTCAAGGTTTAAGGCAAGGCAGCAATAAACCATGGCAGACACTCCCTGTAACCCTCTTACCTCCCACCATCCCTTCCTTTAGATCGGAAAGACAATAAGGAAGATAAGAGGAAAGGAAGACAGACTTAGACTTCAAGTTGGAAGGGTTTTAAAAGTTTTACTAATGCTACTAATAAATAGAGAATATATATATACAAAATATACAAAACCAATCTTGAATGATCAATGTGGAGTTGGCGTCACTCCAGCAGCAACGGAGCTGGGTGAGTGGAGCTGGCTTGGCTCCGGCAGGTGCAGGTCAGGCCCCCGGAAGTCATGGGCGGGACTTAACAGCAAACCGGAAACTGGTTGCAGGGATTACAGGGCCTTGGGCCTTCCAGATCTCAGGCAGACAGACAGGGTCCTCTCTAGATGCTGTCCATGGCTGAAGAGAGAGTGATCCTCGTGATCACCCTCTTATATAGGGGGTATAACGATTATGGGATGGAATACTCAGTTGATCCTCAGTTGGTCAGTTCTAGTCACCTGTTCCATCCACCCCTCCTCAAACACGCCCCTCTCACAACGGAACGTGGGAAAACTTATCAGTCTTTCTTAGCTACCATAGTAATAAATCTAAACATGAGCTTCTTCAGCATTCCGTTGGTCTTCTTATCAGCACCGAGTACAGCATCCGAGGAAAAATATGCAGGCTAAAACTCAGAAAAGTACAGCCACCTAGAAGAACTTAGCTAAAAGAAAAATCACTAAAAGAGAACTGGTCTTGTTTTTAACAAAACCAGGACAAATACAGACTCCAGAGTGAATGGTTATCAGGGACAGAATTCCTGAATGTTTGCTTTTGCGGATGGGTATAGGCCTTCCATGGAAGTTTGCCTTTGGAACTCTAAAATACAGATTCTGGAGCGAATGGTTTTCAGGAAGAGAAGAATACTGAAAGTTTGTACCACAACGGGTACAGGCACCTGGAGAGAAGGTAAGCAGAATTTGGCTTGGCATATTTCCCCCATGCAGCAAATAATAGAGTGAACCTACCACCAAACTCCTTTAAGTTGTGCTTCTCTTTGAGAAATCTAAATATTGTTCTGGAGTAAGCAGAACCCTAAATTACTCCTCTGTGACACATCTTCAGTCTGAAAGGCATAGGCATTAACAATTAGTATACCTCTAAAATAGCTTCGTTTGCACACTACTGATACTGATTGGCTTCATTGGACTATGTATTCTCTAATTCCAGTTTCTTATTACATTCAGATCTTTTTTGCATTTGATATATGTTTTTTACATGAAAAGCAATGAAGAAAACAGTTACTGTGTAAGTCTCCATCATACTTAATAAGGAACTATTTTTGAGTTAGCTAATAAGCACCTTTTTACATGTGATAAGGGAATCAGGGTCAATCATGACAGAATGAATACAATGTGTTTGCACAAATTCACAACAGCTATCTATTTGTCCCGTCCCAACAGATGGGATGAGGGATGAGTTAACTCTAGACGCGACACGCGCCCTGACTTAACAGATGAGACCAGGTGTGAGTTAACTCTGGGTTAATTCTGCGTGGTTATGTGAAGTGAATGACAGACAATCACCTCCGGGGTCCAATTCAATTGTGAGTTTTACTAAAAGTCCTTGTTGGAATATTGGTTACAGCGAATGGTGACTTGGCAAAAGTATAACAGAACTTATCAACACAGTAACAGCAAAAATCCTACTACAAGCAGTATATTGACAACCATCAGTAACTATAATATGAAATTTAACCAGAAATCAACAGCAAAGCTTAAAGATGGTGTTAACCTTATATGTTCAAAAGGGAAAGAGAGTGGTAGAGAGGGAAGGAAAACTGAGGTATAAGGGAGAGAGAAAGAGAGTAATATATATAAACAAAGAAATGAGGGTATAAAAAAAAGGAGAAGGAAAGAGCAGAGAGAAAGGAAGAAAGAGAAGAGTGAGGGATCCAGTCTCTTACGGCCCCACAGTGTGGATGACAGGACTTGTACGATGATGTATGGTCTCAGTGTTCCACGGCAAGGATGCTGGGGTCAGGAGCACAGCGTCCTCCGATGTCTGGTTCAGAGTCAGGGTCTTCAGGGTGCTGGTATTCTCTTGGTGAGGCCGAGCTGGTATTCCCTTGGTGAAGACTGGTAGGCCCTGGTGAAACTGGTGTTCCCTTCCGTGCTGTTTTAGGGTGAGCTTTTTATAGCTCCCTGAGTAGAGGAAAGTCGGGGTGGGGGGGAAGTGGTGATTGTGAAAGAGGGACAAGTCTGGACAAGTCCTGGGCCACATTGAGGGGTCTCCCTTTGTTTCATGCAGAAATCCAGGGGGAAATGGTGATTGCAAAAGATGAACAAGTTTCGACAAGCCCTGGGCCATGATAAAGGGGTCTCAACTTTTCCCCTTTGTTTGCCAAGCTGGGCATATCAGGAGATGGGGCTATGTGCCCTCCAGCACATCCTCCATCTCTGGTGGGTCAGCCGGCCTGATCTGTGGCTCGTTAGCTCATCGCTGATGTGTATATCACAGTGCCTCCTGCTCTGAATGTGTCTTCTTCTGGCTGAATTAGTCACAATGTTTTCAGCCATGATCCTTATCAATGCTCAACACTATTCAACTCAGATAAGACAGAATGGTCTTTAAGGTTGGGTCCAGTCTTCTCAATGCATAAACTGTCTTTTAAGTACTGAAACACAGATGTCCTGATTGCTTAGCTACATAAGGCAGGCTCACTTTTGCTCTTTGTTTCTGATCTGGAAAGTTTTTAATGCTTTTTCTGCATATTAAGTCACTTTCTGTGCATCCTCTTGACACATATCAATTTTAGAACTTTGTAGCCCAAGAGCTAGGAAGTCTCCAGTGCAATGAGAGTTTGTACCAATAGGTAGTTGGTAGAAATATTTCAAAATGTCTATCAGATAAAGCCCATCTCAGGACTCAGAGTGATAGTAATCAACCTTACAAGATGTTTTTTTTCCATGGAACAGGACAGAATGGGTCTTCCCTGAATATCGCTGGATCTGTTACAGTTGAATTAATATTAGGATAGCAACCAGCCCTGTAGCCACAGAACTCTTGTAATCAGTAACCAAACTCTGTTCTTAAAACTGACATAGATTTATGGTATATTCTTATAAGGCAGGTAACTGTAACCGAGCCTTATTCTTAAGGTGGACATAGATTTACGATATATTCTTTTAAAGTTGGTACCGTAGAAAATAACTGATAATCATAGCATCTTTTAGATAGGAAGTTTGTGTTAGAATAGGTGTGGGATATGCTAATGGTTGTCAGGGGTGTAATGAATATGTATGTGACTAACTTGTATAATAAAGTATAGTCTGAATCAGCTGTTTGAAGCCAGCTTTGGGTGCGAACCCCTGGTTTCCCAGCACTGAAATAAAGCACCGCATATAACTACATCCGTGGTTATGTGTCCTGATTGCTAACAAGAGGAGTGCTGCATTTCTAGGGCCTACCTGGACTTATCTTCAAGTACATCCCTGCTGCATGTACAGCAGAAAAACTTCGATTGTCTGAGAATGTTAAGGGAAAAAACAATGGTAACTATTCTATTTCTGATCCTCCAAGGTTACCAAGTAGCTGAGCAGAGAATTTCAGGAGCACAAGTTTGAACTGAGCCATCTACATAACTTTAAATGATGAAGTCCATGTGAAAACTGTTGTTGAACAACCAGAAGCCTGCTTTTCTGCTTCTCTACTGTTTTTCACCAGGAGGTGCTGATCTGTTATGATCCCAGTAAGAAAGGCACTCAGACTCTGTAAAGTATCATTTAAAATGCTGTTTATTAGAGGTAATACTCTAAGGAGAGAATAATATAGATAGCCTTACATCCCTTTAGATGCTGGGAACCCTGAGTGAGGTAGCATTGAATGGGCCTCCAATCCACGTGCAGCATACCAGGCAGACCCTGTCCATAGAAGTTCTCCCATTTCAGTCATTCAAGCTATTATATAATTTTTCTTACAAGAAGCAAACAAAAAAAACCCAAACAAACAAACAAACAACAACAACAACAACAACCCTCTGTTCATAAAGGATGTTCACACGAGAACTTCTTGCTGCATTTTTAGATGAAGGTAAGGCCATGCAGTTGGCGTAATCATGGTACCAAGTGGTATACAAGACTGTAGCATGTTTCCAAACCTCCTCTAACTCAGTGGTGATGCTTTTAGATTGATCAACATTCAAATGAAGTGTTTACCCAAAAGTGGTCCCAAAATATATTGATAGGAAGGGGTATTCCCAATATAGGAACCACTTTATTTGAATTTTCCAGGAAATGTGTGCATACCCAGCAAGTGGTCTTGTTAGTTATCTGCATGCTCTTCTGAATCAACATAAAATGTACATTTTGGGTCCACGGATTCTCCTGATTTAACAGTCTGTGAACTTACTATACCATATAACAGGCAAAGACTTATGTAACTGTAATACATGTTTAAACAGATATCTACAAAGAAAACAGGCTAAAATTAATGCTACAATCAATATTAACAAACCTCCTTGAGTACAATCAAATTCTGTATAAGATTCTATTTCAGTCCAAGTGCAGTTCATTAAGTTTTCTTAAGTTTTAGTTTTAAAGGAGTGATCTTTTCTGATTTCTACCCAGTCTCTGTACTTTATTCTAGTGCAGTGAATCCAGGAATTGACTCCCTTAAGTTTCACAGCTGTGTTAGTTAACAACAATACCATATAGGGTTCTTTCCACCACTCTTTCAAGGGTTCGTCCTTTCAGGTCCAAAGTTAGACTTGATCTCCAGGTCAGAAGGGAGGCACAGGCACATCCAATGCCACAGGTTCTTTCTCCTGACTATAAATATATAACAATGAGAAAGTTTTTTCCAAGGACATCATATATTCAGTGACCATTTGGTTCCCCAAAATTTGCATTTGATCAGCTTTTCCTGTCAAGTTTGCTAAATAGGGTCTCCCGTACACTATTTCAAAAGGGCTTACCTTTTCTTCTTACTTTTGGGGTAATGCGAATTCTCTGCAAAGCAATTGGCAATATATCTACCAATTTTAAATTAATTTCCTGACGCAAATTAGCTAACTGCCTTTTTATGGATTGGTTCATTCTTTCTAACTTTCCACTAGACTGAAGTCTCCAAGGGGTATGCAAATCCCATCTTACTGCAAGAAGAGTAGAAACGATCTGTGTTATTTCTGCTATAAAATGCGGGTCTCGATCTGACAAGATCCCACCTGGAACCCCAAACCTTGGAATGAGGTCATTCAATAATTTCTTTGCTTCTTCCCTAGCTTTGTTGGTCCAACATGGGAAAGCTTCAGGCCATCCAAAAAAGATATCTACTAATATCAAAAGATATTTATAATTATTACACATTGGTAATTCAAAAAAATCAATTTGCCAATATTGTCCTGGAAAACTCCCTCTTTTTACCTTTCCAGGTGGAGACTTTAGCCCTATCTTACAATTAATTTTGCAACACATCACACATTGTTTCACTATTTGATAAGTACAACTTTGCATTTTAGGTCCAACTGCATATCTTTTAACATTTGCTATCATAGCACTTGCACTCATATGGGTTTTGTGGAATCGGTGCACACATTATTGCTCCACCGGCCACTTTTTTTTCAGTTTCATAATTTCAGATTGTCCAAATTGTTGAGCCTTACAGTATATTACAGACACTTCTTTAGGTTTTAGAACAGCTTCTAAGAGTTTCAATATTTCTTGCCCATGTTTGATAGGTGACCCTTGTGAAGTCAGAAGTCCTCTTTCTTTCCATATTGCCCCATGTGCATGTTCAATTCCAAAAGCATATTTAGAGTCTGTATATTATATATATATATATATATAAGCTCACTTGTCTCGTGACAATTATTAGGCACTGGTCAAAGCAATCAGCTCAGCTTTCTGAGCTGAGGTATTTGATGGCAATGGTTGTGATTCATTTATGTTCTCTAAAGTTACCACAGCATATTCAGACCATCATTCCCCACCCAGAGTAAAACTGCTTCCATCTGTATAGAGCGTCCACTCCGGATCTTTCAGTGGAGTATCCTTTAAGTCTTGCCTGCTAGAAAAGACTTATTCAATAGTTAGCATATGATCATGCTCCGAATTTTCAACATTAGATACAGGCAACAAAGTATCAGGATTCAAAGATGATGTTGTTTTTAAACTTACATCATCCTGTTCCAGTAATGCTGATTGGTACAGTACCATTCTGCTGTGTGACAGCCAATGGTGTTCTTGTTGTTCCAGCACTGAGGCCACAGCACATGGTACAAATACAGTAATCTGCTGTCCCAAAGTTAGTTTCCTTGCCTCTTGAATCAACAACACAGTCATATATACCTGCCACACTTCTAAATCTTTCACCAGTATGTTACCAAACAAAGTAGGACTGTTCTTAAATCCTTGTGGCAAAACGGTCCAGCAAGCTGCATCTTTCTTCCAGTGGTAGGGTTTTCCCATTCAAACGTGAAAAGCTTCTGGCTCTCTGAATCCGATGGTATACAGAAAAAGGCATCTTTCAAGTCGGCTTGAAGTTCTGTTTTGGTTCTACTTTTATCAGGTTTCCTAGGTACTTTAGCTGCCCATACTAGTGGAAATACAGCATCTAAAATTTCCTTGGAGATTTCTTTCTCATTTCACTGTTCTGACTGTGGCAAGTAGATCTGTGCCTTCCAAGCATTTTCTTGTGGGATATGAAGCTGAACAGAGTTCTCAGAAACTGTTATTTGAACTTACAATTTACTTAACAAATCTCAACCTAAGAGGCGTATAGGGCTTTATGGCATATACAAGAATTCATGTGTTAAAGCTTTGTTCCCAATTTGGCATTCCATTGGTTTCAAAAACGGCCTTAACTCTTTCTTTCCCGTGACCCAAACAACCGACATGGTGAATTTACTAAGTGGTCCTTTACAACTAGTTACTACAGAATAAGTCGCTCCTGTGCCTATTAAAAAAATCTCTAGTTTCATTTCCCAGCTTAATTGGAACCAGGAGATCTGCTGGGGATGCCTCTAAATTCATCCCCAGTCCCCGTCATTCAGTATTACAGCTCTCTAGCAGCAGTACATCTGCTGCAGGGGGGAAGGTCCCACCCCTTTGCCCCTTTAGCAGCGGACAGTCAGCTTTCCATTTTTTTCTCTTTTACAGGAAAACAACTCTGTTCCTGAAGGATCTTCACATGAGAGCTTCTTGCTGCAGTTTAGATAGAGGCAAGGCCATGCAGTTGGCATAATCGCTAGTATCAAGTAGGAGTTGTCTGGTAAGCTCCTTTGTTACAATGAGCTGGCCGAGTTTATCCTGCAGCACAACGAAGGCCTGAAGTTTATGTTCAAGCTGTACAGCACAGGCCTGGGCTTTTGATCTCTTTACTTCTCTTCTTGCTTCTCTTTTTTTTTTTTTTTTCCATTTCATTCCTACTATTATACACTTTATATGCAATTCTGATTAATTGAGCAATAGTCATTCCTTCAGTCCCATCTACTTTTTGCAATTTCTTACAGATGTAAATAAACAACATATTAAACATCAACTCATTATTTTCATTTTCTGGATCCAAATCAGCCCATATTCCAGTAGCTGTTAAATACGACCTCTCCCAAGTTCACATCCATCACAGCATTTAGTTTTCTTTTTCATATCTCCAGCTAAATTCCATGCAAATCAGAGTTTAACAACTTACTTCCTCTTCTGATCTCAAAATTATTGTGTAACAATAAGAACAAATTAACATACAGTACTGTACTTCATCCCATTTTCCAAACTTCTGCAGAACAACATTAACTGCAATTTAGTATTCTAACTTAGAATCCCATATTCAGGACATTTTTCCTCATTACTGACTTTATACAAAGACCGCAATTGAGTACGCTATAGTTCCAAACTTTCTTTTATGAGAGAATCCCCCGACAAATTTACTCTAATGTGTAAGAATGCATCCTAAGGGGGAGTAAGATGTTATTTCAGTAGAGGAACTGGTTCCCATTCCCCAAATAAATTTATTTTGGCACCAAATACAAACACGCAAACAAATAACAAGCCTCTACGAACACGGTCCTCAGTGGAGCTGACTTAAATGGAGACTTATTCCAAATAACAAGTGCATGCAACCAAATTCAAATATGCAAACCAAATACTGAGCTCAGATATGCAAATCAAATACCAAGTTCAAATACGACCAAATACCAAGGTCAGATGCGCAAACCAATCACAATTACACTTATTCAAGACCTGGAGCCCAAATCAGGGATATCACCAGGGCACTCCCCAACCTGGTGCACCCAATGGACTACTACCCACTGTTGATCCTCCAGACAGGTGGGGAGGAAGCTGCATCCTGTAGTCTGAGGGGAATGAAGAAAGATTTCAAGACCTTGGGATGGCTGGTGAAAGAGTCTGAGGTGCAAGTGATTTTCTCTTCCCTCCTTCCATTTTCAGGTGCCGACGTGGGATGGAATAGAAGAATTCAGTCCCTAGATGATTAGCTATAACACTGGTGCAACAGGAAGGGCTTTGGCTTCTTTGATAACGTCTGGTTTTATAAGACACCAGTCCAGATAGTGATATGTGGGAAAGGTTTATCCCACAGGGGTAAAAGGATTCTGGGGCAGGAATTAGCAGGGTTCATTTGGAGAGCTTTAAACTAGATTTGAAGGGGGATGGGTTGTAGCTGGGCTTGCGCCAGTGGGGCAGCACTCTAGAACTGAAAAAGAACGGGAGGCCTCCTGTGGGAGATTTAAGGGATTTTCTTAAGGTTGTTGTGTGGATGGGTTTCTGTTAGATAGAGATTTATTTCTGAACTAGACAAAGCAACTCCAAGGTCGGCGCGAAGGCTGAAAAACAACACCTATTATGAGAGTGAGGTAATTCTATAATAACAAGACCTGAACATGGGCAATATCCAATCAGCCAATGCGTGTTTGGAACGTGGATGCGTGATCAAGAAATAACTGCGTATATAAGGAGGCTTGTCTCTGTAATAAATGGCTTCGCTTGAATTCATACTGGATTGTGTGGAGTCCATGAGTTTTCGCCCTTGCAGCCTCCCATCCCCCTAAGGTGAAATCGGTGTACTCAGCTCGCTCCCTGAAATGCCTATAAAACAATGCACACAGCATGGGGAATAAGTAAGAGGAGTTAGAAACCTTTGTTCAGTCAGGCAATTATGATCTGGTGGCAATTACAGAGACATAGTGGGACAGCTCACATGACTGGAATGTGTTCATGGATGGCTATGTCCTTTTCAGGAAAGACAGGCCAGCTAGGCGAGGTGGTGGAGTTGCTCTTTATGTGAGAGAGCAACTACAATGTACTGAGTATTGTCCAGGCACGGATGAGGAGCGAGTTGAGAGTCTATGGGTGAAAGTTAAGGGGCAGGCTGGCAAGGGTGATATTATTGTGGGCATCTATTACAGGCCACCAGATCAGGGTGAGGAAGCTGATGAAGACTTCTATAGACAGCTGAGAGTAGACTCACAATTACAGGCCCTGTTTGTTGTGGGGGATTTTACTACCCTGATGTTTGCTGGAAGGACTACTCAGCCAGCCATCCACAGTCCAGGAGGTACCTCCAGTGCATTGATGAAAACTTCATGATGCAAATGGTGGATGAGTCAACTAGGAGAGGAGCGCTGCTGGATCTCATCCTCACTAACAAGGAGGGTCTGGTTGAAGCAGTAAAGATTGAGGGCTGCCTTGGCTGCAGCGACCATGAGATGGTGGAGTTCAGCATCTTGTGCAGCAGGAACAGAATACAAAGCAGGATCACAACCCTGGACTTCAATGGGGCCAACTTGGGCCTTTTAAAGCAATTGCTAGGGGAAATCCCATGGGCAAAGGTGCATGAAGGCAAAGGGGCCCAAGAGAGTTGGTTAGCATTCAGAGACTGCTTCTTCCAAGCTCAAGATCAGAGCATTCTGACACATAGGGAGTTAAGGAAGGGAGCCAGAAGACCTGCTTGGTTAAACAGGGAGCTGCTGGGCAAACTCAAGTGGAAGAGGAGAGTTTATAGATCATGGAAGGAGGGGCTGGCCAATTGGGAAGAATATAAGGCTGCTGTCAGAGGGTGTAGGGAGGCAACTAGGAAAGCTAAGGCCTCCTTAGAATTAAACCTTGCAATACAGGTCAAGGACAACAGAAATAGCTTTTTCAAATACTTGGCAGATAAAACTAACACTAGAGGCAATGTAGGTCCACTGATGAATGAGGTGGGTGCCTTGGTGAGAGAAGATACAGAGAAGGGGGAGATACTGAATGCTGCCTTTGTCTCTTTCTACACTGCCAGAGGCTGTCCTGAGGAGCCTCCCAGCCCTGGGACCCGAGAGGAGGGCAGGATAATGGAGGAGTTTGCCTCAGTTGATGAGGGCTGGATTAGGGAGCAATTAAGCAATCTGGACATCCACAAATCCATGGTTCGGATGGGATGCACCCGCAGGTGCTAAGTGAGCTGGCTAAAGTCATTGCTAGGCCACTCTCCATCATCTTAGCCAAGTCTTGGGAAACAGGAGAGGTGCCCGAGGACTGGAGGAAAGCAAATGTCACTCCAGTCTTCAAAAAGGGCAAGAAGGAGGACCCAGGTAACTATAGACCGGTCAACCTCACCTCCATCCCTGGGAAGGTCATGCAACAACTTATCCTTGGTGCCATCTCAAGGCATATGAGGGATAAGAGGGTCATTAGGAGCAGTCAACATGGCTTCACCAAGGGGAAGTTGTGCTTGACCAAACTCATCTCCTTTTATGAGGACATAACGAGGTGGATGGATGATGGCAGAGCAGTGAATGTGGTCTACCTTGACTTGAGTAAGACATTTGACACAGTCTCCCACAGCATCCTCACAGCTAAATTGAGGGAATGCGGTCTGGATGATCGGGTAGTGAGGTGGGCTGCGAACTGGCTGAAGGGAAGAAGCCAGAGAGTCATGGCCGATGGGGCAGAATCTAGTTGGAGGCCTGTATCTAGTGGAGTGCCTCAAGGGTCAGTACTGGGACCTATATCATTCAATATATTCATCAATGATTTGGATGAGGGAATAGAGTGTACTATCAGCAAGTTTGCTGATGACACCAAGCTGGGAGGAGTGGCTGATATGCCAGAAGGCTGTGCCGCCATCCAGCGAGACCTGGACAGGCTGGAGAGTTGGGCAGGGAAAAATTTAATGAAATATAACAAGGGCAAGTGTAGAGTCTTTCATCTGGGTAGGAACAACCCCAGGTTCCAGTATAGGTTGGGGAATGACGTGTTAGAGAGCAGTGTAGGGGAAAGGGACCTGGGGGTCCTGGTGGACAGCAGGATGACCATGAGCCAGCACTGTGCCCTTGTGGCCAGGAAGGCCAATGGCATCCTGGGGTGTATTAGAAGGGCGGTGGTTAGTAGGTCGAGAGAGGTTCTCTTACCCCTCTACTCTGCCCTGGTGAGACTGCATCTGGAATATTGTGTCCAGTTCTTGGCCCCTCAGTTCAAGAAGGACAGGGAACTGCTGGAGAGAGTCCAGTGCAGGACAACAAAGATGATTAAGGGAGTGGAGCATCTCCCTTATGAGGAAAGGCTGAGGGAGCTGGGTCTCTTTAGCTTGGAGAAGAGGAGACTGAGAGGCGACCTCATTAATGTTTATAAATATGTAAAGGGTGAGTGTCACGAGGATGAAACCAGGCTCTTCTTGATGACAACTAATGATAAGACAAGGGGCAATGGGTATAAACTGGAACACAAGAGGTTCCATTTTAATTTGAGAAGAAACTTCTTCACGATGAGGGTGACGGAGCACTGGAACAGGCTGCCCAGGGAGGTTGTGGAATCTCCTTCTCTGAAGACGTTCAAAACCCGCCTGGACACCTTCCTGTGCGACCTCATCTAGGTTTTCCTGTTCTGGCAGGGGGATTGGCCTAGATGATCTTTTGAGGTCCCTTCCAATCCCTAACATTTTGTGATTCTGTGATATCTTTATTTTAGCATTGCACCTTCGAACCACTTAGTGCTCAGACAGGGAGAAAAAATACTGGAGTCCCCAGTCAGCAGGTCGGTGCTAACTGGAGTCCAGTTGGCTCTGCTCCCCATGGGGTCAGCAATCTGGACCGGGCAAGACTCCTATCAACGTCCCACCGGAGTCACCACAACTCTTGTCCCATGAACAAGTTTATTTCCCCGATGTGCATACATATAAGCCAACTTTAGCACACAGAGATGAGATACTGTTTTATTATAGAGTTGCGCAATTCTGGATGCTGGATTAAAGCCAGCATGCCAGCAAGATAAGTAACAGCCATAATACAGAAAATCTTACCACTATTCAGGGCAGTCTTAAAGAGCCAATTGGTTACACATTTGCATACTTGTTACATATTCATTTTAGCTTATAATGAGCAATGTTCAGCTAAACAACACTTTATCCAACAGTCGCAAGATATGTGTTAAAGCAAGACTCAACTAATTGTGCAGGTTTCAAAATGTCTAAAGTTGCAAGGTCAGTCTCTCTGATTAGGTGTTTTGCAAGTCACCCTTTGGCAGACTTACCTAAAACTGGAAGGATTTACATATCTTTAGGTTAGCAATTGCTGGCACGATTCATTCTTTTAAGTGGTAATGACAACATTTTTTATAGAACTTCCACTACTGCCTTGAAGGACTTGGTTAGTATTAAACATTTTTGAGTACTGATCACATTAAATATAAAATGATTAGTGAATATAGTTTTCTCTGACTACATCGTTATGTACTAAATATCCTATGGATATAAAGAATTTAATGCAGGGAAATCAAGGATAATACTACAAGTCACCATATCTCCATTTAATTCTAGGGTGTGTATGCATTTACATATGCATATACTTATGTATAAATTCATTATAATATATTTCATATATCATTATCTTAAAAAATATTTTATTCTTATTTCCCTCCAGACTGTATGCTATTTTGAATATTATTTTGCACTGTATGTGAGCTATATTAAAGGTGAGGAATTAAACCCTTTTTACTGTGACTGTGACTTTTACTATTGATTTCAACTGATTCTGAGTTTCCAGTTGGGTCAGATTCAGAGCTTACATTACAGAAGGCCCAAGATGTGTAGACACAAGTGAATGTAAATGAGTCAAAGGATGTTAGAGAAGACAGACATTACTTCCTGTTACATTTTTGTCAAATACTTCTCAAATACCCCTTTTTCAGACCTTCCATTTAGTACTGTGACTCAATACAGGCTCAGTTATAGAAAGCCAAAATAAGAGGTAGTGTCAAGAGGGTTTAAGTCACGTGCTAATAAACACAGATGAGTCTAAAGGAGTTGAAGTTCATAGTGTTGTCCAAAAGCAAGTATAAATCCTACTATGCTAAAGTCAGCTGAGAATTTAAAGATCTCCATGATCTACTTCATCCCTCCAGTAGGAAAATCCAGAAGTAGATAATGACAGAAAGGTTCTCTTTTTAGGGTTTTCCTTAAGTCTTTAGACTCCCTTTGTGCAGAATGCTAACTACAGCTCTCAGCTGTGCTATTTTTTCTGTACCTCAGAAGAATAGGAAAAATTATGAATACGTTCCTTCTGCCCTCTGTCTCACCTTACCTTTGGATTTACCAATCACAAATCATAGGGTTTGGAGGGTAAGAGCAGATTTTTCTCTGACTCCCCTTTCTTCTGTAGAGGTAACATGAAATACGGTAGCTTGTCTTTGTTGTGAATCTGGGAAAATATCAGGTCTAAATTTACAGCTGATTATAATTAGTGATGAAAGTATAAGCACCTATTTAGCTGAGCAAACTCCATCTGGAGTACTATTTCCAGGACAATATACTCACATAGGAAGGATATTATTGCCTTGGAGACTTCTTTCTATATTTCAATAATCTAAGTTATGAAGGCAGATTTGAGGTACTTGCATTTATGATTTCTAGAAATGAGATTTTAAATTGCTAAAAGTATATGCCCAGGATTAATCAAAAATATTTTCCATAGTAAAAACAGAATGGACTTATCAATTTAAAAATATGTCTACAATTACGAGGTGTGCTTTAATTTTTAACAGTCCTGGGGACTCTCACTGCATATTAAATACAACATGTATAGTATGGGAAATAATGTGTGCAGGACACTTAGCCTAAGACTCGACTGAAATAGACCACCAATATTAATGAGAAAACAGATCTTCAAGCTCATTGCTAGCACTCACTTATTAAATTTCCAGTAGCACATAATTTCTCTTGATGTGTCCACTGGCAAGGAGAACTATGGCAAACAAATTGATCATCCAGCCTCCAAAGGGAGACAACACTGGACTTGGGCTGCTGAGGAATCCACTTTCTAGTAATGGTGGGCTCTGCAGTCGGTTATCATTATCAAGGCTCTATATTCTACATATTAGGAGATCAGGAGTGGAGAGGGGAAAAATCAATGTGAGTAAAGTTCATTAGACTGGAACAATGAATAACTCAAAGACATAAATATAAATGAATTCATAGATTTATTGTGGAGGGAAGGTATAGGTAAGTACAATCACAGTATCACAGAATGTTAGGGATTGGAAGGGACCTCAAAGATAATCTAGTTAAATCCCCCTGCCAGAGCTGGAACACTTAAATGAGGCTACACAGGAATGTGTCCAGGCGGGTTTTGAATGTCTCCAGAGTAGGAGACTCCACAGTCTCCCTGGGCAGCCTGTTCCAGTGTTCTGTTACCCTTACTGAGAAGAAGTTTCTTCTCAAATTTAAGTGGAACCTTGTGTTTCAGTTTGAACCCATTACCCCTTGTCCTATCATTGGTTGTCATCGAGAAGAGCCTGGCTCCACCCATGTGACACTCACCCTTTATATATCTGTAAACATTAATGAGGTCACCCCTCAGTCTCCTCTTCTCCAAGCTAAAGACACCCAGCTCCCTCAGCCTTTCCTCACACAGGAGATGCTCCACTCCCTTAATCATCTTTGTTGCCCTGCGCTGGACTCTCTCCAGCAGTTCCCTGTCCTTCTTGAACTGAGGGGCCTAGAACTGGACACAATATTCCAGATGTGGTCTCACCAGAGCAGAGTAGAGCGGAAGGAGAGCCTCTCTTGACCTACTGACCACTCCCCTTCTAATACACCCAAGAAGGCCACTGGCCTTCTTGGCCACAAGGGCACAGTGCTGGCTCATGGTCGTCCCGCTGTCCACAAGGACCCCCAGGTCCCTTTCCCCTACACTGCTCTCTAATAGGTCATTCCCCAACCTATACTGGAACCTGGGGTTGTTCCTACCCAGATGAAAGACTCTACACTTGCCCTTGTTATATCTCATTAAATTTTTCCCTGCCCAACTCTCCAGCCTGTCCAGGTCTCCCTGGAGGGCAGCACAGCCTTCGGACGTGTCAGCCACTCCTCCCAGCTTGGTGTCATCAGCAAACTTGCTGATAGTACACTCTATTCCCTCATTCAAGTCATTGATGAATATATTGAATAATATAGGCCCCAGTACTGACCCTTGAGGCACTCCACTAGATACAGGCCTCCAACTAGACTCCACCCCATTGATGACAACTTTCTGGCTTCTTCCCTTCAGCCAGTTCGCAGCCCACCTCACTACCCGATCATCCAGACCGCACTCTCTCAGTTTAGCTGTGAGGATGCTGTGGGAGACTGTGTCAAATGTTTTACTCAAGTCAAGGTACACCACATCCACCGCTCTACCATCATCCATCCACCTCATTATGTCCTCATAAAAGGAGATGAGGTTGGTCAAACACGACTTCCCCTTGGCGAAACCATGTTGACTGCCCCTAATGTCCCTCTTATCCTTGATATGCCTTGAGATGGCACCAAGGATAAGTTGTTGCATGACCTTCCCAGGGATGGAGGTGAGGCTGACCGGTCTATAGTTAGCCGGGTCCTCCTTCTTGCCCTTTTTGAAGACTGGAGTAACATTTGCTTTCCTCCAGTCCTCAGGCACCTCTCCCATTTCCCAAGACTTGGCAAAGATGATGGAGAGTGGTCCAGCAATGATCTCAGCCAACTCACTCAGCACCCGTGGGTGCATCACAGGATTGGCTGTTTGGGACCAGGGTGCTGCTTCCTGGGACTGGCTACCCGGCATGGACGTAGTTCATGAGGAATTTCACTATCTTTTTTTTTATATTCTATTTCTATTTTATATATATTACTATTAGTAGTAGTATATTAGTGTTAGTTTGTTATTTTATTAAATTGTGTTTATCTCAATCTACAATTTTCTCCCTTCCCTTTCAGTTCTCTCCGCTATCTGGGGGTGGGAGGGGAGTGAGTGAGCAGCTGTCGTGATTATATTGCTAGCTCAGGTTAAACCATGTATATACAGGATGACAGAGTAATATAACAGGGCTGTCTTAGTGAGGACTGTGTGATTTTGATAAGACCATTTAACAGGATGACATCAGGAATCATTTCTGTTCTGGAACTAGAATTTAATAAATTCTTCAGATATTTTATTTGTGGAAGAAAAAAGGGAGTAATAAACCTGTGAAGAAAAAAATTGGGAAAACAGATCACAAAATCAAATGTGTATACATTCAAATACATTCTGATAGAGTTGGATTTCTTGCTGGCCATGAATAATATTCTAAAGTGGAGGTTAAACAAGGGTCAAAACACCACCAGACTATTCTATTTCATCTTTCTTTTTTATAATACTCTGCAAAAAGGAGTATGGTTTGAGGATTTGGGAGATGTTGAACTGCAGGCAGGCATTCAGTCCCTATTGAGGAATTACCTTGTTAGGGTGAGTGGGATTAGAAGCAATGTAAATGGGTTCTCCAAAATATTTCCTCACTTTTGATCATTTCAGCACTGGGATGAGAGCAGCAATGAAGTCAGTGGAAGAAATATAGTAAAACCCTTCATCCTTTAAGATCAGTAAACACTGACTGTACTCTCTGATGCATACAGTGTAAGCTTTGTAGCTCAAAGCACAAAATGTCAAGTGGCATAACAGCACGGGACACAGCCAACACTGAGCCAGCATATCTTCAGTAAGCTTTTTGTTTGTTTTTCTCTTTCTTTTTGTTTGTGAGTAAAAGATTAAGTATAATTAATTGAAGGACTACCCATATGCCATGGCTAGATGGAAGATATGTGCCTCAGAAACACTGCTTTTCAGTCTTGCGCAATTACTTTGAAACAATGCTTCTGTTAGATCAGAGATTTTTATTTTTACACTCCAGTCAGATACAACAGAATTACACTATATACCAAGTAAACAGTAAGGCTGTGAGAGCTACAGCTCAATTAATTTTTCTTGGCAATAAAACTGACAGCACTCAAACCTCTTCATAAATCTTCCTTGGAATAAGGGCAGAGGCCCTCTCCACACACACACACACATGAATGCATTCATCTGCGCACCAGCCTGCTACAACCCACACGGAGCCTTTCCCAGCCCTGTCCCAGTAGAAGCCCACTGTGCACACCCCACCGCTCCCACAGAACGCTGGAAAGAACACCCACTTCCATACTGCATTAGCTCGCCAGAGGCGGTTATGTAAATGTCAGCCCCGCCCCCCTTCCATGTGCTGCTCCCCGCCTGGAGGGTTATACAATACCCAGCACATAGACCTACTGTACCACACAAAGCACCAGCAGTACGAGGGGCGGGGTAACTTCCCTCCAGCAGCCTCCATTGGCTACCCCCCGAGAGTGGTTGGCGTGGATTGGGGTGTTGCTGCTGTCACTTGTAGCTGATTGACAGGCTGACTGGCCATGAGGGTGCGTAGTTCTGATCTACTAACATACATCCTTTCATGTTGCCACACGTTCCTTCACTCACTTCAGGTTCCTCTGCTCTCAAACAAGTGGGACGCTGTTGTTCGCCCCTCCTTACTTGCCTCAGCTCAGTCAGGTGCAGGGCATGCTCCACTTATTACGCTGCACTGAAGATAGGAATGCATGCTTGGAGTGCATCATGTGTGGAAGCTTGGGGGGCAGGGGGGTGCACGTGTGGATGTGGAACTGTTTGCTCTGTGTGTGTGTGTATATGTCAAGGGTTTAGATTGCGGGGTGACAATAAAACCCTAGCAGATGTATTGTTAACCTCCTCTCCTCCCCCCGCTTCTCCCTTTTACCCCTCCTTCTCCCTCCCTTCCCACTAAGGACAGGCGATCGGGAGGAAAAGAAGGACAGAGAGAAGAGAGTTGGAAAAATTAAAAATGTTTTACTAATGCTACTAATAAGAATAGAGAATATAATACGAAATATACAAAACCAATCTTGAAAATCTCAGCAACTGCAGAGTCAGCACCCGAAGTCCTGGATTGGACTCTGCAGCCAACTGGAGCTAGATTCAGTCTCTCACTAGGGCTCAGTTCACAGGGATGACTAGCAAGATCCTCTCCTAATGTCGGCCATAAGCAGAAGGGAAAAAAAGGAAAAAGAAGTGACGAGATCCTCGTGATCTCCCACTTTTATATGAAGTATTCACGTGAACGGAATGTTATACTCCGTTGGTCAGTTTCTTGGTCACCTGTTTCTCGTTGCCCCTCTCGCGAGATGTCCATCCATGCTTATCAATAAGTTAGCATTCCATTGCTATGTTTACCAAAACATGTGTCTGGTTTTCCAGGAAAATGCAGCTAATATGAAGGCTTTAGCTGACAGGCAAATTCACTAAAAGAGAAACTTGTCTTTTAACAAAACCAGGACAGTATAACATTTTGCTGGTGTGTCAGTGCCAGGGCTCGACACCTGAAGGTAGCAGGTGCGACATGTGCATGAGTATGAAAGGCCACGGTAAGTTCGGTGCAGAGTTAAGGATTAGGTCTTTATGATAGAGGGAACTAACACTTAAAGGGTTAACCACATAGCAAGTGCCTAGCTTAGAGCTTTGTGTAGCCTATTATATTAGAAACAAGGCCTTATTGAAGAAAATAAACTCTGCAAAGATAAGAAGTTTTGCAGCATCCAGCAGTATCCTTGAGTAGACAAGATAACGAAGATCTTCAGCAAAGGGAGTACACCGATCCAGTTCTAACCAACTCAGCAGTTTGGGCTCCAGCCAACTCAGCATACTAAACCAAAGGTAAAAAGTTCACAACCACCAGGTGGCACCATGCAGGCACAACAGGGAGGAGCCAAGGAAGAGACTGTCACGATCCATTCAGTGATGGACTTGTGATGGTTCGTTTACCTTGATCTCAAAGCACAAAATTAAGGTGACCAGAATGTCGAAGGGTTATAATTCAATCAAACAGTGTTAACTTTATTATTTTGCCCATAAAGAGGCACGTGGTAGAGAAAGTGGAAAAAAAGGAAAGAAAAAAAAAGGGGCAAAGAGGGTTAGCTACCACCACAGGTCCAAAGGCGTCCCTATGGTCCCAGGTCCCGAAACAGCATCCTGCCGATCCTCCATCGTGATCTGTGATCCTTTGATGGGGAGATCTCTATGATGTTCAGTCAGGAGTCATCTTTTATGCTTCTTCACCCCTCCTCTCTCCCATGAGTTGAGGCCAATCTCCGCCTTTGTTTCGCAATCCATACTTAACTGTGCAGGTCCAAAAAGTCCTCACTTCGCTTACCAGAACTTGTCTGCGCCTGCACTGCCTCGCATTCAGGGGTCTCTTACTTGTCTGCTGGGTGACCTCAAGACCCTCTGCGAGCCTCTGCACATGCTTCTCTTCGTTGGCCTTAGTAACAGGGAGGAGGTGGGGGCAAGTTTGGCTGAGGCAGCAGGTGAAATCCATGTTCTGGACAGCAGCTATTGTTACCTGTAGTCCCAGGTTGGAGAGTCCTGTGCAACGCAGTTCTTTTTCTCCAAGTCTCTGTATAGTTCTTTCTCCAAGTCCCTGATGGCAATGTTGAGGCAAATACTGTTCTTCGTACTGACTCTTACAGGGACTATTGAAATTATTTCCTGGAACTTATTTTAGTAAGAACCGCATTCTCGAGGAAAGGTGATGAATATTTATAGGCGTTCCTGGGGTTACCATGAATATGTAACACCTTGCTGCATTTAAACACACCTCCTATTGTTAGAAGGCGCGCATGTGTGGTGGAATGATCCCCTTTGCGCCCAGCGCTGAATAAACATACCTTCTTTATAACCTCGCGGGTTGTAAAGTTTTATAGCTTTACAGGTTGTAAAGTTGTTTCCACACGTCATTTTGGCAATCCAGATGGGACCTTTTCTGCCAGGCTGTGTGATCGGTTGAGAGAAATGGATTTCCTAGATGTGTCCCGAATCTTTTGTTTCGGAGGAACTCCTCTCCAGCTGTTCACCACGGGGCAGACAGTGACCATCTGCATTAGCAGATAAGGTTTGTTTTACTGTAACGGATAAGGTATGTTTTACTGCAATATGGGGGGCCAGTAACTCACAGGGGATGTCCGCATGTGGCCAGATTCCCTGTGTTGGTGTTTGGTTTGGTGTAAGCAGATACCTAAGGGGGTTACTGACTTGACCAAATGGGGGTCAGCCACTAGTGATTTTGGGGGTAAATCAAGTAACCCTGAGACTTCTGTTGCGTCCCAGTTTCAGGAGCCAGGATGGACCTGCTAATGATTGTATAAGAAGCAGGAGAAGGGTAAACAGAGTCTCCAGTCGTGGGTTTGAGTTCCACAACCATCATTGTGGGTTCGAGTCCCACAATGATCAAAACTTTATAACATCTTAACCCATGGGAATTGAAATCTATATTGCTGTAACTGTAATTGGAATACTTATCGTGACAGTTAAATGTTGTATGATTAAGAAGTTTTTGTGCTCGGTACCATGCTTTGTGTGAATGAGTGCCTAAGACGCAGTCTGACTGCGAAGAGACCAGCCGGAGACGGACAAAGCGAATTATAGGTGTTTGTCGAACTAATAGCTAGTTTGGTAATTATGTGTGTTATCTTTATAAGTGCCTGGGCATTCCATGTGTATTGTAATAATCCTTAGAGTACAACTATCTGTACGATGAGCAATTTAGCTCTTAACTGCGTGCATGTGGTGATAAGGTTTTGTGTGTAATAGCTGTTACTTTTCTTTCTAGCATGCTAGCTTTATTCCAGCATCCAGACTTGCACAGCTCTGTGATAGGCTGTGTCTCATCTTGGTGTACTAAATTTAGCTTTTTGTATGCACACCAGGTAAGAAATCCTGTTTTGGGATAACAGTTGTAGTACCCTAGACTAATAAAAGCCTTGCCCAGTCCAGCTTGCTGCAGTGGCGGGGGGGGGAGCATGCCGATTGGGCTCCAGTGCACACTGACCTATTTTGTCAGGGAGACCCAGCGGTACCTCTACCCAGCTGAGCAGTGAGTGGCTCAAAGGTGCAATTCTAAAATCGATATATTGTCTTGAATAAGTGTAATTGTGATCTGTTTGCATATTTGAACTTGGTATGTGTCTGAGCTCAGTATTTTAGTTTGCATATTTATATTTGGTACCAAAAGGATTTTGTTTGGGGAGATAATTACAAAATGAGAACTGGTTCCATTACTAAAGTACCACCTTGCTCCCCCTTAAGATGCATCTTTACACATGAGAGTAAATTAGTGGGGGGAAGTGATTTGAATGTGAAATTCTGGGTTAGCTGTATTGCAGTTGGTGGTGTTCTGTGGATAGACTGATTTGGATCTAAAAATGAATGTAAGGGATTGATGCTTAATATGCTGTTTATTGACATCTGTAAGAAATTACAAAAGGTAGGAGCTGAGGAATGTAATAATTGCTCAGCTAATTGAAATTGCATATAAAGTTTATAGTCGCAGAAATTAAATGAAGAGGAAAAAAAAAAAGACAAAAAGAGCCCAAGCCTATGCTGTACGGCTTGAACATAAATTTCAAGGCCCAGCAGCTCCCACTTGATAAACTGCGACCGGAAGAAAAATAAATAAATAAATAAATAAATAAGCTGGCTGCCTGCTGCTGCAGTGGCAAAAAAGGGGGTGGTGAGAGCGGCAGCTGCTGGAGCTCCTCTCCTCCGGACTCGCCACCTGAGGGCGGGAGGCAGTTGCTGCTGCCTGGCCCATCCTCTTCTGGGCTGCTTTGTTGTGCTTAAGAGGCACAGAGCACTCAGATTTCCCGTTAGATATACACCTCTTGACTCGTGTCCAGAAGTAGGAATACAGCAGTTAGTGTTGTTATTTCTAAGTCAGTCAGTAAATGATATTTAGACGAAGTTACAGAAACTGAAAGCAACAGAAAGTTGGAATTTGGAAATGTTGTTAGATGAAGCCTGGAGAGTATTTAGTAACAGGGAAGAAGAAGACCATCGGAAGGATGATAGGCGTATGATAGTAGCAGCATTGCAAGAAAGTAGGGAGCTGAGAATTGAAAGGGCTGGAAGGTTCTGAAAGCCTTTAGAAAGAGATTAGTGTGCATGTGGGAAAAAAGGACTTTAGCAAAATGAATGTCGGGAAAGGTGCAGAGGAAGTAGGCAGAGGGAGAATCAGACTGTAGCAAATGTTGAAAGAGACTGACGGGGACCTGGGGAATCTACCCTAGCAGATCCACTGGTTATAATGAAGCTAGAGAAGGAACAAAAACAAGTGGAATTTTTAGTAGATATAGGAGCAACATTCTCAGTTCTTAATCAAGCGTTAGTGCCAATAAGTAACGACTACATAGTAGTAAAGGGAGCTACTGACCAAAGTGAAAGAGCATATTTTTGTGAACCTTTCAAATACAAATTGGATAAACAAGTAGGCATCCACAAATTTCAATATATGCCTAACTCCCCAAAACTTCTTTTGGGGAGACACCTATTGGAACACATGGGCACAGTAATCACATATGAAAAAAGGGAAATTATTCTGGAGGTAAATGATCAGCAATATGTGCAAATAATGATCTTGCTTTTAGTAACTGTTCCCACAGAGGACAAAATTAATGAAGAGTTTGTGAACCAAGTGTACCCTGGAATGTGGGCAACTGGTGTACCTGGAAGAGCCAAAAATGCCCCACCAGTCGAGGTAAAAATCAAAGAAGGAGAAAAGCCAGTAAGGATAAAACAATACCCTTTGATAAAAGAGGACAAGGAAGGAATTTGGCCAATAACAGAGAAATTCCTGCAAATAGGGCTATTAAAGGAATGTGAGTCCAGTTATAACACCCCTATATTGCCTGTCCGCAAGCTGGACGGGTCATATCAGGTAGCTCAGGACTTATGAGCTATAAACAAAATAACCGAGGACCTCTACCCAGTGGTGGCAAACCCATACACCCTTCTGATTGTATTAATGCCTGATTTGACTTGGTTTACTGTTCTAGATTTAAAAGATGCCTTCTTTTGTCTCCCTCTCCATGAAGCCAGTCAGACATTATTTGTATTTGAATGGAAGAACCCTAAAAGTGGATGTAAAACCCAGCTCACGTGGACAGTGCTGCCACAAGGATTTAGGAACAGCCCGACAATATTTGGAAATCAACTTGCTAAAGATCTTGAATCTTGAGAAGCCCCGTCTGATGAGAGACAGATGCTACAATATGTGGATGACATTTTGATCACTACTAGAACAGAGGAGACATGCATAACCTGGACTGTAAGTTTATTGAACTTCTGGGGCTCCAAGGATACCGGGTATCACAGAAGAAAGCTCAAACGTGAGTAAACCATTTTTTCTGTTCTCTCACAAGAAGCAGGGAATAGCCTTGGGTATAGTGGCGCAGGACCTTGGCCCATATTGATGAGCAGTGGTCTGTTTCTCCAAACAGCTAGACACAACTGCAAAGGGGTGGCCTGGATGCCTGCGGGCAGTTGCTGCAGTGGTACTGAATATACAGGAGGCCTGGAAATTTACTATGGGTCAGAAAGTGTCTATGCTAGTATCCCATACGGTGTCTACAGTTCTAGAAGCAAAAGGGGGACATTGGCTTTCCCCACAAAGGTTTCTCAAGTATCAGGCTATCATGGTGGAACAAGATGATGTAGAAATTATCATAATTAACACTGTCAACCCAGCTTATTTCCTCAGCGGTGATGTTGTGTCACGGTTGAGATGGAGAAATGACATAGACCAAGTTCTTCTGAGATGCAAGTAGATGCCATTTATTGCCACAAGTGCATTTTTATATCGTCTTTACCAACTCGTGTCTTTTTACTATTAGTTACAGGTTGCAGTAGCAACACCTCATTGGCCAATTTTGCTGTCATCAGTGTTACTCTTCTACTCCCTTCTTTCTCATAGATACATCCCTTCTTTCTCATGGGTATACCTTAACATCTTCGAGGCTAATCTCTGTTCCCATAATCTCTGTCAGGGAATCCACAGACCCACTGTAGTTTCCCACAGTTTTCCCTTTTTGTATTTGTGCTAAAAAAAGCTGGATGCCAACCAAGCATATGTGGAAAGGGTTTTCCAGAGATGCCATAGCTAGGCATATGGAGTCCTGGTCAGTCATGTTGGCTAAAGTAATACACATGTTAGTCTTTGTCTGTGCAGGCATCCAAAATGCAGCAGCTGCAGCAATCATCACTAGAAAGACAACACAGGTTTCACATTTCGTGCAGGCAACCATTGAGGCCCTTGATCTGTAGAGACACAAGCAGAGCCTCTCCTCCAGGTTAACAATTCATGTGGACCCATTCATTTTCCCATGCGCAAATCCCGTATCAACACTTTTATCCCTGGACCCACCCCCTCCTGAGCCACTAAGGAAAAATGATGTAGAATGGGTGGCGTCTGGGCATCATCAGAAACCTGCAAAAAATTTAAAACATACATGGCTTTGGTCAAGCGTACATCAGGTGGCTCACTCAACATTGCTCCTTTTTGTTTTTGGAGAAAACGCTTGAGTGTTCCATGGGCATGCTCCACAATGCCTTGCCCTGTAGGAGAATGGGGAATACCTGTAACATGAGATACCCCACAAAGTTGTGGAAATGAAGCAAATTTCTGGGACACATATGCTGAACCATTGTCCGTTTTTACCCGCTGCGGAACACCCATAAAAGAGAACACACGCTGACAATGGCATGTTATATCTTGTGCAGATTCTGCAGTATGAGCAGTGGCAACAATAACAGAAGAGAAGGTGTCTATAGAGACATGAACATACTTACCCACCCAAATTCAGGTATATGTGTAACATTGGTCTGCCAAATTTGCAAAGCTCAAAGGTCACAAGGATTGGTGCCATAATAAGTAGGAATATGCTGACCTTGACTATCAGGGCATGCGGCAACAATGGTATGTGCTTCAGAATTTGAGATGCCAAATTGTCATCTCAAAGCACGGTAGCCTTGGTGAAATTATGTGAGGCTATCGCCTGTTGATAAACATCAGGAACAGGTCCCAAAGCCACTGCTGAAACTAGAGAATCTGCTTTTGCATTCCCTTCTACTATGAAGCCTGGCAATGTAGTATGACTCTTAACATGCATAACATAATATTCATAGTGACGCTTCTGAATTTCTAGCCATAACAGTTTTAAAATACCAAATAGCTTTTCATTAGATACGTGTCCCAATACAGCTTTATCCAACCATTGTACAAACCCGGTCACATAAGCAGAGTCTGTCACAATATTCACAGGGCCAGGAAAGGCCTGAAACACCATGGTCATTCCTCTAAGTTCAACCACTTGTGGGGACCCTTCCTGATATTCTATCTGATGCTGCCATTGTGGCCCATCCTTCCAAACAATGGCTGCCTTGCCTGTCCTTCCCGATCTGTCTGTAAACACTGTAGGTCCATTTACTGGGCTTGACTGATTCAATTGCTTCTGACCAAATTTCACCTGACTGCCTAATTTAATCACTGGATGTGAGGGCAAATGGTAACTGATTTGACCCATATAATTCATCATAGCTGCTTGTAGTGCAGAACTATTAGCCATGCACCATTCGAAATAATGACTTTACACAGGAAGCACGATCATTTCTGGGTCTCTTGCCATTAATTCCATGCAACGTGATCTAATTTTTTATAATCACCTGAGCCACCAGTTCAAAAAGACCTGGGGCTGTCTTTTTTGATTTGGTTGGCAAAAAGACCCACTCTAAAATATGTAAAGGATCTCCCCACTTCTCATGCCATTGTGCGATCATGGTAAAAGGTATGCATTGATCAATCAAAACAATTTCTTGTACAGGTACTGTCAAATCAATTGTCCATACGTTTGCTACTGATTGCTTGTTCGACTTCCGCAATTAGCTTCTGTGTTTCTCTTGTCAAAGTGCATGGGGCAGAAATGTCAGTGTCTCCTCACAATAGGTGGAACAATGGTTGCAACTGAGAAGAGGGGATTCCTACATATGGTCTCACCCAATTGATCATTCCCGCTAATTTTTGCACATCATTCAGTGTTGTTACTTTTACTTGCAACTTTATGGGTTGTGGTGTCACCATCTGATCTAAAACTTTCATGCCCACATAAAGCCATGGCTGATGTCGTTGCACCTTCTCAGGTGCAACAATCAGTCCATACTGATTTAATGACTCACATGGCTTATTTTCAGTCTCACCTAATTTTTGTGGTATTGCTGTGGCCAACAAGATGTCATCCATATAATGATAACAATACCCTGATGCAATGTACTGTTCCTGGTCTTTTCTTCAGAGCTGTGCATACAGTTGTTCAAGGCCATTTGCTTGGATTTATAACTCCTACTTTCAGAGCCCTTTTGATAAGGCTGCATTTTTAGGAAGGCTTTTTGCTTAGACACCCCAGTCCCATTAAATCAGGCATTTTAGTGTGGCACACAACAAAAGCAGGTCAGTATGACATTTTTGATTGCTGCACTCATCTTTGGTTAGGTGGTGCATGATCACAACTGGAATGGGTGAGCTGTGAGTCATGGGGAATGATACTGAAGGGAGTATCTCAGCAGTGCTGGTGTGGGACAGAATGAGGTTGCACAGGAAGGTGTCCAGACAGGTTTTGAATGTCTCCAGAGAAGGAGACTCCACAACCTCCCTGGGCAGCCTGTTCCAGTGCTCCATCACCCTCATCGTGAAGAAGTTTCTTCTCAAATTTAAATGGAACCTCTTGTGTTACAGTTTATAGCCAGTGCCTCTTGTCCTATCATTGGTTATCACCGAGAAGAGCCTGGCTCCGTCCTCGTGACACTCACTCTTTACATATTTATAAACATTAATGAGGTCGCCTCTCAGTCTCCTCTTCTCCAAGCTAAAGAGACCCAGCTCCTTCAGTCTTTCCTCATGAGGGCGATACTCCACTCCCTTAAACATCTTTCTGGTTCTGCGCTGGACTCTCTCCAGCAGTTCCCTGTCCTTCTTGAACTGAGGGGCCCAGAACTGGACACAATATTCCAAATGCACTCTCACCAGGGCAGAGTAGAGGGGGAGGAGAATCTCTCTCAACCTACTAACCACACCCCTTCTAATACACCCGAGGATGCCATTGGCCCTCTTGGCCACAAGGGCACAGTGCTGGCTCATGGTCATCCTGCTGTCCACCAGGACCCCCAGGTCCCTTTCCCCTACATTGCTCTCTACCAGGTCATTCCCCAACTTATACTGGAACCCAGGATTGTTGCTACCCAGATGCAAGACTCTACACTTGCCCTTGTTATATTTAATTAAATTTTTCCCCACCCAACTCTCCAGCCTGTCCAGGTCTCTTTGGAGGGCAGCGCAGCCTTCTGGCGTGTCAGCACCTCCTCCCAGTTTAGTGTCATCAGTAAACTTGCTGACAGTGCACTCTATTTCCTCATCCAAGTAATTGATGAATATATTAAATAATATAGGTCCCAGTACCGACCCTTGAGGCACTCCACTAGATACAGGCCTCCAACTAGACTCTGCCCCATTGGCCACAACGCTCTGGCTTCATTCCTTCAGCCAGTTCACAGTCCACCTCACTACTTGATCATCCAGTCCACACTTCCTCAGTTTATCAGCAAGGATGCTGTGGGAGACTGTGTCAAATGCTTTACTGAAAACAGGGTAGACCACATCCACTGCTCTGCCATCATCTAGCCACCTCGTTATGTCCTCATAAAAGGCTGTGAGGTTAGTCAAGCATGACTTCCCCTCGGTGAAGCCATGTTGACTGCCCCTAATGACCCTCTTCTCCTTGATATGCCTTGAGATGGCACCAAGGATAAGTTGTTCCATCACTTTAAAAGGGATGGAGGTGAGGCTGACTCGTCTATAGTTATCCAGGTCCTCCTTCTTGCCCTGGAGTGACATTTGCTTTCCTCCAGTCCTCAGGCACATCCCTCATTTCCCAAGACTTAGGAAGATTTAATTCTAATTCCCTACATCCTCTGACTACAACCTTATATTCTTCCCAAGAGGCCAGCCCCTCCTTCCATGATCTATAAACTCTCCTCTTCCACTTGAGCTTACTCAGCAGTTCCCTGTTTAACCAAGCAGGTCTCCTGGCTTCCTTCCTTGACTTCCTATGTGTGGGGATGCCCTGGTCTTGAGCTTGGAAGAAGCAGCCTCTGAATGCTAGCCAACTATCTTGGGCCCCTGCGGTGATTAGGGGCGATGCATACCAGGACGCAGACAGAGATTCACGCAGAGGCAGAGATCTTGTTCTGGAAAAAAGGCACAGAGCCTGGCCAAGCAGAGAGCTGACCTAGGCTGCCTTCTTTAGTCACCACTGACAATTTATAGGATTTACAGGTATGGGCCTAGACTAAGATGTTTACAAATAGGTGTTTTTCCACTAATTGCTATTAAAAACACACTAAACTCATGTGATGTTTGTCTCACTTGTTTTTCCACTCATTCACAGACCAGGCCCAAGGACATTCACACATCCCATGCACTTGGGGGCTGTTATCCGGCCCGAGATACCATTCTCACAAGTCTGGGCTATAAATTTTTAGAGTTATGAGAAACGCCCTTCAAAGTAATCTTTCCAAGGCCCTGTATATATTATTATGTTAGTATTATGTCTTTGACTGTCCAGATGGTCATGTTAGTATTGATCTTCCTTTATCATCCAGGTGCCTGGAACCACACATCTTGCTTTCCCACATTTTACTTTCCAACATTTCCCCCTTTTTTGTTTTAAACATCAGGTTCTCAATGAGCGCAGTAAGGACCCTGGTTTTGTTCTTCTTTACATTCTGTATCATTCTCCAAATGATTCGGAGGACTACAAGCATATCCAATTCAAACGAAAACCCATATATGCAGATTGAGAGCTGAAAACGAAGTTTTAGGGTCTAATCACTTTATGTTATTAGATAATGTTGGCCATTTTGTCTTACAGTCCTAATTCTTACAAACTATGTAATCATTTTGCAAGGTACTGGCTAAATCCTAAATCAGGCCTTGCACATTAGCTAAGGCTGTTATTTTACTTCATATCACTCATAAACACTATAATTCAATTTCAATGGTGTTACACATATTAAGCACTCTGATAACAGAAAATACAGGTTCAGGTATCAGCTAAGGAGATTATTTAAATACAATATCATAAGAATAATGAGGATCCACAACGTGCATGTAGTCACTCACAAGAAACAAAACTAGAGGCCTTTTACTTCAGGGTACTCACAAGAAATAGTCACTCACTCAAATAAAGAAGTGAGGTGTCATTAATCCCAGGAAGTTTCCTTAGATGGTGTTCCTGTCTAAGGAAAGGACTCTAGTTTACAGACCCGCAGCTCCGAGAAGACCACTCAAAGGGGGTCTTCGGCGGGAACCCCATTTCATTGTGTGGTCAGATGTGGCTGTGGGCATTACAACATAGTCCAGAAGCTTCTCAGCTAGTCTGGGCACCTCCTTTGTTAAGGACCCTGTCAATTGACCGAGGGTCCCACCTCTCCTGACCCATCAGTTGGTAGAGGTGAAGCTGATTGACAACACCTTGGTACCGTTCTGGGTGTATATATGTGGGGACAGGCACAGTGGGGCACAGAAGATGCTAAAGAGCTGTCAACCTCCTCATTGAAAGCTCCAGATTTTAGGGGAATGTGTAACTGCCTCACAATCCAGCCTGTGACCACAGTCATCTGACAAACTACTTTGGAGTGATGGTGTAGTCACCTCTTGCCTCCAAAGTCAAAAGGGGGCATTCTGTTGGTGAGTTTGAATACCCACTGTGGATCATCATACCTTATGTGTCATTTTCTTGTTGCAAATCAACCTACAATAGAACATAATAATACAAATTACAAATACAAATAATGGAGAGAGCTGGTCAGTTATCCTAATAAGGAAAACAAATGCATTGAAGAATTTATCTTACTAGTTAGTAATCTATACAATTCTGATATGCTAATACCTCTAATTTACAAACTCAAAACTTCTTCTATGGTTACTTCAGATACCTCACACATTAAGACCCAGAATGGAAACAAAAGCTAAATTACTCTGAACTACACCTCCATACCCCCGTCACTGATAAAACAGACTTCTCTGACAAACAATTGTTAATAGGTTTTGCTGAAAATTTTTACCTGTTCCCAGGTAACATCACTGGCCTCCTTTTTCGGTCTCTTTTGTTTCTTCATTACCCTCTGCTACAGGGACAGATGCTACATCTCTGGTACTGGGTCCTGCATCATGTTTGTCCAACTTATAGAAAGATTTAACATATTTCGCAGGAAGCCACTTTGGAAGAAGAACACAAGCATACCCCCTCCCCCAGGTGATTAATTCTACAGGTCCTTGCCACTGACTGTTGTGCAGGGGATCCCGGTATAAAACCTTTGGTCTCTGAGATAGTGAATCTGGAACACGGAAGTGTTTTTCCATGCTGCGATAGAGGAGGGAGGCATAGTACGATTCAAAAAATTTAAAGTATATGTTGCATTGTCTGATTGTTCTTGAGGCATCATATTTCCCCCTTTTTTGTCTTAATAACATCTGTTTCAGTGTGGAATGTGCTCGTTCGATGATAGCCTGTCCAGTGGGAGAATGTAGAACACCTGTGACATGCGAAACACCCCATTGCTGTAAAAAATATTCCATGGATCTAGCAGTGTATCCAGGACTGTTGTCAGTTTTAATATGTTGTGGCACTCCCAGCATAGCAAAACAGCAGGTCCAGTGACGCTGAACATCTCTGCTTTTCTCACTTGTATGCGCAGATGCACAAAGCATACGTGAAAAAGTATCTATAGAAACATGTACATATTTCAAACGGCCAAAAGATGAAACGTGTAACATCAAACTGCCAAATGTCATTAGCTGTGAGCCCATTTTGGCTTTCATGTTTATTGGATATTTTTTTTCCTTACCGGAACAAAGTCCTGTTTGAGTTCTATCAGTGTAGTGTTGGCTTTACCGATACTTTGGTGTCCCATACTCGTGGAAATACAGCATCCAAAATTTCCTTGGAGATTTCTTGCTTGCAGCAAGCAGATCTGCACCATCCAAACAGCTTCTTGTGGGA
Organism: Patagioenas fasciata; assembly: GCF_037038585.1. NCBI lineage: Eukaryota > Metazoa > Chordata > Aves > Columbiformes > Columbidae > Patagioenas > Patagioenas fasciata. Next base: position 4,979,393 of record NC_092559.1, read on the forward strand.
CATGAAACTGAACAGAATTCTCAGAAAACGTTATTTGAGCTTACAATTTACTTAACAAATCTTGACCCAGAAGAGGTATAGGGATTTCTGCCAAATAAAATAATTCAGCTGTTAAAACTTTCTTCCAAATTTAGCATTCCATTGGTTTCAAAAAACGGTATTTCCTTCCTTCCTTCCTTCCTTCCTTCCTTCCTTCCTTCCTTCCTTCCTTCCTTCCTTCCTTCCTTCCTTCCTTCCTTCCTTCCTTCCTTCCTTCCTTCCTTCCTTCCTTCCTTCTTTCTTTTCTTTTCTTTCTTTTCTTTCTTTTCTTTCTTTTCTTTCTTTTCTTTCTTTTCTTTCTTTTCTTTTTCTTTCCCATGACCTCAAAAACTAGCATGGTGAATTTACTAAGAAGTCTCTTAAAACTAGTTACCACAAGATAAGTCTAGTAAAAGATTTTTGGTTTAATTTCCCAGTTTTATTAGAACTACAGATCTGCTGGGGATGCCTTTAAATTTAACCCTCAGACTGCTCCATTCAGTATTACAACATTGCTGCAGTAGGGGGGAGAGAAAACCCCCCTTTAACTGCTTTAAAAGTGGGCAGCCAGGTTTTTCAATTTATTTTTTTTTTTCTTTTTCTTTCTCGCTGCAGTTTAGATACAGGCAAGGCCACGCAGGTGTCGTTAATTGCTGGTGCTAAGTGGGAGCTGCCTGGGAGATGCCAGGGAGCTGAGTTTATCTTGCAGCTTGACACAGGCCTGAAATTTATGTTCAAACAGTACAGCACAGTCCTGGAATATTTTGCTTTTTTATTTTCCCATTTCATTCCAGCCATAATACACTTTATATGCAATTCTAATTAGCTGAGCAATAGTTGCATTCCTCAGCCCTCTGTACCTTTTGCAATTTCTTACAGATGTCAATAAACAGCATATTAACCATCAATCGATTACTTTAATTTTCCTAGATCCAAATCAAGTCATATTCTAGCAACTTTTAAATATAACGTCTTCCAAGTTCACATCCATCATAGCATTTAGTTTTCTTTCCCATACCTCCAAAAACACATAAATTCAATGCGAATCAGAGTTTAACAACTTAAATTCTTTTCTGGTCTCAAAACTATTAAATAACAATAAGAGCAATTACTCTAATGTATAAGGATGCATCCTAAGGGGGAGCAAGGTGGTATTTTAGTAGCGGAACCAGTTCCCGTTTTGTAATTATCTCCCCAAACAAAATCCTTTTGGTACCAAATATATATATATATATGCAAATTAAAATACTGAGCTCAGATATGAAAACCAAATACCAAGTTCAAATATGCAGATGAATCACAATTACACTTATTCAAGACAATATCTCAATTTCAGCATTACACCTTTGGGCTGCTTACTGCTCAGTCAGGTGGAGGTACCGCTGGGTCTCCATGACAAAACAGGTCAGTGCGCACTGGAGCCCAATCGGCACCCGCCCCCCCGCTGTGGCAGCAAGCTGGACTGGGCAAGGCTTTTATTAGTGTCTCATCTGGTGTGATGCAACTGTTGTCCCAAAATCAGGATTCTTTATCCGGTGCGCATACAAAAGAGCCAGATTTAGTACACCGAGATGAGACACAGTACCGAGATGAGACAGAGCCTATCACAGAGTTGTGCAAGTCTGAATGCTTGAATAAAGCTAGCATGCGAGAAAGAAAAGTAACAGCTGTTAGACACAAAATCTTATCATCACATTCACGCATTAAAGAACTGAATTACTCACGGTCTTCTGTATAATCACAAAATCTTCTGTATAATCACAAAATGTACATATTGAGTCAATGGATTCTCATGATTTAGTGGTCTGTGAACTTACTGTACCATGTAACAGGCAAAGACTTATTTAAACTGTAATATGCTTAAACAGATACCTACAAAGAAAACAGGTTAATAAGGAAAAGTATCTCGCAGAGTTCAGCAAGTTTTCTATGACTTGTGTGTTATCAGTTAATTCTCTCCCAGCTTGTTGAAGTTCAAACCATTCTGCCTGTAAAATTGTCTGAAATGATTCAATGATCTCTTGTAGAGTTTTATTTTTGTCCTGCTCTTCTCGCTTTAAAAACAACAGTGTGTTATACTTCAAGGTTCTATTCTCTGGACACTTTTCCCAATCATCAAACTCACACAGCAGCCACCATTAATTACAATATTTCACAAGATCTTCCTTCCTCATGTTTTCAAGTGCTTTCCTATGTTCTAAAATACCTCCCAATACTAATTACTTAGGAACATGACTGAAAACAGTCGTTCCCGACCCCATCTCATAAGTAAAAACCATGAGAAGAGGGAGGGAGGAGGGGGAAGCACGGAGCGGCTTGCAGTGGAGAAGGAGGGAGAAGGTTTACAGTGCACTTATACAAACAATATCACAAAGAAACAACTGTAACAACAACCAATAAAACAATTAACTCACATTCCTGACAAGCTGCTTGATTTTCAGAAAGGCAATACACAGAAGCAGGTATTCCGTCATGTTCTGGTGGTTGTTATGATTTGTAAGTAACTGGAAAGGCGAAAGAAAAATCACCATGCTCCATAGCCTTTTCACGGCATTTTTGCATCACCCCTTTGTGTTCTGCTGTCTTAGTCATGAAAGGGTTACTGTGTGCTGTATAAGCATCATTAAAATCAGGCAAAGGAGGTGCTGAGAGCAGAGTTTTAGACTCCTGACCCAGCTCCACACAAATTCCAGCCTCATCTTTACACAGCTGTGATGGCATTAATGATGGATATAAAACTGACTGTTTTTCGAGATCTACAGAGCCTGACTCAAAAGGATGAGTGCTGTCAAGACTCAAATCATTAGCAACCTGCTCATTTGTGTTTTTCTGTCCATCCTCCCCTGTTTGCCCTTGCAGTATGTGCTCTGATGACTGCAACTGCGATAGTGCAGAGTACACACATCTCCAATAATATGTAAACTATTGGGAACTGAATTCTTTTGTGCGTGTAGCTGTTCCCCGACCTGTTTCCAAATTTTACTGTCAAATGTCCCCTCACTTGGAAACCAAGCACAATTCTCTCTCAGCCATACCAGGAGCGAAGCGACCTGCTTCTCAGAAATACGATACCCAGAAGAACATAATAGCGGCAGTAAAACCTGCAAATACAATTTATGTTCCTGAGAAGTGTGTTGCCCCATACTAACGCAATCCTGCAGCTCTCGTTCAACGAGGACTGCTTGTCCCTATCTATAGCATAGGGATTAATGTGGCCACAAATAAAATTTACTCACCCATCGGATTGCGTGGTTGCCGCCAAACACACTGCTCAATGAAGAGCCTCCAGGGGTCACACACTCACACGGGGCACCATTTGCAGCGATTAGGGACGACGCATACCAGGACACAGACAGATTCACGCAGAGGCAGAGATCTTGTTCAGGAAGGAGCGCAGAGCCGGGCCAAGCAGAGAGCTGATGTAGGCCTAGGCCACCTTCTTTATTCACCACTGACAGTTTATAGGATTTACAGGTATGGGCCTGGACTAAGATGTTTACAAAAGGTGTTTTTCTACTAATTGCTATTAAAAACACACTAAACTCATGTAATGTTTGTGTTGCTTGTTTTTCCACTCATTCACAGACAAGGCCCAAGGACATTCACACATCCCATGCACTTGAGGGCGGTTATCCGGCCCGAGATACCATTCTCACGAGTCTGGTCTATAACTTTTTACACTTATGAGAAACGTCCTTCAAAGTAATCTGTCCAAGGCCCTGTATATATTATTATGTTAGTATTATGTCTTTGACTGTCCGGATGGTCATGTTAGTATTGATCTTTCTTTATCATCCAGGTGGCTGGAACCACACATCTTGCTTTCCCACATTTTACTTTCCAACAGGCCCCTTTACCTTCAAGTACCCTTGCCCACGGGATTTTGCCTAGCAATTGCTTGAAAAGGCTGAAGTTGAGCTTGGATAACCTATAATAGCATTTCATCCAGTTCCCTACGCAGTGTTTCCAGAAAGTATGAACTTCATTTGCTTCACATTGCCTAGACCCTCTTGCCCACTATTTTGGTGGAGTCAGCATGAAAGTTTTTCTTCAGCAGGTAAAGAATTTCACTGAAGGTGCTAGATATAAGGCAAGGAAGAGTACATTGGATGATTTCATTAGAGGTTGGTTTGGGCTTTGGAGGCCACATACTCAGTTAAAGAGGAATTCTTAATTATTATAGACCTGAAAGGTACAGAATTTCATGGCATACTTTGTCTATGAAAAGTAGTAGTGGTAGAGGAGCTTCAAAATGTTTAAGCACTGTTAAAGTTAGGCTGTGTATCCATCAACTAAAATTAAACTCAGTTTCCTTCTGTGTATGTGATTAATATTATAACTGTACCTCATAAAAGTCTTGAGAGAGGTAGCAAATGTTTTTAAAATGCTTTGCAGATAAAAAAGTAAAAAATATATTCTTCAAATTACAGAGTACAAACTGGTCATGCTTGCGTATCTATGAGCAGGTTCTATACCAGCCCTGGTATGTGAACAAAGTTTTAAAATACATTATCTTGGACAGAATGCTAGCAATAACATAATTAATGATACCTATGTGGAACATGGAAAACAACAACTAGAAATATGTGCAGACATGTGGGGGACTACGGTGGGTCTGTGGATTCCCTGACGGAGGACATAGGAACATAAATTAGCCTTGAAGATATAAAGGACTACCCGTGAGAAAGATGGGAGTAAAGGAGTATCCGGAGATGTTAAGGATGTACCCGTGAGAGAGAAGGGAGTAGAAGAGTAACATTGATGATAGCAAAAATAGCCAATGAGATGTTACTGCTGTAACTTGTAACTAATACTGAAGAGACACATGAATTGATAAAACTGTATAAAAATGCACTTGTGGCAATAAATGGCATCTACTACTTTAATCCTGGAAGAACTTGGTCCATGTCATTTGTCCGTCTCAACCACGTCATACGGTGACCCTGACGTGATCTTGCTTGAAGAAGGATCTCGCATGAAGAAGAGACAGCGGTGAAACTGTGACAGCTGAAGACGAGCTGTGGAGACGGAGCTTGGTACAGCTGATAGAGCAGCAGGGGAGAGATGCCAAAGATCCGGATCCTTGAAAAGACACCACGCCAAGAGTTGGTGAGCTACCGGGAACAGGGCGGGTGGAACTTAACTAAAGAAGAGGGTATTATATTATCTACATGAAAGTTGCTTCTGAAGAAGCAGGCTATTAGCCTTCTGGAATTGACTTTATGAAGGACTATGTTACTATGGGGCAAAGCACTAGTGAAAGATCAAAAGAAACAACTGACAATATGACTGACCAGGACTCCATATGCCTAGCTATGGCATCTCCGGAAAACCTGTTCCACACATGCTTAGTTGGCGTCTTCCTTGATGACTACAGCAGCATCACACGACTGTTTCAAAATAGTGGTCGGTGCAGAGGCATTGCAACGAACTGTAGTAATACCAACATGGCACTTTGGATTAATTGCCTCCTGGAAGCAGATATTGAACCACAGGAACTGGAATTGCTGGCATCTATGCCCATGGATGCTTGTATCAACCTGGTTTGTGAAAAATGTCAGAACTGAAAAATGTCAGAACAATATACAAGAACATGAATGGATAAACTGCAAAATATTAATGCTACCCTTGGTGCCTATAGAAATGAAAGTCAATGGTGTAATGCCTCATGGAAGAATCCAAGGGGTGTCATTGATAGTGTGGGAGAGCAACCCCAAAACCTCCTGTATGGTGTATTCTTGATCTGTGGAGACAGAGCCTGGCCAGGAATTCCTTCTAATGCTGTTGGAGGACTGTGTATTTTGGGACGATTAACTCTCTTAATGCCCAATGTATCTGTGATAATAGATCACAGAAGAGCAAGATGAGAAAAACACTTTTTGCATGTATATGAGTCAAAATGTGATGATAATGTAGATTTTTGGGGATCAGGGTTAAGGGTTTTAGGATCTCTTGTATCTAGTATTGGCACAGCTAAAGCTTTACATACTTTAGAAAAATTAGAATGCTGGCTAGTTAAGCAAACTAATAGAACTTCTAAGGCTTTAAGTGGACTTTTGTTAGATGTAGATTCCGTAAGACATGCCACATGGCAGAGTAGAGCTGCGATAGACTTTTTGTTGTTAGTTCAAGGACATGGGCGTGAAGATTTTGATGGGATTCATTAAATAACGAATTGGTAAAACTGTATAAAAATGCACTTGTGGCAATAAATGGCATCTACTACTTTCATCCTGGAAGAATTTTGTCTATGTCATTTGTCTGTCTCAACCATTATACAGACATATAAATGTGAGCTTTTATTGGTTTTTGACACTTTGCTACATAGTGGTTTGAGCTGTTTTTTTTTTATTAAAAAGGCAGTGATAAATGCATAGTTCTTTAAAATGGGATATTATTAGGTTGGTGCAAAAGTAATTGTGGTGTTAGACTGAGAATTTCAAATCATTATAATTAGGCTCAAACACATCTTTATTAATCAAAATACGAATCATTACAGTCAACACATTTTTAGCAATGAGAAATAAATTTGTTTATTCCTGTAGCTTAAAAATCTGTACTTCGAGATTCGACGAACTCTTGGAAAGAATTTTCTGCATCCTGTTTGTTGTGGAAGCGTTTTCTCTGCAAAAAAGTTGTTGAGATGCTTGAAGAAGTGGTAGCTGGTTGGCAAGAGGTCAGGTGAATGTGGCGGATGAGGCAAAACTTCGTAGCCCAATTCATTCAACTTCTGAAGCATTGGTTGTGCAATGTGTGGTCAGGTGGTGTTGTGGAGACAAATTGGATCCTTTCTGTTAACTGATGCTGGCTGCAGGCATTACAGTTTTCAGTGCATCTCATCAATTTGCTTAGCATACTTCTCAAATGCCATGAGTTCGCCACGATTCCGAAAACTGTAGTGGTTCAGACTGGCAGTAGACCACCAAAGAGTGACCATGACCTTTTTTGGGTTCACGTTTGGCTTTGGGAAGTGCTTTGGAGGTTCTTCTCAGTCCAACCACTGAACCGTTTGTCACTGGTTGTCATATACAATCCACTTTTCGTCGCACGTCACAATCTGATCGAGAAATGGTTCATTGTTGTTGCGTGGAATAAGAGAAGACGACACTTCAAAAAGATGATTTTTTTATTTTTTATTGACCGTAGAATGGTCAACATTGAGTTCTTTGGCAACTTCTTGTGTAGTTGTAAGAGGATCATAGTCGCTAATTGCTCTCAACTGGTCGTTGTTAACTTCCAATGGCCAGCCACTGCGCTCCTCATTTTCAAGGCTCTCATCTCCTTTGCAAAACTTCTTGGACCACCACTGCACTGTACATTTGTTAACAGTTCCTGGGCCAAATGCACTGTTTATGTTGCAAGTTGTCTCTGCTGTTTCATGACCCATTTTGAACTCGGATAAGAAAATTGCTTGAATTTGCTTTTTGTCTAACATAATTTCCATAGTCCAAAATAAATTTCAAATCAACAGCAATAAGTCAGTAGCAAAAAAAACATCATAAAGCAAGAAAAGTTCATTAAGATGATGTATAACATAACTGCATTTCTTTAAGAATGTATTCCAATATCAAACAGCAAATTTCAACAATGCAAAAACCACAATTCCTTTTGCACCAACCTAATATTTAGTTATTTTGCCTTTTTTTAAAAAGAGGACTGAGGTCACAGCTTTACAAAAGTGAAGATTGTTTGAAAGCATCTGACTGCTTGAAATGGGATTTAATTTAGTTTTGTGGAATTGGTATCAAAATGTTGGAACAACATAATTAAATAATTGGATATCTCATTACAGAATATGTTTTGAAAAAATAAACTTGAAGTTAATGTGAATTATTTTGAAAAAAAACAAATAATAACATGCAGTTACTCTGGAGAAACATATATGTATGTGTGGAGACCTATGTGTGCATTGTAAAGCAGAACTGACTTAATTAAATTACAAAGAACAGAGGCAAGATTGAAGGACTATGTCACAACCCTTTGACACTTTTCAGATATTACAATCTGGATATGCAAGTCCCCAGGGTCAGATTCCTGCTGTACTATTTTGACATGGATAGATTAAATTTTCCTGATTTCTGCATCTGTAATTTCTTGCTTAAATAATATTAATTCTATGGAAGTCTCATTAATATTTGGATCTGGGATTGTGTGGAGGGGTTTCGTTAGATGGAGATATGTTGCTGAATTAGTCAGGCCCAAAGGAATCTCAAGGCCACTTTGAGAAGCTGAGAACAGAATCTGTTGTGAGAAAGAGGGGCGTTTCTTCATTAACAGGGCCTCAGCATGGCGTGAGTCATCGGACCTATCATCGGTGGGGCTCCAGCGTGTGGACTGCCCATGATACTCATTTAGCGAATCCATGCTTGGAGCGTGGACGCGTGATTAGAGAATAGTTGCGTATATAAGGAGGCTTGTTTCTGTAATAAATGGCTTTGCGTGATTCACATTGAATAGGAATGCTGAGTCCTTTATCGCTCCAACAGGATTGTATCCTGCTTCTATTGAATTCAATGGCAAAATTGCTGTGGGAACAAGACTGGATCTTTATTTGACAGGGTTGAGTGTTTTTACATTGCTACTTTGGCACTCAGTGACATGAACATCAAACAACAACAACAAAAAATCTTTAACAATGACTCATGTAAGATAGTATTAAATGTTGGTTTTATAATACTTTATGTGGGAGTGCTAAAGCAATTGAAAAATTAATTATAAGGGAAAATATTGGAATTTGAAATATAATCAGAGGAATCATTACAGTTCATTAATTTACATATAAATACTGATGTTTTCCAGTGGAATTATAAAATGTAAGTGAAGTGAAATGGCCATTTTTATTGAAGATGTTTTACTGTTATCATCAGATGGAATTTAATTTGTTTAGACTCACTATTGGGTTGATCCACAAGGAGAACTATTAACTGGGGCGTCTGCAGCCTATGCCCAAAAGATAGAGAAAATCAGTATCTCAGCCACTGTGTATTTCCAAGATTATCAAAGTTCCAAATCAAATATTAACTCATTTGTGGATGAACATGAACCATCTATAGTTGGTAGTAGTTGTATTTCTGTCATTAAACATTTTCCTCAAAGCTCTGTGTCTGATATGTCTGAAATATCATCAGTAGAGCATACTCAATCAAGTTGTATGCAAAACAACTGCAGAAGTCCTGAAAACAAGTTCCAGATTATAGAACAGGAGCATATGGATTTAGAGAGAGAGCCAAGAGATGACAGAAGTTCACAGAAAGCATCCATATATCCACACTGCATGGGAACTACCTTTAATATGTACTCACATTCTTCTCTTCTGTTCCAAGTCAATAGGTCCTCCAGTAATTCCCCCAGAACTTCAGAAACTGATGACAGTGCAGTTGGAAAGTCATCTGATGGAGAAGATGAACAGCAGGTTCCTAAGGGTCCAATCCATTTCTCAGTTGAACATAAAAATATTTGTGTCACAGTTAAAGTTCCAGAAATGAATTCTTCAGCTTTGCCTCACAAGCTTCAAATTAAAGCCAAAGCCATGCAAGTTAAAGTGGAAGCAGTAGATAATGACTATGATGCTGCACAGAAGCTATCATCACCTATTGATATGTCATCAAAAACACATGTTGAGCTTGAAAAACACACTGCACAAAACTCAGTGGATTCTCACACTCCTCTCTCAGTTAAAGTGGCTAATATCCAAGACTGGTCTCTCAAACCAAAATTCTGGCATCAAAAGGAACTCAAGGTAAGAATTCAGAGTGGTTGCAAAACTGAAATTGTTGAAAGACAGTATCTTCAGTGTCTCTGAGTCAGAGAATGTGTATTTGAAGCAGGGCATAACAAACTTATCTGGAGACGTTGCTTCCCTTAAGAGACTTATAACTACAGAACAAATCTCTGCATCAGACTGTTTAAGTTACCACTGAATAAAGGCTCAATGTTGTTTTTTAAAAACAATGTTATTTGCAGTAAATCAATGTTTTGTATTATGCTGACTTATCACTGGACTTGTCATTTCAGTGTAATGTCCACATAATGTCTAGTATCTTTTTGTGCACAAATCATTATGGAGTCTAGGATGTGTTATTGTTGTCCCAAAAAACAGAGTTCTGTCACCTGGTGTGCAAAGAAAGCCCTTATATCCATGTGAGCAGTTCATAGTATTCATTTTCCACAGAACTTAACAGAAATGTACAATCGCACCATAAACACATTTCTGAAGTTATATTAAAATACCAAATTCAACAAATATTTTCTACTTGCTAGTATACAAATATGCTTTTGAAAATAGGTCTGTGCACATACGCAGGCACATCACAAGAAGAGCCAGAGGTCACGAATGCATTGCAAAGAGCAAGTTTTATTTTAGTTACCTCTCTACTGGGGGATGTCTGAAGTAGCACCTAAGCTCCCATGCATGAGGTAACACAAGCGGGGACACAGGCGCTGCAGCAGTTCAGCCCTGTTGAGAAGATCACTGGACCTGCTGAGCTCGCCTGTATTTCAAGGCTTCAGGCAGGTGCAGCCTCCTGCTCTTTCTCACAACAAAGCAGGAATCTCAGACATAGTGATAAGGTGCCTAGAGTTTCTCACAGGCCTATGTTATCTAACACAGAGGTTCTACTCATCAAGCACACAAGGTCAGTAAAACAATTAGTATGATGTATGTGCTTTTTCTACAGACAGCTGCAAGTCACTTGAGCATATTTACATTTAACTAATCTCCTCGTCAAATCTTCCGCTGCATTCCCATACAGATGCTCAATGAATTTAGCAGAAAACTCACAGAGACTGTAATTCAAATATGGTCTTTATTAACACCATATTATTTTCAAATACTTTTACAGTTTATTGCACAATACAAGACTGGCAACTACAAGGATATGACAAAATAATTTTTAGCATTTTTTGCATGAGAATGAGTAACGCATATTGTTCCATTATAGAATGCCAACTTCAACGTTAAAAATACTAGGTCAAATCCTGAGGCCTTTAACTTAGTGTCAGATTCTATTTTCCTTATTCAAGGGGACTTTTTTATGAGTGGAATAAGGGATTTACTCAAACTGAGTAAGATTACCAGGACATAATCTTTACTATTCACTCATGCCACGGAGTCCTACTGATTTTCAGTATCTCTAAGGCTGACTCTCTTGTCACGCAATAGTGATCTGTGAATCAATATTACTGATTACAGAGAATGTATTCATGTAGAAGGAGAAGGTAACCAGGTCTTCAACTGTTATTTATTCTATGTCAGTTCTAAAAGAACTGAGTGAATTATGAGGAAAAGTTCAGAGTAAAGGCATGGTGTTTATTTGCTTGAAAGAGAAAGCAGCAGAAAACATTTACTCTTATAACTACAAATATCGCAGGAACACATCTACACTTTTATATGATTCTGCCAACTATTATCTGTGTGCCAATCCTAATGTATGAAGTTGGAGTTATGGTAATTCCTCCCCCTCATCTCTCATCTTTAAATGCTATGGAGCTCCACAAGATTACAAGACCAAATGCAGGGCCTGCAACTCTACTATAATTTTATGTGGGTTTTCATCTCTTGTAAGCATCCTTCTTGCCTTTGCTACATCTGAGAGATCTGATCTGAGAAAACCTGCATCAGCCCAAGAAGTTCTTGGGAAGCTACACATGCATCTAATATTATTGACATTCAGGTACCAAGGTCAATTTTTCCTTCTCTCTCCATTTTCTCCCCCACACAAATGTACACACAACTTAAAATGTCAGACAGCTATTATACTTTTCCATGACACTCAGATTGTTGGCTGAATGGATGTCTAAATAATTTGCATATGTAAAAACCTAAATTTGTACTGATATCTCTATGTACCAGAGTCAGAATCCATTAAATCTACATTTCTGAGACATAACATTAAACCTCTGTCTCTTTATAACAATTTGGACCTCTAAAAATTCTCCATGTTGTATATAAATATACTTGGTAGATTTCCATGGGATTTTTGTTATGCAGCCCCAAAAGCCAGGATGTTAATGGTATGAATAACAATTAGAAAGTACTAAAGCATAATACTATGTCATATAAAATAGATTTAAAGATGTGAATGAGAACCATTATAGCAGAACCGTGTTGCTTTCTCTGGGCATTGTTCCTGTTAAGGATTTAGAAACGCTACAGGTATTTCAGAGGAGAGCAAAAGCAAAATTATCAACTGTGAAGGGTTGATCCATGAATAAAAGAACACATTTAACTAGTCCTCAATCTACATGTCAACATCATACATACTTGACAATATACATAGACTGAAATATTTAGTTCCCATTCTCAAAAAAGGCTTGGTGATACATTTTTTTAAAAAGCCTGTTAAAAATATGAACATACAAATGTCAAAGATATTTATGTAAGAAAAGCTACATTGGACAAGAGACTGTGATAGTTGTACATCATATATTCTCTATAAATATTTCCAGGGGGCTAGAAGGAATTGTTTATATTTTCTCATTTTCTGTACAAATAGTGAGATTACTTTGAAAAGAAGATTTTTTTAGCTTCTTTTATCACAAGATATTTATGACCGAAAACTAGAAAACTGTGAGAAAGACAAATAATCCTGATTCTATGGTATTGCAAGGTAGTGTTAACAGTCATGTAAGGGACAAATAGTCTCTTGGGTGATACATTAATATGCATCAATTTCTAGACCAACAATAAATTTTACTGTAAATCCTAGCAAAACAGTGCAAAATACATAGAAATTAAGAAGAAAAATCCATGCCTTGTATATTTTTTTAGAATGGTGCAAGCATGCTACTCATAGGCAGGTGTGAGAACTTTAAAAATAACAAGAAACAGAACATAACAGGAAATGACATATCAGAACCTCCTATAAATATAGTCACAGTGACACAAAAATAACTGGGGTTCCTCTGCAATTTTCTATGTCTGCATTAGATCCCTAGTATGTGGTTTTAGTAATATGAATGTACTAGTCTTTTCAGGTATGGGAAAAATGTAAGTGTGGTCTGCAAATGACATCCAGAGGGAACACTAACTCATCTGCAGTCTGAATGCTTTATAAACCACTCTGTTTTGCCAGAAATGACTCATCTTCTTAACAAGTGCAGGATTGTGGTTGTGTCAAGGTTTAAGGCAAGGCGGCAATAAACCATGGCAGATTCTCCCTGTTATCTCCTTTATCTCCCACCACCCCTTCCTTTAGATCGGAAAGATGATAAGAAAGACAAGGGGAAAGGAAGAGAGACTTAGACTTCAAGTTGGAGAGTTTTAAAGGGTTTTACTAATGCTACTAATAAATAGAGAATATATATGTAAAATATACAAAACCGATCTCAAGTGCTTGATGTGGAGTTGGCATCACTCCAGCAGCAGGAGCTGGCGGCTCCAGCAGGTGCAGCTCAGGCCCCCGAAGTCATGGGCGGGACTTCACAGCAAACCGGAACCTGGTTGCAGGGATGCAGGGCCTGAGGCCTGTAGATCACAGGCAGACAGACAAGGTCCTCTCTAGATGCTGGCCATGGCTGAAGAGAACTTGATCGTTGTGATCACCCTCTTATATAGGGGATATGACAATTATGGGATGGAATACTTCCATTGATCAGTTCTAGTCACCTGTTCCATCCACCCCTCCTCAAACACGCCCCTCTCACAACGGAACGTGGGAAAACTTATCAGTCTTTCTTGGTTACCATAGTAATAAATCTAAATGCGAGCTTCTTCAGCATTCTGTTGGTCTCTTATCAGCACCGAGTACAGCATCCGAGGAAAAATATGCAGACTAAAACTCAGAAAAGTACAGCCACCTAGGAGAACTTAGCTGAAAGAAAAATCACTAAAAGAGAACTGGTCTTGTTTTTAACAAAAACAGGACAAGTTGAGAACAAAATTGACTTATCTGTCTTCAAACAAAAAAAATGATACAAACTCCTCACTTATCTGTTTATGATTGTATTTAATGTGATGAAGTACCGTATCAGAATGTACAAAAAGTCAACTGGCTCTCAGAAGATTACTTTGCATATACAGAGTGATATAATCAAGTTGAATAGTAATGTTATTCCACAAGTAGGGTTCTTTACCCAGCGTACAATGAGACAAATTTTGCACACAGCGATGAGATATTGTTTATTACAGAGTTGCGCAAGTCTGGATACTGGAAAAAAAACAGCATGCCAGAAATAAAAGTAACAGCCATTATATACAAAATCTTATCACTACATTCACACCCTCAGGGCAGTCCTAAAGAGCCAATTGGTTACACGTTTACATATTGGTTACACAATCATTTTACTACTACCCATACTCCCTGAAGACAGGTCTCAGGCTGGGTCTGGGGTCTTTCCTCTTGGGGGTGTGATTTTTAGTATTATAATGAGCATATCATGAGCAAAGTTCAGCTAAAGGGCACTTTATCCAACAGTCTTGACATATATGTTAAATAAGACTCAACTAATTGCTCAGGCTCCAAGGTGCCTACATTGCAAGGACAGTAGTCCCTGAAGTTCCTGATAAGGAGTTCTCCAAATCACTCTTATCTTTGTTAGAGGAGCAGACTTATCAGAAACTTACAGGATTTACATATCTTTAGGTTAGCAATTGCTGACAGGATTCATTATTTTAAGTGGTAATGACTACAGTAAGAAAAGTATGAGAGACTCCAGCAGACATTTTTAACTAATCTATTACAATCTGTCCATGTGACACTGATCTGATGCTTTCATCCATTATCTTGCTTCCTTGCAAGTCCGCAATGTTTATTTTTCTTCTGATAATTCTTCTTATATAAAACTCATGGGATAAAGCTCCTTAAGGAAGATACTCTCTTCCTGTTCACTTTTTTACTTCAAGAGATCTCAGAGAGTCTCCAAAGACGCCATACTAGATTCTCCTGTCTACACCACTTCTTTATAGTGTGACTGGAGTGAAATCATGCTGCAACTTTCTCCCTCTACATTTGATGGAATTTGTAACACTTGCATGGAAACTTTTTTCCCAAAGGATCTCTGGAGTGTATCGAGATAACAATAGCTTAAAATATACTGCTGCTCAGGAATCATTTTGGTTGGAAGACACGCTCAAGATAATCAACTACAACCATTAACCTAACTCTGGCACTAAACCATGTCCCTAAGAACTTCATCTATACCTCTTTTAAACACCTCCAGGGATGGTGACTCAAACACTTCCCTGGGCAGCCTGTTCCAGTGCTTTTCAACCCTTTCTCTGAAGAAATTTTTCATAATATCCAATCTAAACCTCCCCTGATGCAACTTGAGGCCATTTCCTCTCGTCCCATTGCTTGTTACTTAGGAAAAGAGACCAACACCCTCCATGCTACATGGACTCTGCCAACCAGCCTCCTAAACAGGTCAAAGTCTGCCCTCTGGAAGTCCAAGGTACCAGTTCTGCTTGTTACAGTTGAATTAATTTTTGTAAGCTGTATCTAGGATGCTGTATCTAGGATGCTGTATCTGGGATGCTGTATCTGGGATGCTGAATCTAAGATGCTGTATCCAGAATTCTTACCAAGTTTAGGGGAACATTAAGGTAGCAACCAACCTTGCAACCATAGAATCTTTGTATAAGCAGACCTTGTAACCATAGAATTCTTGTATTTAGTAGCCAAATCCTATTCTTAAAATTGACATAGATTTATGATATATTCTTTTAAAACAGGTAACTTAGAAATAACCGATAAACATGCGAATGTTACTTAGCATCGCTTAGATAGACAGTTTGTGTTAGAATAGGTGTGGAATATGCTAATGGTTGTCAAGAACTGTAATTAATATGTATGTGACCAAATTGTATAAATATGGTGTAGTCTGAATCAGTTGTTAGAAACCAGCTTTGAGTGTGAACCCCTGGTTTCGCAGCGATGAAATAAAAGCACCGCATATAACTACGTCTGTGGTTATGTGTCTCGTTTGCCAACATTTTTGGTGACCCAGGTGGGACCTCGCGAGCACTGCTGAGGCGGATCGCATCTTGATCCTGCTCCGGCTAGCACCGAGGTATTCTTGGGGAGCGCATCGGACGCGACCGACCCTCCTCTGTTCTCAACGGACCTCTGATTGGTAAGAAGGTTCTTTTATTATTTGGTTACCCAATATTTGGTTTGGTAGCCTGCCGGTCAGACGCGGCGAAAGCCACGCTCGGTTGGGCAGGGAGCTCCCGAGGTAAAGCCTAGGCGCCGTCCGTTAGACAAAGGGAAACCTTTGCAGGCATGGCATTTGGTTTGGTTTGTGTATTTGCGTTGATAATATGTCTGATTCAAATGAATTGCCGTTGAATTGTTTACTGAAGCATTGGAAGGAGGCTGGGTTTGGACAGTCTATGCATAAAAATAAGTTAATCGAATATTGTACCCATTAGTGGCCCCAGTGTAAACTACCTAATGAAGTTCAGTGGCCACCGGAGGGCACTCTGAATCATGAAATAATTGTTGAGCTAATATGGTTTTGTCAAAGTGAAATATGTTGATCTCTTTTTCTACCTTGAACAAAAGCATGATTGGAGGAAGGGTTGTGGATTAATGTTAGTGCAGAATAATGATGAAAATAAATGTATGGGATGTACAGCAGAAAAGAAATGCATGACATGTTTGGCTGTGGAAAAAAGCAGCGGTAATGATTTAAAGATGGATTTACTGTGTCTTGATGTTGCACCTTCTGAGGAAACGGTATCAATTAGACCCTCTGCGCCTATCCCTCTTGCTGATAGTGATAATGATTCAAGTGATGACAAGGAGGTAGTGACCGGTGTAAAAGGTATAACAGTAACGCCAGTGTCTCACCGAACCAGAAACAGGGAAAAGGAAAAGGAGGCTCGAAAGGGGGAGTGGATCCTTAAATGTGATAGCACCCCTGCGACAGGCAGTAGGTGTGGGGGGAGAACCAGTCTTTGTAAAACTCCCGTTTTCACCAGGGGATCTAGTAATCTGGAAGCAATCAGCTGACTATATGAAAGAATGAAAGTAGAAACTCAGAACAAGGAACCCTTAGTGACAATACAAGTGGGAAATCGGGATGTAAAATTTTTAGTAGACACAGAGGCTACTTACTCTGTACTGAATTCCTTACAGGGAGCAGTATGTCATAAAGCTACAACAATTGTTGGTGCCACAGGGAAGGAGGAGGTACAGCCATTCTTACAATCCTTGGATTTGTGCTTTGGAGAAAAGGAATTAACCCACGAGTTCTTATATTTCCCAGATTGTCCAGTCTCTCTTTTAGGATGAGATCTGCTGACTAAATTAGATGCCATAATAACATTTGAAGATGGAAATTTGGTAATGAAAATTCCGGAGTCAAAGGTAGGACAAATTTTATTATTAAAAGAAAAACCAATTATAAAAAAAAAAAAAAAAAACCAAACCAAACCAAACCAAACCAAAATGAAAAAAACCCAAAACCACAGGCAGTAGAAGAAGCTGTGATTCCCACAGTATGGGAAACTGGCATACCTGGGAGATGAAAAACAGCTCAACCTGTGAAAGTGGAGCTAAAGGAAGATGCTAAACCAGTACAGTTGAGGCAGTACCTGCTGAAATTAGAAGCTAGATTAGGAATAGTATCTTTGATTGAGAAATTCTTGAAATATGGAATTCTAGAAGAATGTGAATCAGAATATAATACTCCAATTTTTCCAGTAAAGAAACCTGATGGTAGCTATTGATTAGTCCATGACTTACGAGCAATAAATCAGATCACTAAGGATATATATATATCTGGTAGGTGCAAATCCATATACCTTGTTAACATCTGTGAAAGAGAAATATAAATGAATTACAGTACTTGATTTAAAAGATGCCTTCTTCTGCATACCCCTTGACCAGGAGAATAAAAAGTTATTTGCTTTCGAATGGGAAAATCCACACAATGGAAGAAAGACCCAATTAACCTGGACGCGCCTTCCACAAGGATTTAAGAATAGTCCGACTATCTTTGGGAATCAACTAGCCAAAGAGCTTGAGGAGTGGACTACAGGAGGTCATATCGGAATTCCACGACAATGGTATTTGTTGCTGCAATATGTGGATGATATTCTGATTGCTGCTGAGACCCAAGAACTCTGCATCCAGGTAACAATCAAAATATTGAATCAATTAGGAATGAATGGATATAAGGTGTCGAAAAATAAAGCTCAGATTGCATCCATGACTGTGATCTATCTAGGATGCGAGCTTTCTTAAGGACAGTGAAGACTAGGTATAAACTGTGTGCATGCTAAATGTGCTATCTCAGAACCATGAAACTTACATGGATTAAGATCTTTTCTAGGAATGACAGGATGGTGCAGGCTCTGGATCATGGACTATGGACTTATTGCCAAACCTTTATATGAGGCACAGAAGAATAAGACCTTAGTGTGGGGAAAGCCACAACAAGAAACTTTCCAAAAATTGAAAGAAGCTTTAATGTAAGCACCTGCTTTGGGCCTACCTGATTTAAGTAAACATTTTCAGTTATTTGTACATGAACGACAGAGACTTGCCTTAGGAGTATTGACCCAACAGCTGGGATCCTGGAAAAGGCCCGTAGGCTATTTCTCTAAACAACTTGATCTGGTAAGTGCTGGATGTCTGGCGTGCTTGCAGGCGGTGGCTGTTACACTAATATTAATTCAAGAAGTTCAAAAATTGACCATGGGGAAAAGATCGAAGTATTTGTACCCCACGTGGTGACTACGGTATTGAAACAAAAGGGGGGCCATTGGCTTTCCCCAAGTAGAATGATGAAATATCAAGCGATTCTGACAGAACAAGATGATGTTATCTTAAAAACAACTAACCTAATGAATCCAGCTGTGTTTTTAAGCACAGAAACTAAAGAAGGGGATTTGGAACATGATTGTGTGGAGGTCATTGAATACACCCACGCAAGTCGTCCCAATTTGAAGGATACCCCATTGGAAGGGACGGATTGGGAACTTTTTTTACTGATGGCAGTAGTTTTGTGGAAAGTGGAGTGTGGTACGCAGGATATGCGATTACTACTGTCAAAACAGTAACAGAAGCCAAATCCCTACCACCAAACACATCAGCACAGAAAGCTGAGTTGATTGCCCTAACTAGGGCATTGGAGCTCAGTGAAGACAAGAAAGTCAATATTTGGACTGACTCAAAATATGTGTTTGGTGTTGTCCTGGTTTTGTTAAAAAATAAGTTTCTCTTTTAGTGAATTTGCCTGTCAGCTAAAGCCTTCATATTAGCTGCATTTTCCTGGAGAACCCAACACATGTTTTGGTTAAACCTAGCAATGGAATGCAAACTTATTGATAAGCACGGATGGACATCTCGCGAGGGGGGCAACGAGAAACTGGTGATCGAGAGACTGACCAACGGTGTATAACATTCCATTCATGTGAATACTTCATATAAAAGTGGGAGATCACGAGGATCTCGGCCCTTTTTCCCTTTTGCCCTTCTTCCCTTTTTTCCTCATGGCTGACATTAGGAGAGGACCTTGCTGGTTGTCCCTGCGAACTGAGGCCTAGTGAGAGACTGAATCCAGCTCCGGTTGGCTACAGAGTCTAATCCAGGACTTTGGGTGCTGGCTCTGCAGTTGCTGAGACTTACAAGATTGGTTTTGTATATTTTGTATTATTTTCTCTATTCTTATTAGTAGCGTTAGTAAAACATCTTTAACTTTTCCAACTCTCTTCTCTCTGTCCTTCTTTCCCTCCCGATCGCCTGTCCTGAGTGGGAAGGGGGGAGAGGGAGGGGAAAAAGGGGGAAGTGGGGGGGAGAGGAGGTTAACAATACATCTGCCAGGGTTTGATTGTCACCCCGCAATCCTAACCCTCGACAGGTGTTGTTCATGTGCATGGAGCACTCTGGAAAGAGTGTGGATTACTCTCCTTTCAAGGAACAAACATCAAATACCAGAAGGAAATACTAAACTTGATTAATGCCATTCAAAAAGCGTTGCGAGTTGCCATTATGCACCGTAAGGTTCATCAAAGTGGAACATCAAAAATTATTGAGGGAAATCGACTTGCTGATCAGACAGTTCGATCAGTGGCATGACAAGTTTGGACAATGGTGGGTCTTGTCTCCCAGAAGGTAAGAGCAATTGATTTATTACCTTCAGAGCCACCTAAATATTCTATAGAAGATGAGAGACTGGCAAGTTTAGTAAGAACCAGCAAAGATAATTCTGGGTGGTATGTAACCACCAATGGACAAATAGTGGTGCCAACCGCTATTATGAGAGGAATACTTCAGACGGAACACCAGAAGTGTCACTGGGGTGCAGAAGCATTGGTAACATATCTGAGAAAATGAATTATCTCAGTCCAGATGTTAACAATGGCAAAGTCTATTACAGCTAAGTGTGAAATTTGCTTGAAAAATAATCCTTTAGTAAAAAGAGAAATAGAAATGGGGAAAATTAAGACAGACGTACAACCCGGAGATTATTGGCAATTAGATTATGTGGAACTCCCCAGAACTCGAGGATTTAGGTATATACTAGTTGGGGTAGATACCTTTTCAGGATGGCCGGAAGCTTTCCCTTGTCGCACCAACCAGGCAAAAGAAACTGTAAAATGGTTACTATAGGAAATAATCCCTAGATTTGGGGTACCTCTGGGAATATCATCTGATAGGGGACCACACTTTGTTGTACAATTGGTAAAAGAAGTCAGCAGATGTTTGGGAATTAAGTGGGAGTTACATACCCCTTGGAGACCCCAGTCTAGTGAACAGGTGAAGAAAATGAATCAAACCCTAAAAAGGCAACTTAGCAAGATTTGCCAGGAAGCAAAAATTCAATGGCCTCAGACCTTACCAATAGCGTTATTGCGTATTAGAATTAAACCTAGGACTGGAATGTCAGTAGGTCCATACGAAATTCTGTATGGTAAGTCATGTGAAGCACCTGATCCAAATCCAAGTGTACATGTAAAAGGTAATCAGGATTTATACAATTATGTGTTGTCTCTTGGCAGAACACTGAATCAACTCAGATCCGCCCTAGTGCGGAATCGCCCGCTAGCGCTTGAGAATCCGGTACATGATATAGAGCCTGGAGACACGGTGTATATAAGAACTTGTAAAGAACCTTTAAAAGAACGTTGGGACGGACCCTATCAAGTACTCTTAACTACATTTACTGCAATTAAGGTTGCTGGGATAGATTCCTAGATACACTACACCCGAGTGAGAAGAGTCCCAAGGGTGTGGCAATCACAAATAGTAGGTCCTACCACACTTAAGATCACACCGCAGGATGTCTAATTTTTATTATCGTGTTGTGTTCTTGGCAGCGTATATACCAAGATTGCTTGCTTTCGTGGAAATACCCCTTAAAAGAGGAACATATGTGGTGACTGAGGGAGAGAGTGCCACTCTAGTCTGCAAAGTTGCTGGAGAACAATTGTGTAGGTCACGAAGGGCTATAGGAGATAGTAAAAACACTCAAAAGCCACAGGTAGTGCAGAGTGTGCAAAATCAGGCAGAGAATCTGATGACAGGACTAATTCAAGACTTCACACTGACTCAAAATACCAGTAGCATCACTGCTTGCCTTCACATCCCGAAATCAGCTGAAGACCCAGTACAGTGGGGAATAATATCTATGACCTTACCAGAAATAAACAAAACTGGTAAGATAGTGTGTGAGTCCCGTACTAAAATAGAGCAAGTACCAACTGAACAACAGACAAAAGAGCTTGTTGAGAATGCCGTGATAAAAAGAGATGACTGCTTAAAGTTGCCAGGAGCAAAATTTATAAAGATAGGACAATTCCATAATATTGGGTATTGCACATATGAAAGGTGAACTACCAAAACAGTTGAGCAAGCCTATTGGGAATGTAAAGATCAGGATAATCAGAACATAACTGAATCATGGAATAACATGTGGACATTGAATATTGTACAACAATATCAATATAGTGAAGCAATCCCATGGTGTGTACGGTGGTCCAATATAACAAGAGGAATGACAGTACCATGGTGGAATTGTTCACGAGTAATAACCTGCCAGATAGATGTTAAAGAGGTACCTCTATCCATCATTAAAGTTGCAGTAATTGCAGGTTGCATTTGTCAGAAACAATTGGATCCAAAGGAAGTAACCAAAATAGGCATTGATGGAGATAGAACTGATTGCAAAGGCGCTATAGGTAGTGTGGGACATCTAGTTTGGGCCTTAAGTGATGGGACCTGGACAACACATTTACCGATAGCAAGACCAGTGAGGGAAATTACTTTGGGGCTATCGACCCCTCATGTTAGAAACCAGCTTTGAGTGTGAACCCCTGGTTTCGCAGCGATGAAATAAAAGCACCGCATATAACTACGTCTGTGGTTATGTGTCTCGTTTGCCAACATGCTGATCCCTGTCCTTACTTCTCCGAGAACAGAAAAGTCTATCATTTCATGATTGCTATTGTCATGGAGACATCCTGAGATTTGTTTAAGGGACAACAGGGTCCAAAACAACTTTTATTAAACTGGTGAGAAACAGGGTTTTAGCACTCCAAAAGTGACTTAAATACAGGTTCGGATATCAGTTGAGGAAAATTATTAAGGGGCAGCAACTAACACAACAGGCGGTCCACGGAGTGCATGCACATGGCTTCACCAAAACAATGCCTGAACCATCTCTGAGTCCCAGAGGAGTACACGCTTGCCTGAATATGGTGCGAGATTATTTTTAAAGAGATACACGTACTCGTAGTGAGTACGGAAAGTGTACACTCGCGATTCCGCGAGGGTAAATTTATAATACACTCGTAATCCTGCAAGGGTTAATTTACTTACACGTGCAAATGTGCACGGAATATTACACGTGCTTATGTGGAAGCACGGGAGGAAAATACACTCGCGATTGTGCAAGGAAATAATTTATACACGTGCACATATTGAGCACGGAAAGTTACACGTGCAAATGTGCACGGAAAGTATACGTGCTTGTATTAAGCACGGAAAGTATGCGTGCAAATGTGCGTGGAAAGTTACTCGTGCTTGTATTAAGCACAGAAAGTTACACGTGCATATGTGCATGGAAAGGATAAATACACTCGCAATCCTGCGAGAAGTTTTACTCACACACGTGGCGGCAAGGCAAGAGGAGTCTCCATCCCGGGGAGGGGGGCTCTCGGCGGCAGAATTTGGCTCATGCTCCGAGAGACCTGCAACAATGGGTAGCGTCTCGACGAGAGTCCCGTTTTTATACTGGCTGATCAGACCTGACTGTAGGCATTCCAGAAGCTTCTCTGCACCCCACACTGGCTGTGGGGTTCCCCTGAAGCCTCCAAACATCCCCCACACTGGCCGCAGGTGCCCAGCGGCTCACTGGCACCTCAGCACTCCCTTCTCCTAATGGCCCTGGCCAGCGTGCTCTGGGGCCAAACAAAATAAGCTGTTAGCCTCAAGTAGCAGAGAGAGAGGGAGATGTGCCTACTCCTTCCATACTGAGGAGGGAGGGGAGAGAGGGGGGTTTGCATCCTGCCACAGCTATGCACAAGGCAACCTCTGATCATCACATTACCCATAAGTCCTTCTCTGTTCATAAACAACAGGTCCGGTGGGCTGCCTTCCCTAGTTGACTCACTTACCAGCTGTGTCAGGAAGTTGTCTTACTTACACTCCAGGAACCTCCTATACTATGTCCTCTCTGCTATATTTCCAGCAGACAGCTCTTAATCTGAAGTCCTGCATGAAAACAAGGGCTAACTGCCTGCAAAATGTTTCATCTGCCTCTTCATCCTGGTTGGGTGATCTTTAATAGATACCCACCAGCATATCTGCCTTGTTGACCTACCTTCTGATTCTTACCCATAAACACTTGACCCTATCATCACCCTCATCAAGCTCAAGACAATCAAAACACTCCCTAACATACAGGGCTACTCCACTTCCTCTCCTTCCTTGCCTATCCCTTCTGAAGAGTTTATAGCCATCCAATGCAGCACTCCAGTTGTGGGAATCATCCCACCATGTTTCCGTGATGGCAACTACTGTACTTTTTCTGCTGCTCGTCTTCCAGTTCCTTCTGTTTGTTTCCCATACTGCATGCATTGGTACAGATGTGTTGTCCCCAAAACAGAGTTCTGTCACCCCGTGGGCAAAAAAGCCAAATTGTAACGCACAGAGATATCGTTTATTACAGAGTTGCACAAGCCTGGATGCTGGAATAAAGCCAGCACACTAGTAAGAAAAGTAACAGCCATTATATGCCCTGGTGACAGAAGATACAGAGAAGGCAGAGTTACTGAATGCCTTCTTTGTCTACACTGCCGGAGGCTGTCCTGAGGAGCCCCATACCCCTGAGGCCCCAGAGGAAGGCAGGACAGTGGAGGAGTCAGCCTTAGTTGATGAGGACTGGGTTAGAGAGCAATTAAGCAATCTGGACATCCATAAATCCATGGGTCCAGATGGGATGCACCCACGGGTGCTGAGGGAGCTGGTTGAGGTCATTGCTAGACCACTCTCCATCATCTTTTTTGCCACGTCTTGGGAAATGGGAGAGGTGCCTGAGGACTGGAGGAAAGCAAATGTCACTCCAGTCTTCAAAAAGTACTTTCCTGTGTTTTAAAACACCTCCCAATACTGATTTCTTAGGAACACGACTGAAAACAGATCCATGAAAACCATGAGAAGAGGGGGGGAGTAGGGGGAAACACAGAGCAGCTTGCAGTGAGAGTGGGAGAAGGAGGGAGAAGGCTTACAGCCCACTTACACAAACAATACCACAAAGAAACAACTGTAACAACAACCAATAAAACAGTTAACTCACATTTCTGATGAACCACTTGATTTTCAGAAAGGCAATACACAGAAGCATGTAATATGTGCTGTAAAACTTGCAGATATAGCTTATGTACAGGGGAAGCAGCTTGTCCCATTACTAATGCAATCCCACAACTCGCTTGTTCAATGAGGGTTGCTATCCCTGTTACACCCAGGGATTGTGTGGCCACAAAAATTTACTCACCCGTCAGATTGCGTGGTCACCACCATACACACGCTGCTTGATGAAGAGAGTCACAGGGGTCAGACACTCACACGGGGCACCATTTGTGGCGATAAGAACGATGCATACAGACACGCATACAGATACGCAGATGGAGTTCTTGTTAGCAGCGAGAGCAGAGCCAGGCTGAGCTGAGCTGAGCCCTCTTTTATTAACCGTTCTCAGTTTATAGGTTTACAGATACGTGACTGGATCAAGAGGTTAAACAGGATGTTTTTTTCCAAAAAATTTTAGTCCAAACACACCACATTCATCTTGTGACTGTTTTCAGTAACGGGCCCATACATATGTTGTGGGCGGCGTTCTGACCCACTCATTCGCACACCCAGGCCCAACATTCACACATCATACATACAGGGGCAGTTTTCCAGCCCAAGATATCATTCTCACTGACCTGGGTTATCACTCCTTACATTCATAAAAAACATACTTCTGTATAACCTGTCCAAGGCTCTTTATGTTTTGTCTAATTTCTGTGATTTAATCATGTTATTATTATTTCTTCTTTGACTGTCCAGACGGTCATGTTAGTCCTTGATCTTCCTTTATCATCCAAATGTTTGGAACTGCATGTCCTGCCATTCTCACATGTATAACCCTTTTATCTTTGCTACCGCATGGCTCTCCATCCCCTACCTCCACTGAGAAGACAGACTGAAGGACCTCTCTAGCACCCCATTCCTCAAATGTTGGCATGCCACTCTTGGGTTTGTCATGCTGTGCCTGGTTTTCTCCCCTTCCCCCTTCAAATCTAGTTTAAAGCTCTTTCCATGAGCCTTGCTAACTCCTGTCCAAGGATCCTTTTCCCCCTTTGAGACAGATGCACCCCATTTGTCTCCAGCAGGCCAGGTGTCATGTAAACTGACCCATGATCAAAAAACCCAAAATTCTGCTGGTGACACCAGTCATATACGAACCCAATACTGAATAGCTGTAGTCCTCCTAAATAGTTTTACCATCAGCAAGGACTGTCACACATTCCAGAGACCCAGTAATACCAACAAGCTTAGCTCAGTTTCCCAGGAATATTCGAAATTCTCAGAAACGTGTAATTTGCCCTAACTTGGACTGCTCAAACCAGGGAGTTGTTTAGTGAGGTTGTCAGACCCCTCTTATCCCCCTCAAGCCCCACATTGGGTACCAATAAATCTGTCACCGCTTCTGCAGAGTGACAATAAACTGTGGCAGATGCTCTCTGTTAACCCCCCCCCACCCTCCCCACTAAGGAAAGGGAATAGGAGGAAAAAGGAAAGGGACAAGTTGAAAAGCTAAAAATGCATTACTAATAATACTAATAATGTGAAATGCAAAATATACAAAACCAATACTGAATTTCCCTATGTGGTGCAGTGCCCACCTGCTGCAGGAGTTGGTGTCACTCCAGTGGCTGCAGAGCAGGCACCTGGAAGTCCTGGGTTGGACTCAGCAGTAAATCAGAACTGGATTCAGGGATGCACGGACTGGAACCATGCCTAGAATCACAGGCAGAACAGGCAGGGTCCTCTTCAGATGCCAGCCATAGACAAAGAGGAGCGAGACCTTCGTGATCTCCCAGTTTTATATGGTTTATGACGTGGATTCCATGGAATACTTAGTTGGTCATTTTTGGTCACCTGTTCTGTCTGTCGCTTCCTGTGAGTGCATCCGTCTCACTTATGGGACGTACAAAATTTATCAGTGTCCTTGGTTTTCATAGCAATAATTATAAATCTAGGCCTTTTCTGCATACCATTCCTACTGTTATCAGCACTGGAGCAAACGCTGTCTGAAAAACATGCAACCAACTTCAGAAAAGTGCAGTTACTTAGAAGAACTTAGTTGAAAGGAAAATTCACTAAAAGAGGATTGGTCTTGCTTTAAACAAAACCAGGACACTTTATTATATTTATCTGTATCTTCTCAAAAAGCATTTATGGGTGTCTGAGCATGAAGGAGTATTCCTAATTTAGAAAAAATAATAATATTTGGAGCTGAGCCTAAAGAAACTTGACCTAGTTTATTACTGTACTCCAGACCATTCCTCTCAATATCAGTTTTGAATACTATGCTCTGTTCCATATACAAAGTATATCTTCTGACTAAAGTTTTTCATGGCTCACATAGTGAGCTAATTGCAATCCTGTTATCTTACTGTGGCTTTAATATGACATACATTTTCTCACAACATTGAATTTACTTGATATTTTTATCAAATGAAGGAACTGGAAGCCAACCTTCAGCAAGGATCTCATTTTATTGTGGCAGAATCTTTTTGTATAATGTAATAGAGGTGTTGACAAATGGAAGAATATAAAAAGGTAAAGAAAAGAACAGTTAACATATTCTTGGTTATGTAGATGTAATTTGATAGCTCAGGCCTTGCTATTTAGTATACAAGTCTTTTTTACAGAATGTGGTGTTATAACTACTTTTCAGTATTATTTTCTTTGCCAGTTTCAGCTTTGTTAAATGTTTCTTTACCATCTCTGAAAATTCTCAGCTCCCAAAACTCTAGTAACTATGTTTACATCATGTAAACAAAACATTTTTGTTTGTGAAAACAGTAGAACAAGAAGCAAAATGTGCTCCTTAGAGAGGTAGGGAAGGGCTGGGACGCCAGATAATCTATTTTTTAAGGACTGCATACAGTCACTTTTTTTTCCACCTACTCTCTTTCCAAGTATCCCTGAATCAGCTGATGTTGCAGTCCCAAAAAAACATCCACAGTCTGGTGTCCTACATATGGCAAATGAAGATTTTCCTAACTGCAGCAGATTGTTTTCATTTGAATTTCAGTCAGGATCATTCATGGTTATTAAAGCACTTTGGTAAAGGAAAAGGGAAACAAAACTACAGATGCCAGTAATTTTTATTTACATTTGAGGATGACTAAAGGTCCAAGGTCAGTCTGCATCTCAATAAAAAGATTACCAGAGGTTTACTGAATATGAAGTGTTTTTCTTCGAAATTATACAGTGGATGTGTTTGCTGATCTATTTATAACATGAAACATTACTGAAGCACATTTTTTCTGTGTAACATGAAGTGTTGCATGGATTTTTGAAAGCATAGATAATGGTGAATGTGGCAGTTGCATATTGCCCCTGAGATCTGGATCCTTCAATGGGGCAGTTAATGGCTTTTTTAGCACCTTAATGGGACCCTGAGTCAGTTGACAGGGTCGTTAGCAGAGGAGGTGCCCAGATTAGCTGAGAAGCTTCTGGACCATGTTGTAATGCCCACAGCCAGATCTGACCAGACTATAAATGGGGCTCCCGCCGAAGGCCCCCTTTGAAGTGGTCTTCTTGGAGCGGCAGGTATGTGAACTGGAGCCCTCCCCTTAGACTGGGACCCTGTCTAAGGAGACTTCCCGGGACTGAGAGCGCCTCACCTCCTTGTTCGGGTGAGTGGTAATTTACTGGATATATCCTTGAATAGGTCCTTGCCTAACCCAGGTGCATGTGAGCCCTTGCCTAACCCAGGCGAGTGATTATTTCTTGTGGGTACCCTGGAGTCAGAGGGCTCTGGTTTGTTTCTTGTGAGTGTGTGCATGCACACTGTTGATCCTCATTATTCTTATTTTTCTGCACCCCGATAATCTCCTCAACTGATATTCAAACCTGTATTTTATGTTGTCGGAGTGCTATAAACCCTGTTTTGGTCAGTTTATTGGCTGCACTTTTCCGGCCAGAATAAAGTCTGTTTTGGAACTTGTTGTCTACCTAAAACTGACTTTGGGGTGCCTCCATGACAGTGAAATATGTTCCAAAGCAGCTGTTATTAAATTGACCCAGTTTAAAATCCCTTGGAAACAATAATGATAATTCATAAACAGGTTTGTATAATAGGTTTCATACCTGAACTGAAAAGAAAATGTTTTGCATGTGGTGCTGAGTAATTTTTGTAACACTTTAATAGTATTTTTCTAGAACTGCAAGCTATTTTTTGGCAGTTTAATACCAAACAGTGTCTGTTCAAAACTGGTAAAATTATGCCTTTGTACATTTCACTAGAGAAATGGGAGCTCTAATGTTCTTGTGTGTGACCATTTTATGACTCTGTCGAGGGTTTTGATTGCGGGGTGACAATAAAACCCTCGCAGATGTATTGTTAACCTCCTCTTCTCCCCCCACTTCCCCCTTTTGCCCCTCCCTCTCCTCCCTTCCCACTCAGGACAGGTGATTGGGAGGGAAAGAAGGACAGAGAGAAGAGAGTTGGAAAAAATTAAAAATGTTTTACTAATGCTACTAATAAGAATAGAGAAAAAAATACAAAATATACAAAACCAATCTTGAAAGTCCCAGCAACTGCAGAGCCAGCACCCAAAGTACTGGATTGGATTCTGCAGCCAACCGGAGCTGGATCCAGTCTGTCACTAGGCCTCAGTTCGCAGGGATGACTAGCAAGATCCTCTCCTAAAGTCAGCCATAAGCAGAAGGGAAAAAAGGGAAAAAGAAGGGACGAGATACTCGTGATCTCCTACTTTTATATGAAGTATTCATGTGAATGGGATGTTATACTCCGTTGGTCAGTTTCTTGGTCACCTGTTTCTCGTTGCCCCTTTCGCGAGGTGTCCATCCATGCTTATTAATAACTTTGCATTCCATTGCTATGTTTACCAAAACATGTATCTGGTTCTCCAGGAAAATGCAGTTAATATGAAGGCTTTAGCTGACAGGCAAATTCACTAAAAGAGAAACTTGTTTTTTAACAAAACCCAGACAGACTCAAAGGTTATGGGAAAGAACATTAAAATAGGATAAAAAGCAATAGAATATGCAATAAAATCAAAATAATTTCTCTCGATGTGCCTGATTAAGTATAACATCAGACAGAAAAAATATCCTACACTGGGGGAAAGACTCCTTTGGTTCTTTTAATAAAAAGATTTGCTAGACAACAACTTCAGTTCTCACAAGAATTTTGTTGCGAACTTTGTGCTCGACTTTTGTCGTTTATCCTGTCAAGCAGAAAGTACAACCACATGCAGTATGAGAGCAACATTTCTGTTTGTATGACAAATGTAACTTGAAAATGGGCTTTGCTTTTAATTTAGAAAACTGTAAACACATCAAGAGAAACTAGTTTTGATCATTTGCTAAATATTGCACAAGTATTTAGACTAATAGTCTTATATAACATAAAGTGTACTGTGTATTTTGTGTTCCCACAATTTTTAGTATAAAGTCTCAACCCTTCTTTCGCACAGATATTTCTGAAGAAAAAAACACCACTAGATAAAATAGTATGTAGTATTATCAAAAAGCATTTCAGTTATCAGCTAAAGATTTAGGAACATAAACAGTACAATATAAATAAGAATACATTTTAATTAGAGGGTTCTGCTCACTGATTGGTCTTTCAGACCTCATGTTAAAGTCATGCCTATAGTTAAAAGATAATCATAGGGCCTAACATCTCATTATTTTAACTGTGTAAATTACATACTAAGGCATATTCAAGCTGGTAGCCAAACCAACTTGTCTGATTCCATATGGGCATTATTAAGGCATGTGGATCAGACCTAAGAATGTATAACGTACCAAATGTTCTGTCTCATACTGTCGTTACCAAGACTATCACAGAATCACAGAATCACAGAATGTTAGGGATTGGAAGGGATCTCGAAAGATCATCTAGTCCAATCCCCCTGCTGGAGCAGGAACACCTAGGTGAGGTTACACAGGAACATGTCCAGGCAAGTCTTGAATGCCTCCAGAGTAGGAGACTCCACAACCTCCCTGGGCAGCCTGTTCCAGTGTTCTGTCACCTCTTATCCTTGGTTGTCACCGAGAAGAGCCTGGCTCCATTCTCGTGGCATTCACCCTTCATATATTTGTAAACATTAATGAGGTCACCCCTCAGTCTCCTCTTCTCCAAGCTCAAGAGACTCAGCTCCCTCAGCCTTTCCTCACACGGGAGATGCTCCACTCCCTTAATCATCTTTGTTGCTCTACTATGGTATGCACAGAGCCCTTGGTTTGTTTTATAAACTTTGTGCTGGAGTCTCCCTTTTGTATCCAAAATGTAACAGGAAGGAAGCAAGCCCAAACAACCTCCATGTCTTTAAGACATGATAAAAGCTCTCTTATTTATGGTCCCTTACCATCCCACTCAAAGGGTTCGTAACAGTATGGAACAAAAAAAAGTAGTTCCAAACATGAGAAGCATATTTCTAGTATTAGCTCTCCAAATAAATTGAAGGGGGAGGCACATTCTATCAGAGTATGGATTTATGAATTTGAGTGGTTTTATTTATCTTTATTTTCATTTTTAAAGGAGGAAGATTGTTCTGTGGTTGACAGAGGTGACTTGGACTAAATTCTGCAGAAATTTGGCATGACATTGGGGAAGGTACAGGACAGTATGCAGACTGCTCAGCAAGTTCTTGGAATGAGTTGGTAATATTTTTTTGATGCAGACAGTGAAGTATGCAAGTAGAAAGAGTTAACCAATGAAGTTGAGAATGTGAGAGTGCAAAGTAAAGTGAATTGGAGCAACCATGAAATGGGAGAGCTAATAATTTTTAAATAGAGGAGAAAAGCAAAAGAAAAATAGCAGTCTCAGGAAGAAATCAAAGAGGTAAAAGGTTAAGAAGAACTGGCAAAGAAATTATACTAAGGACACAAAGTAGAAGATGGGGATGTGGGAAGGGAACAATTTGCTTCATGATGGGTTTCACTGACAATAAACGTAAGAAAAGCATGGGTTGGACTAGATGATCTCCAGAGGTCCCTTCTAACCCAAACCATTCTGTGATTCTTAGGTATCAAAAGACAACTTGACTTTTAAGTTCTTCAAAAAGGGAACTGGGTATCATAATACTGGGCATTTCAACACCTAACTTTCAGGATACCAAGTTCCTCTGGTAGATTCTATAGTCTTTTGGAACTTGTACCTGCTATGGGAAAAGGTGGACAGTTAAGAATGGGATATCCAAAAAACAATGTAAGTGGCAAACAATCTAAACTAGGCAATAGGCAAATGCTGAAGAAAATAGTATCTTTTTAAAATTTTACCCATTTCATAAGGCTCCTTAGTGCTATAGTTGAGAGAAATGTCTTTGCCATTTATTGGGATTTTTACAAATATTTTAGGAAGGATTCAACACTTCATTTTTTTTCCACAAATTGTTCTCTCTTCAAATTGTTTCTTACCTTTGTTACTAGTTTTCTATTAATGACAGTGTAACAGCTGGTTACATTCTGTAATGGGAATGGAAAGGTAGCTTGATTGTTGCCACTAAGGATTTTAAGTGCATTTTTCCCTCCAAGATATGCTGTATCTGACAAGTCTTACAGATCACAGAATACAGCTACTAAGTTTTTATCTAGCATGTGACACTGAACAGTCCTAGATAAATAAAAATCATAAAAATAAGCTACTAAAAAGATGAAAAATCTGATATCAGAGAAATGTTATATTGGGCACATGTTAATATCAATTTGAATAAATTTGTTACTAAAGTTTTGCTTTTTAAACAGTGGTTTCCTTCTTCTCAAGCCCCATTTTCTTATTATATTTGATCCTGTCATGAAGTTCTAAGGGTGAATTTATGACATTAGCTCTCCTTTCCATAACAACAGGCTGATGCTTTAAATATAGGATATGATGAATTCAACAGAGGATTGAGTAAAAAGAAAACAAAACTATTAGTACGTAAGACTTTATTATAACACAAACATATTCTGTTTAAAAAGTGGAGAAAGGAATATAAATTTTGAATACACTTCCACTTTTTAACATTACAGTTATGTATGATGGTCTGTACATTGTGGTTATTTCTTTCAGATGTTCTCAATATTTGATGTAACATCTGTGGTACCTCCAACCAGGGGAACCTCAAGGGGAGCCGTGAAACCCACCAAGAGACCCACTGAAAAGACCCACCAGGATCACACAGCTCACACGACAGCAGCTGATGAAACCTGGGCGGTGCCAAGAACAATGGTGGCCAAGCCCCCCATCACGTATAAAAAAAAATGCTAGGGAGCGCCAGCGACCAGGAGCTCTGCAAAAAGAGCACAGTGTGGTACAGGCTACGGTCCTTCAGGAAGAGGTTGGTCCAATGTGTGTGTCCTCCACAGGCCACAGGTGCTGCCAGGAGCATGCTCTAGTGTTGACTCTTCACAGGCTGCAGCTTCCTTCAAGGCCTATCAACCTCCTGGGGCATGAGGTCCTCCACAGGCTGCAGGGTGGATATCTGTTCTACCACCACCCTCCATGGGCTGTAGGTGGACAACCTGTTTCACCGTGGTCTTCACCATGGGCTGCAGGGGAATCTCTGCTCCGACGCCTGGAGCACCTCCTTCCCCTCCTTCTTGGGTGGGAACCTAGGCATCTGCATAGTTATTTATCTCACATTTTCTCACTACTCCTCTCTCACACAGTTGTTGCACAGTGTTTTTTTACCGTTTCTTAAATATGTTATTGCAAAGGCACCACCAGCACTGCTGATTGGCTCAGCTTTGGCCAGCAGTGGGTGCATTTCGGAATCAGCTGAAACTGTCCAACATGGGGGCAACTTCTGGTGTCTTCTCACAGATCCCACCCCTGCAGCTACCCTGCTACAAAAATCTTGCTGTGTAAACCAAATACAGTCAGATGCAATTTTTTATTACTGTTCATGAGTAATCCAGGAGTTAAGCTGAAAATTACAGTTTTGAATGGTATAATTACATTTCCCTTCTGTTCAGCTAATTTCTTTTTCTTGGTTGTTTTTTTGGTGGTTTTTTTGTTTGTTTTTTGTTTGTTTGTTTGTTTTTGTTTTGTTCATTTGTTTGTTTGTTTTGTTGTGGTTTTTTTTCTTTTTTTTTTGAAGCAGCTTATGCCTAAATACAATTACTAAGTGTACAGTAAATGGATATGTAGAAGTTAAGATATTGTTGACTTTTTTTGCTAAAATCAGCATAATTTTTGAAGAAAATCAGTTGCATCATTACTGCCTGAAAAATATGATACATTGTGCAGAAATCCCTCTGAAGATAAATTTTAAGCTGTTATGATTTTAAATGTATTTATGTTCCTTGATTTTCCCTTTTAGTCTTTTATGATTCACAGTATGTACTGCAAAGATCTACTGCATATATTTCATACTTTGTAAGAAATGCCTCACATTAATTTTTACCCCATATGGGGAAAACACTGTGGGCTTTTTGATATTCTATTCAGTTTCATTAGACTAGGTTATCTTTTACATTATAACCTTAACTGTATTTTCCTGCATTCTTTCCTCTCTAAATATTGATGCAATTGAGATATTTTGATAAGCTGAGTAAGCATTTTCCATTAAAACTTATTTTCCTCCATATAAGAAGTCTTTTAGTGTCATAGAATCTGAATGACATAATGACCCTAATTTTCAACACAGAGCAAAAGATTAAATAATCAGTCTCCCTAAATCACACATGGATACAAGAATAGATGAATTGAGATCCATGTAACCTATGGACTCTTTGTTGTGTTAAAATGGTTTAATCATAACCTTTTTTCTACTCATACCCCTCAATGTAGGTCTTTTGTCTATGTAGGAAAGCAGGATCCTTACAATTGGTATGTGAAAATAAAAATATATATCATGTGGCTAGTATTTTATGGGCTTAGAAGATAAAATATCCTTCATGGGGCAGTTGGAATATAGCTTTACCTTCCAGACATAAAGTGACATACACAAAAAGATGCTATTTAGAAAGAAAATGTTAGCTATTACTCTGAAAAGAGGTTAATTTTTGCAGATAATTTTTCTTAAATTGTCATGCTTTTCTCCAAATCCAGCTGAGCCTCCAATAAATCTGTCACTGTTTACTGCAGGGCAACAATAAACCATGGCAGATGCTCTCTGTTAACTTCCTGCACTCCCCACTAAGGAAAGGTAATAGGATGAAGAGGGAGAGAGACTTACAAGTTGGAAAAGTTAAAAATGCTTTACTAATGCTACTAATCTTGAAAGTCCCCGCAACTGCTCCGGCAGATGTAGGGCCGGCACCCGGAAGTCCTGGACTGGACTCTGCAGCCAACTGGAGCTGGATTCAGTCTGTCACCAGGCCTCAGTTCGCAGGGACAACTCGCAAGGTCCTCTCCTAATGTCAGCCATAAGGAAAAGGGATGAGATCCTCGTGATCTCCCACTTTTATATGAAGTATCACATGAATGGGATGGAATACTTAGTCGGTCAGTTTCAGTTCACCTCCTGCTTGCACATCTCGTGGGATGCATCATTATCAATGACCTTGCATACCATTGCTATATCTACCAAAACATGTATCTAGCTTTCAGGAAAGTGCAGTTAGTAAGAAGACTTTAGCTGACAGAAAAAATCACTAAAAGAGAAACTTGTTTTTTAACAAAACCAGGACAACTACACACTACATAAGTGATAAGCTCCTCTCAGTTCATAAACATAACCAAGAAATGGTGATTATCTGGTTAAGATTTTTGAGTTACCCTGTAATGAGATCTTGCACAACATTTGTTCGTTCAGTACATTCCTTTGCAAAACTTCAACCTTTAATTGGAAATAAGATATACTGCTCTTCCAAGATGACACAGATGGGATAGTACAACTCTTCTTAAATGGACAAGGAGGCCTAAAAGAAGCAGGTCCTTTCACCTGAGAAGATGAGTAACTACTTCTTTTTTTTTTTTTGTTACTGACTTGTGTCAGTAAGTTTGTGCATTTTCATTTTGGAATGCAATGCATAGCAATCATGTATGGCCTAGTGAGATTGTTAGAGGAAAGTATATCATACAGGATACAACAAAACATGAGAGGCAAGGCTGCCGCACTCCGTATCCCCAGGTCCAACCAGTAGCAAGAAAGACCGAATGTGTATTCCCAGCAGGGACACACATACACAAAGCACACATATATGCTACATATATATGCATGTACATATAGACATGGCCAGCCACACAGATCACAGACAGACACTCAGAGCACTCACATATAGACAGCACCACTGGCCTCTTTCTGCTTCCATCTCTGGCCAGACAGGATGGAAGTCCACAAGTGAGAATATCTACACATATGTACAAGGTGGATCCCTCCAACAGCTAGGTTCAAACACTCAGTCTGCACTGTAGTTGGCCCCTGGATCACAGTCTCCCCAGTTGCCGGCACCTGGACGTATGAACCCCTGAGTCTGGAGCCCTAACTCCAATTTCTGGTACAGACAATCTCTCACACACACAAACAAGCACACAAAGCTGGTAAGGACTTTCTAGGTCCCTGTCCTGTCCCACTCAGTGGGGTGAGGGCAAGGCTAACTTTTTAATACTCTGTGTGGTAACTGGGAGTAATGACAATCACTCAAGAGGTTCAACTAAATAATGAATTGTCAAGGTTTAAATGTTTACACCCTCACCCTCCCTCCACCCTCTCCTTTAGATGCATTTACTTAGAAGACCTTAGCTGAGAGGAAAATTCACTAAAAGAGAAACTGGTCTTGTTTTTAACAAAACCAGGACATGAATTTACTTAAAACTCAGTGAAAATTACAGCGAATAGTGACTTGGCAGAAGCTTTTAACTATATCATAAAACTTAACAAGACTTCTATGACAAAACTCGTAATGATATTACCGTTAAGTGTCCAGAATGAAGTTAGAAACAGAGAGAGAGAGATAGATAGATATCAGAAGATAAAAGGGAAAGATACCACCACTCCAAAGATCCGGCAACGATTTCTGTAGTCCTCAGGGTGGTGGATGCACAACCCGTGTGTGGCAGTTGCACATCACCGTGTCCTGAATGGGAAGTTTTAAATACTTTAGTTCATTTACATGTGGTCTCATGTCCTCTCTCCTCTCACTTCTCATGCTAATTAGGGTTGCTTACACAGTTGTAGTCTTAGATTGTTCCAGAAATGAGTCGGTGGTCCCAGAAGTGAGTCAGTGTTCCCAGAATTGAGTCAGTTGGTCCTCTAGGGATCAGTGGTGATTTGTGATTCCCCCTAGCCGCCATGATCACTGTACGACCTGCTTTTGTGCAAGCATGGTTAATACTTTCATTTCAAGGTTATTACTTAGATTTTGCAAAAAAGAGGAGTGGGCCTCAAGGAAGATATACCATTCTGCCTCTGTAGCACTTATCTATTCCTCCCTGCTAGAGGTTGCAAAATAAATAATTTAAGGCATTACCAAGGTCACATACCATGTCCATCCCAGTCCCAATAATTAATCTGCCTGTGCTCTCATCTGCAGAGAGGCACTCTCATACTCAGAGTTGGCCCTTAGAAACCCACTCATCTCCTTGCTCCCAGGTCACATCATCTACTCACCCCCTTGGTCCCAGGTCACTTCATCTACTCACCAGCTAATTCAGCTTGATCCTTGCAAGCAACCACACATTCACTCGCACACCTGTACAACCACACTCACTCCAGTTGCTGAAGGCTCCTTGGGCCTTCTGACTTGTGGTCTGACTCCAGTTGCTGGTACTCTCACCCTCGTACACATACATGTTCATGGAAAAGAGTCCCTCACCCAAGAAAGAGTCAGAAAGGCATTTAATAAGAAGACAGGACAGACTGTGCTGATCAGGCACAGGGCATAGCCAATCCAACATACTGAGCAACCTTTTTTATCCCATTCGCCTTCTATTTTTTTTCTCCCCAAATCAACTAAACCCCCTCCTTTTTCCCACGTTTGGGTCTTCCCCATAATAAGTCCTGTGCATTCCCCAAATGCTCTTTCCCTGCATCCAATAATGTGTCCCACACCCCTAGGCAGCCATACCCTTGGACCACAAGGGGAGCCGGAGAGGTGCTCCTGGTCAATGGGACTGATGGTTCTCCTGGGACAGCCCTGGAAGGAGCCTGGATAAAGTGTTCCCTTCTTCAGGAGTCCTTGATTTGGGTTCCTCCCTGCCATTGCACACTCCTGTGCTCCTCTAGGTTTGTGATGGGCCTTTGGTGGACTGATGCCTCCTGTAATGGGCCTGGGAATAGTCGAGCAGGGTATTATTTGCCTGTCCCTCCTGGCATTGTCTCTGGGCTCCTTTGAGGGGGGTGGAGAGATGAGCTTTATCACTCTCCAGCCTGTCCAGGTC
Organism: Patagioenas fasciata; assembly: GCF_037038585.1. Taxonomy (NCBI): domain Eukaryota; kingdom Metazoa; phylum Chordata; class Aves; order Columbiformes; family Columbidae; genus Patagioenas; species Patagioenas fasciata. Next base: position 5,017,418 of record NC_092559.1, read on the forward strand.
CCGCTGGATGGCAACACAGCCTTCTGGCGTGTCAGCCACTCCTCCCAGCTTAGTGTCATCAGCAAACTTGCTGATATTACACTCACTTCCCTCGTCCAAATCGTTAATGAATATATTGAATAATATTGGCCCCCGTACTGACCCCTGAGGCACTCCACTAGATATAGGCCTCCAACTAGACTCCGCACCATTGACCACCACTCTCTGGCTTCTCTCCTTAAGCCAGTTTGCAACCCACCTCACTACTCTATTGTCTAGACCACACCTCCTCAACATAGCTGTGAGGATGCTGTGGGAGACTGTGTCAAAGGCTTTACTGAAGTCAAGGTAGACCACATCCACTGCCCTGTCATCATCCATCCACCTTGTTACATTCTCATAAAAGGCTATGAGGTTGGTCAAGTATGACTTACCCTTGGTAAAGCCATGCTGATTGCCCCTAATAACCCTCTTATCCCTGATATGCCTTGAGATGACACCAAGGATAAGCTGTTCCATTATTTTCCCAGGGACAGAGGTGAGGCTGACCGGTCTATAATTACCTGGGTCCTCCTTCTTGCCCTTTTTGAAGACCCAAGTGACATTTGCTTTCCTCCAATCCTCGGGCACCTCTCCTGTTTCCCAAGACTTGGGAAAATGATGGAGAGCGGTCCAGCAATGACTTCGGCCAGCTCCCTCAGCACCCGCAGATGCATCCCATCTGAACTCATGGATTTATGGATGTCCAGACTATTTAATTGCTCCCTAACCCAGTCCTCATCAACTAAAGCAAACTCCTCCATTGACCTGGCTTCATCCGGGGTCTCAGGGGTACGGGGCTCCCCAGGACAGCCTCCAGCAGAGTAGACAGAGACAAAGAAGGTGTTCAGTAATTCTGCCTTCTCTGTGTCTTCTGCCACCAGGGCACTCACCCCATTCATCAGTGGGCCTACATTGCCTCTGGTATTAGTTTTATCTGCTATGTATTTGAAAAAGTTCTTTTTGCTGTCCTTGACCCCTCTTGCCAGCTGTAATTCTAAGGAGGCCTTGGCTACCCTAGCTGCCTTCCTACATCCTCTAACAGCAGCCTTATATTCCTCCCAAGTGGCCAGTCCCTGCTTCCATGACCTGTAAACTCTCCTCTTCTGCTTGAGCATACCCAACAGATCCCTATTCAACCACACAGGCTTCCTGGCTCCCTTCCTCAGCTTCCTACGTGTGGGGATGCTCTGATCCTGAGCATAGAAGAAGCAATCTCTGAATGCAATCCAGCTCTCTTGGGCCCCTTTTCCTTCAAGCAGTCTTGCCCATGGGATTTCCCCTAGCAATTGCTTGAAAAGGCCGAAGTCAGCCCTGCTAAAGTCCAGGGTTGCAATTCTACTTGCTATTCTGTTCCTGCCACACAAGATGCTGAACTCCACCATCTTGTGGTCACTGCAACCCAGGCAGCCCTCAACTTTTACTGCTTCGACCAGACCCTCCTTGTTAGTGAGGATGAGATCCAGCAGTGCACCTCTCCTAGTCGGCTCCTCCACCATCTGCATGAGGAAGTTATCATCAATGCACTGGAGGAACCTCCTGGACTGTGGCTGGCTGGCTGAATGGTCCTTCCAGCAAACATCAGGGAAGTTAAAATCCCCCACAACAACCAGGGCCTGTGACTGTGAGGCCACTCTCAGCTGCGCATAGAAGGCCTCATCAACTTCCTCAGCCTGATCTGGTGGCCTGTAATAGACACCTACAACAGTATCGCCCCTGCCAGCCTGTCCCTTGATCCTGACCCATACACTCTCAACTCGTTCCTCATCCGCTCCTGGGCAGAATTTAGTACATTGCAGTTGCTCTATCACATAGAGAGCAACTCCACCACCACGCCTGGCTGGCCTGTCTTTCCTGAAAAGTGACGATGTGGGGTGGAATAGGAAAATTCAGTCTCTAAATGATTGGCTCCAAGACTGGTGCTACAGGCAGGGCTTTGGATGTTTTGATAATGGCTGTTTTTATAAGACTCCACTCCAGACAGTGTTACGTGGGAAAGGTTTATCTCGCAGGGGCAAAAGGATGCTGGGGCAGGAATAAGCTGGGCTCATTTGGAGAGCTTTAAACTAGGCTCGAAGGGGGATGGGGTTGTAGCTGGGCTTGTCCCAGTGGGGCAGCATTCTAAAACGGATGAGGACTGGGAGGCCTCCTGTGCCCCTAGGGAGAAATTGGTGTGCTCTAGTCGCTCCCTGAAATGTCTGTACACCAATGCGCGCAGCATGGGGAATAAGCAGGAGGAGTTGGAATCCTATGTTCGGTCGGGAGATTATGATCTGGTGACAATTACAGAAACATGGTGGGACAGTTCACATGACTGGAATGTGGTCATGGATGGCTACGCCCTTTTCAGGAAAGACAGGCCAGCCAGGCGTGGTGGTGGAGTTGCTCTCTATGTGATAGAGCAACTGCAATGTACTAAATTCTGCCCAGGAGCGGATGAGGAACGAGTTGAGAGTGTATGGGTCAGGATCAAGGGACAGGCTGGCAGGGGTGATACTGTTGTAGGTGTCTATTACAGGCCACCAGGCATAAGCTCTTTGATCGAACGGGCGGGCCAGGAGAGAGTAAGGAGTCTAATTCAATGTGAATTTACCATCCGTACTCTTTAATGAACTCTTAAACAACACTGAATATCAATGTCCCCGAGACCACGTTTTTCCAAGCCTTATATACTCTCTACCAAAAGGCCATGCGGCAAGCGCAGGCTACAATTGGTTACACTTACAGTCACTCATCCCCCCCCCACTATGGTGATTGGCTGCAGGGCACTGTTCACAGACTGTTCATGCGCAGCGGCAATGCCCCTCCTGCAGCCTGGGTCGAGGGCAGAGCAGCTTCTGTTTACTTTCCTTTTGTCTCTGGTGTCTCAGGGAAATCCTTCCGTGTAGCACAGCTGGATCAAGCCCTGGCTTGTTCACAGCACACAGCCAGAGACTCTCCACAATTCCTCTTTTTTTCTTTTTTTTTTTTTGGACAAGCCAGGATTGATTAGCTGTGTGTACTAATCCTTCTTTGATATGTGATAAAAAACAACTTATATATAACATATAAATAACAATAACAATCAATGTAAACAGTGCACTTTGCAATAAACCTGAGGTATTCCATTGCCGTTTAAATATCGCAATGGATTGATTAAACAAATTCCAAGAACTTTGGTTTAAAGATACTCAACTTATAACAAACGATGTGCTGGGTGTTGATAAACTTACTCAAGAGGTAGTGGTGTTTAAAGATCTACTTATATAACTATAGTACGCATACATGTCACAGCTAAATCAATGCAAAGGTTACGCCTCACTCTGTGACCTCTGAAGGTTCTGCTGCAGGGAGTTGATTTGGTTGAGTTTGTTTCAACTCTGGCTTTACTGCTCGGCTTGGAACCCACAATGGACCTTGATCTGTGGAGAAACACATATACCCTCTACCATTAAAAATAACAGGTATTGGTCCCTTCCACAATCCAGTGGTGGGATCACGATATCTCACCATGAATTCCGGTAAAGTGTTTTTCCTTCCTAGTCTGATCTGATAATGATGAATGATCACAGGAGGCTCCTCATGGTCTCCAGTTAAACATAAATAATTCAAGGTAAACAACACCTTTGCTAAACGCTGTTGACAATCTAACTCTTCCTGCTTCTGTTTGCTCAAATACCCTTTAATCATTTGATGTGCTCTCTCGATGATTCCTTGGCCCGTTGGGGAATGAGGTATGCCTGTAACATGTTTCACTCCCCATTTCATTAGAAAAGTTCTAACTTTCTGGCTAACATAGGCAGGGCCATTGTCTGTCTTAATCTTTTCTGGGACACCCATTACAGCAAAACAAGCTGTGCGATGTTTACATACATGTAGTGCTTTTTCCCCTGGTAAAGCAGTAGCCCATATCATTTTTGAAAAAGTATCAGTTGTCACATGCACATATTTAAGTTTTCCGAATTCTGGCACATGTGTCACATCCATTTGCCATACTTCTAAGGCTTTTAAACCTCGAGGATTGACACCGATTCCTATACCTAACATCTGGCTTCCACACTGAGGACATGCCTGTACAATACTTCTTGCTTCATTTAAAGTTAAATCGAATTGTCTTTGGAGACCTCTGGCATTCTGATGAAAGCTCTCATGACTTTGTCTCGCTTGTTGGAATTTATCTGTTGGAGGCATGTGCTGTACTGAACTTACTAAACTATCTGCAATTTGATTTCCTTCACCTAGACCAAGATTCCATTGATGACTGCGGATGTGAATCACACAGCAGGGTTCTTTTCTTTGATTTAAAATAGCTCTCAATTGTACAAACAATTTTCCTAATCGAGGATTATTCGATTGTCTTAACAGGGCATTTTCCATTCTGGGTATTACACCTGCTACATACAAAGAATCTGTGACAACATTTAAAGCAGATTTCAGCCAATTATTTAAGGCCCATATTACTGCTGTGAGCTCTAAAGTCTGCAATGAATCCTCTTTTGAACCTTCAATTAAATGCTGTTTCCATTGACTATTCTCTTGCCAGACACATGCTGCCTGGTGTCTTCGTTTTCCTGCATCTGTATATACTGTAAGGCCTTCAACAGGTTTTGCTTTTACTTTGCTTCTCTCTAACCACTGATTTGTTCTGAGGAATTGCCATAGTTTACCTTTTGGTTGTCGTGAATGTACCTTGCCTATAAATCCTAATAATGCATTCTATATAGGCATCGAATGTCTCAGCCACCATTCTAAATCGGCTCCATTTATCGGAATACTGATGTCATCTGGTTCCTGACCGCTAATTTCTAGTATTCGAGATCTTCCTTTTCGAATCAATTCTCCAATTGCTTCTGGTCTCGTTTGAATACTGAATTTTGGTTGGACACTGAGAAAAATCCACTCTAATAATCGTAAATCATTTTCTGTTTTGATCTGACAGTGGCACAAAAGGAAGAATCTGTAGCAAGATCTATGGGGAATTCCCCGTCTTTGTTTTGCCACTGGCAGATGATTGCACACGGATGTTCTAAATTGCTAATAAGGAGGGAAATTGGTCGATCAGAAAGTCTTCGGCTAGACCAATTTGTCTGTACTTTTTGTATAATATCAGAAAGACATTTGAGATGCACGGACTCTAAGCTTATTTTCTTAGCTGGATCACCTCCTTTTAGAAGTGAAGTAAGAGGTGCTATATCATTGTTAGTAATACCTACGCAATTTCTAATCCATTGTATGTCCCCTAACAATTTTTGGACATCATTCAATGTCTGTAAATCAGTATGTAATTCAATTTTTTGTGGACGAATCTGTGCATCACAAATGGACCAACCAAGGTATTTCCAAGGTGCAGACTTTTGAACTTTCTCTGGAGCTATGACCAACCCCTTTTCTTTGAGTTTGATCGTAATTTGGACTATGGAACTTTCTGTGAACTCAGCTTGTTGACAGAACAGAATACCATCCATATAACGATAAATAATTGTTTGTTTCCATGATGCACGAATAGGTTGAAGTGCCCATGCAACATACATTTGGCACAGTGTAGGAGAATTTTTCATACCTTGCGGTAGCACTACCCACTCATACCTTTTAGCTGGTTCCGCTTTGTTTACTGAAGGCAGTGTAAATGCAAAACGCTGTGTATCTTGTTCATGTAAAGGAATGGTAAAGAAACAATCCTTTAAATCTATAATTAGAATATGCCAATTTTCTGGTAACATTACAGGTGATGGTAATCCAGGCTGCAAAGCACCCATGGCTTGCATTTGATCATTTACCTTTCGCAAGTCATGTAATAATCGCCACTTTCCACTCTTTTTTGGTATTACAAAAATCGGGGTATTCCATGGACTAGTAGAAGACTTGATATGGCCTGCAACTAATTGCTCTTCTACTAATTCACGTGCCTTTTGCAGTTGCTCTTCTGTTAGTGGCCACTGGTCAACCCAAACTGGGCTATCTGTTAACCAGGTCAATGGAGGGTTGGGCAACTGCTTTCCAGTGACCACTAAGGAAAAGGCGAAGTAGTTAACACGGCACCAAGTTGCCCCAAGACGTCACGGCCGATAAGCGCCTCAAGGCTGGTTGGCAATTGCATTACATACACCCTAAGGGTAACACATTGACCTTCAGGGAAACTAATGGAAATGGGATCAACACTTATATTTGGAGTAGTTTGACCCCCTACTCCAGCTACAGTGGAAGAGATTGATTTTTGAAGTTTCCAATTTCGTGGCCATTTGAATTGACTAATGATGGAGACATCAGCTCCAGTATCAAGCATTGCATTTACCTCTACAACAACAGTAGAATCAGACTGAAATAGTTGCACACGTAACATGGGACGCTGAGTCATTGATGAGGTGAAGCAAACTGCAGGACCTGTCGATCCAAATCCTTTATCACGCCTTTCTGTTGAGGATGCTGGAGGAACTCCTGGAAGCATTGGTAGGCAGTTTTCCAGTGCTACTACCTGAGCTATTCTACTCCCAGAAGGAGTAAAAATTGGCGGATGCAGAGTGTAGGCCAGGATTTGAACAGTTCCTGTGAAATCTGCATCAATTATACCTGGTATTACTATAAGACCTTTGATACTAGCAGAAGAACGGCCAATCAATAGGCCTCCAATGAGACTATCTTGTCTAAATAAAGGTCCTTTAGCATTCGTTGGTATTCTATGAATTGCAGTATTGGTCAATGTTATATCTACTGCTGTCTCCACATCAACTCCGAGGCTTCCTGCGGTGCTTGGTTTGTTGAGGTGAAAGAAGCCTGGTTCACAGTTGGTCGCTGATTGTGATACAGGTTCGGAGATGTTCTTTGTGTCTGGTAGCTGCTGAACGTATACCATAGCTTGTGGTTGTTTGTTTTGCTTGCTGCAAAATTTTCCAATTGTGTGGTTCCCATACCGCTGTCTGAGTGTTCATATTTTGAATTACCGGTAGGGCTAATTTTGCTGGAGACCAATCACCTTCTAGAATGGCATCTTTGATGACCCCTGACCATCTGCCACGTCGGGGCTGCGGCTGGTCAGTACAATCTATAGGTACCTTTGATTGCATTGTTTGTGAAGGGCAAGCTGGTTTTTGAAACTCAATTTGTTCCTTATTTTTCTCTACATTTGACACTCTTAAGTTGTTCAAGCTTGTTGGTAATAACTTGCAGTAACTGCTCTACTGCTTGGGGTGAGCCCAATGATGTAGGAGGAGGCTCACCAAAAACTTCCGCGGGTGCTTGCGGAGGCAAAGTTTGAGGCGGCCCCGGCCCTGGCGGCGGCCCGGCCGGTCCGGGCCCGGCCCCCACGCTTTTCTCGGAGGGAGGGGGGGCGTCCGGCTCGGGGCAGGGCAGAGGTGGAGCGGTAGGAGGAGGGCAGCACTCAGGGCCTCCCACATCCGGACAGTCCCCTAGTTGCACTTCCGCTTTCTTGGCACATTGCCCCAGAGACTCGGAGGGGGAAACTTCCGGTCCTTTGTTTACGAGCCGCGAAGTTTCTAATCCGCGTTGCAGATCGGATTGTGAAAGTATTGGCTGAGCCGGGACCCCGCGACCACCCCGAACGGCAGGCAGACCCCACAGAGCAGCCCACAGGCCCCTCTTTTCTTTTGGACAAGTTTTATCAGTCCAGGTTTGTTCTGGGACAAGCGCCTCCGCGGCTCTTAGGGCGGCACGTTGTTCCGATTTCATAACTTCTAATGATTTTAATACGGTTTTCCACAATTCTCTCACAGCTTTAATTTCTTTCTCTTCTTCCTCTCTGATAGTTTTGTCCCACATAGTGTCCCCCACTGATCTCCATTCCGTTGGGGAAAACAAAAGTGGAACTTCTCCAAAGTGTCCCCACTTCTGAGCTAAAAAAATCAATGTGATTAGCTTTTCCTGTGACGATTCAATACCTCTCTTAGAGAGAATAGTCGTCAGCAGTGCCGCGGCTGTTTCAATATCCATTATCTTATCAGCGCGGTCTTAACCGTAGGAGGCGAGTGGCCAGCTCGACGGGTGTTTGTCTTTTGATATCAGACAGAAAAATAATAAAAAACACACTCTCCCACACCCCGGCTTGGCTCCGTTTTTATGAACGCTGCTTACCGCAGTAATGTCGATCCGGAGCGTTATGCTTTGCTAACGATCCATCCTTCTGTAACCATTTGTAGTGGTAGTAAATTCGACGAATCCAGACGCCGGCATAAGCTCTTTGATCGAACGGGCGGGCCGGGCGAGAGTAAGGAGTCTAATTCAATGTGAATTTACCATCCGTACTCTTTAATGAACTCTTAAACAACACTGAATATCAATGTCCCCGAGACCACGTTTTTCCAAGCCTTATATACTCTCTACCAAAAGGCCATGCGGCAAGCGCAGGCTACAATTGGTTACACTTACAGTCACTCATCCCCCCCCACTATGGTGATTGGCTGCAGGGCACTGTTCACAGACTGTTCATGCGCAGCGGCGACGCCCCTCCTGCAGCCTGGGTCGAGGGCAGAGCAGCTTCTGTTTACTTTCCTTTTGTCTCTGGTGTCTCAGGGAAATCCTTCCATGTAGCACAGCTGGATCAAGCCCTGGCTTGTTCACAGCACACAGCCAGAGACTCTCCACAAGCCACAGTCCAGGAGGTTCCTCCAGTGCATTGATGATAACTTCCTCATGCAGATGGTGGAGGAACCGACCAGGAGAGGTGCACTGCTGGATCTCATCCTTACTAACAAAGAGGGTCTGGTCGAAGCAGTAAAGGTCGAGGGCTGCCTGGGTTGCAGTGACCACGAGATGGTGGAGTTCAGCATCTCGTGTGCCAGGAACAGAATAGCAAGTAGAATTGCAACCCTGGACTTCGGCAGGGCTAATTTCAGCCTTTTCAAGTAATTGCTGGGGGAAATCCCATGGGCAAGACTGCTTGAAGGAAAAGGGCCCCAAGAGAGCTGGATTGCATTCAGAGATTGCTTCTTCCATGCTCAGGATCAGAGCATCCCCACACGTAGGAAGTCGAGGAAGGGAGCCAGGAGGCCTGTGTGGTTGAATAGGGATCTGTTGGGTATGCTCAAGCAGAAGAGGTGAGTTTACAGGTCATGGAAGCAGGGACTGGCCACTTGGGAGGGATATAAGGCTGCTGTTAGAGGATGTAGGAAGGCAGCTAGGGTAGCCAAGGCCTCCTTAGAATTACAGCTGGCGAGAGGGGTCAAGGACAGCAAGAAGAACTTTTTCAAATACATAGCAGATAAAACTAATACCAGAGGCAATGTAGGCCCACTGATGAATGAGGTGGGTGCCCTGGTGGCAGAAGACACAGAGAAGGCAGAATTGCTGAATGCCTTCTTTGTCTCTGTCTACTCCGCTGGAGGCTGTCCTGGGGAACCCTGTACCCCTGAGACCCCGGATGAAGCCAGGTTAATGGAGGAGTTTGCTTTAGTCGATGAGGACTGGGTTAGGGAACAATTAAATAGTCTGGACGTCCATAAATCCATGGGTCCAGATGGGATGCATCCGCGGGTGCTGAGGGAGCTGGCTGAAGTCATTGCTAGACCGCTATCCATCATTTTTGCCAAGTCTTGGGAAACAGGAGAGGGGCCAATATTATTCAATATATTCATTAATGATTTAGACGAGGGAATTGAGTGTACCATCAGCAAGTTTGCTGATGACACTAAGCTGGGAGGAGTGGCTGACACCTCAGAAGGCTGTGCTGCCATCCAGCGGGACCTGGACAGGCTGGAGAGTTGGGCGGGGGATAACCTGATGGAATTTAACAAGGGAAAGTGCAGAGTCCTGCATCTGGGCAGGAACAATCCCAAGTTCCAGTATAGGTTGGGGAATTACCTATTAGAGAGCAGTGTAGGGGAAAGGGACCTGGGGGTCCTGGTGGACAACAGGATGACCATGGGCCAGCACTGTGCCCTTGTGGCCAGGAAGGCTAATGGCATCCTCGGGTGTATTACAAGGGGGGTGGTCAGTAGATCGAGAGAGGTCCTCCTTCCCCTCTACTCCGCCCTGGTGAGACCCCATCTGGAATATTGTGTCCAGTTCTGGGCCCCTCAGTTCAAGAAGGACAGGGAACTGCTGGAGAGGGTCCAGCGTAGGGCAACAAAGATGATTAAGGGAGTGGAGCATCTCCCTTATGAAGAAAGGCTGAGGGAGCTGGGGCTCTTTAGTTTGGAGAAGAGGAGACTGAGGGGTGACCTTATTAATGTTTATAAATATATAAAGGGTGAGTGCCACGAGGATGGAGTCAGGCTCTTCTCAGTGGCAAACAATGATAGGACAAGGGGCAATGGGATCAAGCTGGAACACAAGAGGTTCCACTTAAATTTGAGAAAGAACTTCTTTTCAGTGAGGGTAACAGAGCACTGGAACAGGCTACCCAGGGAGGTTGTGGAGTCTCCTTCCCTGGAGACATTCAAAGCCCGCCTGGACACATTCCTGTGCGACCTCACCTAGGTGTTCCTGCTCCAGCAGGGGGATTGGACTAGATGATCTTTTGAGGTCCCTTCCAATCCCAAACATACTGTGATACTGTGATACTGTGATCACTTGAGCCCCTGAGTCTTTCACCATCCTTCCCAAGACCTTGAAATTGTTCTTCATTCCCCTCAGACTATGGGTGGCAGCTTCCTCCCCATCTGTCTGGAAGACCAGCAGCGGATAGTAGTCTGTCGGGTGCACCAGTTTGGGGAGCTCTCTAGCAATATCCTTGATCCGGGCTCCAGGTAGACTACAAACTTCCCTAAGATGAGGGTCAACTCTGCATATTGGGCCCTCTGTTCCTTTCAGAAGGGAATTTCCTATTACAATCACCCTTCTTTCTTTCTTATCAGAGGCAGTCTTAAGTTGTGAAGTCATCCACCTCTTTCGATGTGATCTTGTAGGCAGGCTTGGCACCACCTCCTCACTTACCTCTTCTTCAAGATCCAGGGCCTCAAACCTATTACGGAGGGGCACCTGGGGAGGCAACGCAGGCAGGGAGGGGGGCTGCCTGTGATGCCGAACTGGAATACGCTTCCAACCCTTGTCGTCTTTTAGGTCCCCTACCTCTGCCTGACAGCAACAAGGGTGGGGCTGTCTCAGGGCTTCTGCCTCTGTCTGAGAGGGCAGGAGGTCCATCTCCTTTTGGGGGGTACCTCCCTGGGGCCTTTCTGACTGGCACATCAGGGTGTTACTCCACCAGTCGATCTCCCTTTCGCACTTCCTGATGGACCTCAGCGTCTCAACCTCCTCCTTAAGTTTCACAACCATGTCGAGCAGATCTTGGTGAATAAGAGTAGAGCTGGTAAAAATGTTATTTGTTTTTAATTATTCTTCACTTTATTTAGTAATAAAATACTGTTTATTATAATAACAAGAATAACTGCTATTGTTACTTAGAAACATGATTTTTTTTTTCAAAACTAGAAACAGCAGGTGCACCAAACAGAAATTTCCTAAATGGGGAGGGAAGTATTTTGTTTACTCCTTTTTATCACTAACTGGAATAAAAAGAGAAATGACTGCACTGAATTCTTCTGATACCTGTATTTCTGATTGTTAACCTGCATTTTTTATTATTAAGATATTATAGGACACGTATAGCTTAGAAAGAATATTGCTCATTAGAATCTAGTGACCTTAAAGATTAACCATAAAAGTTTGTAACATAACTAGTCGCACAATCATAAAGTTCCTTGTGTAAGCAGACCCTACACCAGAGATTTATGACGTATTCTTCAGGAACAGGATCTAGTTTTTTAGAATAGGACCTGAAATTGGATGTTAAAGTAATAATTAATTAGAAAAACCACAGGTGTTGCTCAAAGAATAGCTTATGTAAGCAGGTATCTACTGCGCTTGCTTGAAGAGCTGCCAACGTGGAGAGGTCAATCAGCGGACACACGAAGAAGATGATTAAAGGCCCTTGAAGAGGAAGATTGTGACCACCGGGGAGGCTGTAAGAGCCTGTAATACCTGCAAAAGGACACTAGATGGCAGAAGACCACAAAATGAGTAACATGTTCATGAAATTATTTCTTAGTATAGGTGCCTTGCATGTTAAAAATTTCCAAGAATTGTAATGATTATATATTTTTTCTGTCCATATAAGCAAAGCAAGAATGATCAGTCATTGGCGCAATCATGGTGGAATATCCTCAGTGCGACCCTAACACTGATGAATAAAGGAATGTTACTTTTCAAACCTTAAAAGTAGTTTTAAGAGTTTATTAATTTGCTGGTTTTACGGTAACACTTTTAAATATGACTTTTTTTCCCAAATTTTCATTTTCCCATTTAACTTTTTAAGGTTACTGACTTTTCATAAAATTGGCACCAGCATGAACGAGCAGAGGAGACATTCTTCCTCCTTTAGATATTATGATCATCGCATGATTTGTTGCATCAAATGTCATAGAATAATAGAATGTTTTGGGTTGGAAGGGACCTTAAAGATCATCTAGTTCTGACACTGCTGCCATGGGCAGGGATACCTTCCACTAGAACAGGTTGCTCAAAACCTCATCCAACCTGACCTTGAACAATTCCAGGGAGGGGGAAAATTTTTCTTATGTCCATAAGAAAAAAAAAAAAGGGAAAAAAATATCTGAAATTAAAAAGTTTCCAAAGATGAAGCAGGAAAAAAAAAGTAATTGTTCAAATTGTAAAATGGTAAATTGGCAAGTTGGATTTTTTTGTAAAGTACCTCAAATCACTTCCTCAGTGATCCAGGTTGAGTATATGGTCTTGGATTAAGGAATGTTACATTAATATCAGTATTTCTATCAGACTCAGTACAATATGCCTACTAAACTCCTACTCTAATTTGTGACAGTGTTCATGACTGTCAAGACATAGCACAGCTGTAGAGAAGTGAAGATTCAGTAATAGGTCTAACTTCAAAACATAGATATCATCAAAAAATTGACCTGGATAATGGCAATTTCTCTTGCAAATGTTTTCCTCGCAGTGTTCATGTAGTTGTTCTTTTCTGTTCTGAGTTAAATGAACTTTGCAGACCTAAGTGTCACGGGGGAATGATTTAGGATTCTGATTACTTCAGAACAATATTTAGATTTCTCAAAGAAAAGCATGACTTAAAACACTTTGCTGGCCAGTTCACCCTATTATTCACTGCATCGAGGAAATATGCCAAGCCGAATGCTGCATACCTTCTCTCCAGGACCTTAATACCTGCTCGCGGTGCAAACTTTCAGGAAATTAAATTCTCAGAAAAAAGTAAAAATTAATGGAGTAGAACAGCAAGAGGGCTGGCTCAGGCTGGGTATCTGCGCAGAGGACCAACTCGACCATAGAAAACCATAGACTTTTATTTCTTTACAGACCATTCATACCATGATTTAGTCCAATAGCAATATTTCACTTTGGGGTCTTCTTGCTTCTCACTCGATCTTTTTCACTGATCTCATATATGCCTTTGTTTTGTTTAGCTGTAGATACTGTTTATAGTCCATAGCCTTGCAGGTACTGTTTTGTCTGAATAAATCCCTTTCTTCTCAGTGAAGTGCAAAACAGGTTCCGTTTTGCAGATGTCTGTAATGTGCTTGTGTTAGCGTTGAAGTCATTATTTTTCCCCCAGTCAATTCCCTTCTTCCCAGCCAAGTGTGAACTGGACCTTATCTGGCAAGTGTTCAGTGTAGTTTGTAGTTGCTTTTGGTAAATATGAGCAGAACTTTACAGCTTAAGATTTCAGCAAATCCAGTTTACTAACATGAAAAAGAGAGTATATTAAAAATCACACAACCTTATACTTCTAGATGATTCATTATATTTAGTATGCATTTACATCAGCTAAATGATTAATATAAAACTTAAATTGGGCTCATCCACTGACCTGTGAGTAGTAAAACCATTGCCATACAGCCAGCTTATTTAGCAGAGGGAGCTCAAAGTAGGCTCACCCAGACTGTCATATTTAATCAATAAAGTGGTTGACTCATAGTCAAATTCCACACAGTGGGAAAGGTCTGCACAATAATCCTTGCACACACATCTTATCAACGTTTATTGTGCCATTTAGCTTCCTTGTGGGTGTTGGAGAATGGCTTAAAAATAAGGGACAGTTGTACGAGCAGAAGCCTGTTCTGAAGGCCTTAGCATAAGTAGCAAGACTAGGCCGCAGTGGGAACCGCTGACTGTTTCAGTAAAATCAGCAAGGTCACTGAGACCTTGGCAGAGTTTCACAAACAGCTTTCAACAGCACAAGAATGTAGAATAAGCATAGCTAGCAACTGCAAGTAGGAGGACCGTGCAAATGTGACTGTTAGAGCTTAAGCCAATTAGTAGGTGACAGGTATGCATAATTATTGTGAACTGTATAAGTATATGCTATTCGGGCTAATAAATCGAACTATGCTCAAAATGTGGGTTTCCTAAAAGTTCTTGGCCTGACTGCAGTTCAGGCTGAAGAGAAGCTGCTAAATGAATATATACTGTGATTAAGTTATAAAAGACGTACCCATCATTAACCAATTGACATGAGATAATTGCTTTCTGAAAACCTGCAAAATGAGGGGATATTTTTCAAGAGATCCTTCTGCATGACAAGAGGGAGACAGAAGATTAAGTAATACACTGATTAGAAGCAGAGTGCTTAGTTTATCTTTAACTAATAATTAATAGATGCATTGTAAGTAAGAAACTAAACAATGATAACTAACATGAGTTATTTCTTAGTATAGATGTATTGTATGTCAAAATTTTCAACAATTGTAATGCATATGTAATAATTATGTGGATATAAGCAATGCAAGAGCATCCAGGAGTGCCCCATGGGACCCAGGAGTTCAGGAGGGACCCAGGAGTGACCCAAGGGACCCATGAGTTCGACGAGGGACGCACCCTGGAGTTTGGGAGGGACCCAGGAGTTCCCCAAAGGACCCAGGAGTTAGGGAGGGACCCAGGAGTGCCCCAAGAGATCCAGGAGTTTGGAAGGGACCCAGGAGTTTGGGGGACAGTCAGGAGTTCGGGAGGGACTCAGGAGCGCCCCATGGCACCCAGGAGTTCAGGAGGGACCCAGGAGTGCCCCAAGAGATCCAGGAGTTTGGAAGGGAACCAGGAGTTTGGGGGACAGCCAGGATTTCGGGAGGGACCCAGGAGTTCAGGAGGGGCCCTGGATATGGGGAGGGATCCGAGAGTTCCCCAAGGGACCACAAATTTGGGAGGGACCCAGGATTGCCCCAAGATGCTCAGGAGTTCAGGAGTAACCCAAGAGTGCCCCTAGGGACCCAGGAGTTTGGGATGCACCCTGAAGTTCGGGAGGGACCCAGGAGTGCCCCTAGGGACCCAGGAGTTTGGGATGCACCCTGAAGTTCGGGAGGGACCCAGGAGTGCCCCTAGGGACCCAGGAGTTAGGGAGGGACGCAAGAGTTTGAGCAGGGACCCAGGAGTTCTAGATGGACTCAGGAGTTTTGGGGAGACCTAGGAGTTTGGGACGGACCCAGGAATGTCCCAAGGACCCAGGAGTTCGGAAGGGACCCAGGAGCTTGGGAGGGACCCAGGAGTGCCCCAAGAGGCCCAGGAGTTCGGGGACAGCCCCAGGAGTTCAGGAGGGACCCAGGAGTTCAGGTGGGACATAGGAGCACCCCAAGAGACCCAGGAGTTAGGAACGGACCCAGGAATTTGGAAGTGAGCCAGGAGTGCCCCAAGGGACCCAGGAGTCAGGGAGAGACCCAGGAGTGCCCTATGGGACTCAGGAGTTCAGGAGGGACCCAGGATTTCGAGTGGAACTCAGGATTTCGTGGGGAACCCAGGAGTTTGGGACGCACCCAGGAGTTCAGGAGGGACCCAGGAGTTCCCCAAAGGACCAAGGAGTTAGGGAGAGACCGAGGAGTACCTCAAGGGACCCAATTGTTTGGGATGGACCCAGGAGTTTGGGGGACACCCAGGAGTTCAGGACGGACCCAGGAGTGCCCCAAGGGACCCAGGAGTTCGAGGAGGGACCTAGGAGTTTAGGACGGGCCCAGGAGTTCCCCAAGGGACCAGGGAGTTCGGGAGGGACCCAGGAGTTTGGAGAAGACCCAGGAGTGCCCCATGGGAAGCAGGAGTTCAGCAGGGACTCAGAAGTGCCCCAAGGGACCCAGGAGCTTGGAACGGACTCAGGAGTTCAGAATAGACCCAGGAGTTCAGGACGGACCCAGGAGTGCCCCAAGGGACTCAGGAGTTCGGGAGGGACCCAGGAGTTCGGGAGGGACCCAGGAGTTCAGGAGGGACCCAGGATTTCATGGGGAACCCAGGAGTTTGGGAAGGACCCAGGAATTCCCCAAAGGACTGAGTAGTTAGGGAGGGACCCAGGAGTTCGGGACGGACCCAGGAGTTCGGAACAGATCCAGGAGTTTGGCACAGCCACAGGAGTGCCTCAAGGGACCCAGGAGTTTGGGAGGGACCCAGGATTTCCCCAAGGACCCATGAGTTCGGGAGGGACCCAGACGTTGGGGAGAGACACAGGAGTGCCCCAAAGGACCCAGGATTTCGGGAGGGATTCAGGAGTTCCTAATGGACCCAGGAGTTCAGGAGGGACCCAGGAGTTCAGGCAGGACCCGGGAGTTCAGGAGGGACCCAGGAGTTCAGGTGGGTCTCAGGAGTGCCCCAAGGGATTCAGGCATTTGGAAGGGACCCAGGAGTACTCCAAAAGATCCAGGAGTTTGGAACGGACCTAGGAGTTCAGGAGGGACCCAGGAGTTTGGGGAGGGACGCAGGATTTCGGGAGAGGGGACCATGGAGTTCGGGAGAGGGACCCAGGAGTGCTCCAAGGGACCCAGGTGTCCGGGATGGACCCACATAGGGGACACAGGAGTTCGGGTAGACCCAAATAGGGGACTCAGGAGTTCAGGAGGAACACAGGAGTGCCCCAAGGGACCCAGGAGTTTGGGAGGGACCCAGGAGTGCCCCATGGGACCCTGGAGTTCGGAACATACCCAAGAATTCGGGACGCACCATGGAATTTGGGAGAGACCCAGGTGTTCCCCAAGGGACCCAGGAGTTCGGGGAAGGACCCAGGAGGTCAAGAGGGACCCAGCAGTTCAGGTGGGACCCAGGAGTGCCCCAAGGGACCCAAAAGTTTGGAACGGACCTAGGAGTTCGGAAGGGAGCCAGGAGTGCCCCATGGGACCCAGGAGTTCAGGAGGGATCCGGGAGTTTGAGGGGAACTCAGGAGTTCAGGATGCACCCAGGAGTTAGTGAGGGACCCAGGAGTTCCCCAAAGGACCGAGAAGTTAGGGAGGGACCCGGGAGTTCGGGGAGGGACCCAGGAGTTTGGGACGGACCCAGGAGTTTGAAACAGACCTAGGAGTTTGGCACAGACACAGGAGTGCCCCAAGGGACCCAGGAGTTTGGGAGGGACCCAGGAGTACCCCAAGGACCCAGGAGTTCAGAAGGGACCCAGGAGTTCGGGAGGGACCCAGGAGGGCCCCATGGGACTCAGGAGTTCAGGAGGGACGCAAGTGTTCCCCAAGAGACCCAGGAGTTCGAGGACGGCCCCAGGAGTTCAGGAGGGACCCAGGAGTTCAGGTGGGACACAGGAGCGCCCCAAGGGACCCAGGAGTTTGGAAGTGAGCCAGGAGTGCCCTATGGGAACCAGGAGTTCAGGAGGGACCCAGGAGTTCGGGCGGAACTCAGGATTTCGTGGGGAACCCAGGAGTTCGAGATGCACCCAGTAGTTCGAGAGGGACCCAGGAGATCCCCAAAGGACTGAGGATTTAGGGAGGGACCCAGGAGTTCAGGAGAGACCAAGGAGTACCTCAAGGGACCCAGTTGTTTGGGCAGGACCCAGGAGTTCGGGGGACACCCAGGAGTTCGGGACGGACCCAGGAGTGCCCCATGGGACACAAGAGTTCAGGGGGATTCCAGGAGTTCCCCAAGGAACCCAGGAGTTTGAGGAGGGACGTACTAGTTGAGGACGAACCCAGGAGTTCCCCAAGGGACACAGTTGTTTGGGCAGGACCCAGAAGTTTGGGAGGGACCCAGGAGTTCCCCAAGGGACCCAGGAGTTTGAGGAGGGACGTACTAGTTGAGGACGAACCCAGGAGTTCCCCAAGGGACACAGTTGTTTGGGCAGGACCCAGAAGTTTGGGAGGGACCCAGGAGTTCCCCAAGGGACCCAGGCGTTTGGGAGGGACCGAGGAGTGCCCCAAGGACCCAGGAGTTCGGGACGCACTCAGGAGTTCTGGGGAGACCTACGTGTTTGGGATGGACCCAGAAGTGCCCCATGGGACCCTGGAGTTTAGGGGGGACCCAGGTGTTCGCCAGGAGACCCAGGAGTTCGGGGATGGCCCCAGGAGTTCAGGAGGAACCCAGGAGTTCAGGTGGGACACAGGAGCTCCTGAAGGGGCACAGGAGTTTGGAAGGGACCCCGGAGTTCAGAAGTGATCCAGGAGTGCCCCAGGGACCCAGGAGTCAGGGATGGACCCACATAGGGGACACAGGAGTTTGGGGGGACCCAGATAGGGGACTCAGGAGATCGAGAGGAACCCAGGAGTGCCCCAAGGTATCCAGGAGTTCAGGAGGGACCCAGGAGTGCCCCTAGGGACCCAGGAGTTTGGAACATACCCAAGAGTTCGGGACGCACCATGTAATTTGGGAGGGACCCAGGAGTTCTCAAAAAGACCCAGGAGTTAGGAAGGGACCCAGGAGTTTGGGAGGGACGCAGGAATACGGGACAGACTCAGGAGTTCGGGGGAGACCTAGGAGTTTGGGACGGACCCAGGAGTGCCCCAAGGGACCCAGGAGTTAAGGAAAAACCAAGAAGTACAGGAGGGACCCAGGAGTTCTCCAAGTTTGCAGGATTTGGGAGGGACCCAGAGGTGCCCCAAGGGACCTAGGAGTTCAAGACGGACCCAGGAGTTCTCCAAGGGACCAAGGAGTTCAGGAGGGACCCAGGAGTTTGGGGAAGACCCAGGAGTGCCCCAAGGGACCCAGGAGTTCAGAACGGACCTGGGAGTTTGGAATGGACACAGGAGTCCGGGATGGACCCAGGAGTGCCCCAAAGGATCAAGGAGTTTGGGAGGGACCCAGGAGTGCCCCAAGGGATCAAGGAGTTTGGGAGGGACCCAGGAGTGCCCCTAGGAACGCAGGAGTTTGGGACGCACCCTGGAGTTCGGGAGGGACCCAGTAGATCCCCAAAGGACGCAGGAGTTAGGGAGGGACCCAAAAGTTCGGGGAGGGACCCAGGAGTTCAGGACGGACTCAGGAGTTTTGGGGAGACCTAGGAGTTTGGGACAGACCCAGGAGTTCCCCATAGGGCCCAGGATTTCGGGAGGAACCCAGGAGTTCAGGGAAGGAACCTAGAGTTCGGGGAGGGATTCAGCAGTTTGGGGAGGGACCCAGGAGTTCGGGGATTCACCCAGGATTTCAGGAGGGACCCAGGAGTGCCCCAAGGGACCCAGGAGTTCTGGAGGGACCCAATAGTTCGGGACGGACCCAGGAGTGCCCCGTGGGACTCAGGAGTTCGGGGGAGACCCAGGAGTTCGGGGAGGGACCCGGGAGTTTGGGAGGGACCCAGGAGGTTCCCAAGGTTTGCAGGATTCAGGAGGGATCCAGGAGTGCCCCAAGGGAATAAGTAGGAGGAGTTAGAATCCTATGTTTGGTCGGGAGATTATGATCTGGTGGCAATTACAGAAACATGGTGGGACAGTTCACATGACTGGAATGTGGTCATGGATGGCTACGCCCTTTTCAGGAAAGACAGGCCAGCCAGGCGTGGTGGTGGAGTTGCTCTCTATGTGATAGAGCAACTGCAATGTACTAAATTCTGCCCAGGAGCGGATGAGGAACGAGTTGAGAGTGTATGGGTCAGGATCAAGGGACAGGCTGGCAGGGGCGATACTGTTGTAGGTGTCTATTACAGGCCACCAGATCAGGCTGAGGAAGTTGATGAGGCCTTCTATGCGCAGCTGAGAGTGGCCTCACAGTCACAGGCCCTGGTTGTTGTGGGTGATTTTAACTTCCCTGATGTTTGCTGGAAGGACCATTCAGCCAGCCAGCCACAGTCCAGGAGGTTCCTCCAGTGCATTGATGATAACTTCCTCATGCAGATGGTGGAGGAGCCGACTAGGAGAGGTGCACTGCTGGATCTCATCCTCACTAACAAAGAGGGTCTGGTCGAAGCAGTAGAGGGTTGCCTGGGTTGCAGTGACGACGAGATGGTGGAGTTCAACATCTTGTGTGGCAGGAACAGAATAGCAAGTAGAATTGCAACCCTGGACTTTAGCAGGGCTAACTTCGGCCTTTTCAAGCAATTGCTAGGGGAAATCCCATGGACAGGACTGCTTGAAGGAAAAGGGGCCCCAAGAGAGCTGGATTGCATTCAGAGATTGCTTCTTCTATGCTCAGGATCAGAGCATCCCCACACGTAGGAAGCTGAGGAAGGGAGCCAGGAAGCCTGTGTGGTTGAATAGGGATCTGTTGGGTATGCTCAAGCAGAAGAGGAGAGTTTACAGGTCATGGAAGCAGGGGCTGGCTACTTGGGAGGAATATAAGGCTGCTGTTAGAGGATGTAGGAAGGCAGCTAGGATAGCCAAGGCCGCCTCAGAATTACAGCTGGCGAGAGGGGTCAAGGACAGCAAAAAGAACTTTTTCAAATACATAGCAGATAAAACTAATACCAGAGGCAATGTAGGCCCACTGATGAATGGGGTGAGTGCCCTGGTGGCAGAAGACACAGAGAAGGCAGAATTACTGAATGCCGCCTTTGTCTCTGTCTACTCTGCTGGAGGCTGTCCTGGGGAGCCCTGTACCCCTGAGACCCCAGATGAAGCCAGGTCAATGGAGGAGTTTGCTTTAGTTGATGAGGACTGGGTTAGGGAGCAATTAAATAGTCTGGACATCCATAAATCCATGGGTCCAGATGGGATGCATCCGCGGGTGCTGAGGGAGCTGGCTGAGGTCATTGCTGGACCCCTCTCCATCATTTTTGCCAAGTCTTCGGAAACGGGAGAGGTGCCTGAGGATTGGAGGAAAGCAAATGTCACTTGGGTCTTCAAAAAAGGGCAGGAAGGAGGACCTGAGTAATTATAGACTGGTCAGCCTCACCTCTGGGAAAGTAATGGAACAGCTTATCCTTGGTGTCATCTCAAGGCATATCAGGGATAAGAGGGTTATTAGGGGCAGTCAGCATGGCTTTATCAAGGGTAAGTCATGCTTGACCAACCTCATAGCCTTTTATGAGAATTTAACAAGGTGGATGGATGATGACAGGGCAGTGGATGTGGTCTACCTTGACTTCAGTAAAGCCTTTGACGCGGTCTCTCACAGCATCCTCACAGCTAAGTTGAGGAGGTGTGGTCTAGACAATAGAGTAGTGAGGTGGGTTGCAAACTGGCTTAAAGAGAGAAGCCAGAGAGTGGTGGTCAATGGTGCGGAGTCCAGTTGGAGGCCAGTATCTAGTGGAGTGCCTCAGGGGTCAGTACAGGGGCCAATATTATTCAATATATTCATTAACGATTTGGACAAGGGAATTGAGTGTACTATCAGCAAGTTTGCTGATGACACTAAGCTGGGAGGAGTGGCTGACACCTCAGAAGGCTGTGCTGCCATCCAGCGGGACCTGGACAGGCTGGAGAGTTGGGCGGGGGATAACCTGATGGAATTTAACAAGGGAAAGTGTAGAGTCCTGCATCTGGGCAGGAACAACCCCAGGGTCAGTATAGGTTGGGGAATGACCTATTAGAGAGCAGTGTAGGGGAAAGGGACCTGGAGGTCCTGGTGGACAACAGGATGACCATGAGCCAGCACTGTGCCCTTGTGGCCAGGAAGGCCAATGGCATCCTCGGGTGTATTACAAGGGGGGTGGTCAGTAGACTGAGAGAGGTCCTCCTTCCCCTCTACTCTGCCCTGGTGAGACCCCATCTGGAATATTGTGTCCAGTTCTGGGCCCCTCAGTTCAAGAAGGACAGGGAACTGCTGGAGAGGGTCCAGCGTAGGGCAACAAAGATGATTAAGGGAGTGGAGCACCTCCCTTATGAAGAAAGGCTGAGGGAGCTGGGTCTCTTTAGTTTGGAGAAGAGGAGGCTGAGGGGTGACCTTATTAATGTTTATAAATATATAAAGGGTGAGTGCCACGAGGATGGAGTCAGGCTCTTCTCAGTGGCAAACAATGATAGGACAAGGAGTAATGGGATCAAGCTGGAACACAAGAGGTTCCACTTGAATTTGAGAAAGAACTTCTTCTCAGTGAGGGTGACAGAGCACTGGAACAGGCTGCCCAGGGAGGTTGTGGAGTCTCCTTCCCTGGAGACATTCAAAACCTGCCTGGACATGTTCCTGTACGACCTCACCTAGGCGTTCCTGCTCCAGCAGGGGGATTGGACTAGATGATCTTTCGAGGTCCCTTCCAATCCCAAACATACTGTGATATTGTGAAGAGACCCAAAAGTTTAGGAGCGACCCAGGTGTTCCCGAAGAGACCCAGGAGTTCAGGAGGGACCCAGGAGTACCCCAAGGGACCGAGGAGTTTTGCATGGACTTAGGAGTTCAGGAGGGACCCAGGAGTTTGGGAGGGACCCAGGAGTTCGGGAGAGGAGACCCAGGAGTTCGGGAGGGGGACCCAGGAGTGCTCCAAGGAGCCCAGGCATTGGGGATGGACCCAAATAGGGGACTCAGGAGTTCGGGAGGAAGTCAGGACTGCCCCAAGGTATCCAGGAGTTCGGGGAGGGAGCCAGGAGTTCCAAACATACCCAAGAGTTCGGGACGCACCGTGGATTTCAGAATGGACCCAGGAGTGCCCCAAGGGACCCAGGAGTTCGAGACGGACCCAGGATTTCCTCAAGGGACCAAAGAGTTTGGGAGGGACCCAGGAGTGCCCCTAGGGACCCAGGAGTTCAGGAGGGACCCAGGAGTTCGGGAGGGACCCAGGAGTGCCTCAAGGGACCCAGGAGTTCTGGGAGGGACCGAGGAGTTCGGGACGGACTCAGGAGTTTGAAAGAGACCTAGGAGTTTGGGACGGACCCAGGAGTGCCCCATGGGACCCAGGAGTTCAGGGGAGACCAAGGAGTTCAGGAGGGACCCAGTAGTGCCTCAAGGGACCCAGGAGATCAGGACGGACCCAGGAGTTGGGGAAGGACCCAGGAGTTTGGGAAGGACCCAGAAGTTTTCCAAGGGACCCAGGAATTCGGGGAGGGACCCGGGAGTTTGGGAGGGACCCAGGAGTTCGAGAGGGACCCAGGAGTGCCACAAGGGACCCACGAGTTCGAGGAGGGACCTAGGAGTTCAGGACGGACCCAGGAGTTCCCCATGGGACCAAGGAGTTCAGGAGGGACCCAGGAGTTCAGGGAAGACCCAGGATTGCCCCTGGGAAAGCAGGAGTTTGGGAGGGACCCAGGAGTGCCCCGAGGGACCCAGGAGTTCAGGACAGAGCCGGGAGTTGGGGAGGGACCCAGGAGTTCGGGAAGGACCCAGGAGTTTTCCAACGGACCCAGGAGTTTGGGGAGGGACCAAGGTGATCATGATGGACCCAGTAGTGCCCGAAGGGTCTCAGGAGTTCAGGAGGGATCCAGGAGTGCCCCAAAAGACCCAGGAGTTCTGGGAGAGACCCAGGAGTGCTTTAAGGGACCCAGGAGTTCGGGAGGGACCCAAAAGTTCCCCAAGGTTTGCAGGATTTGGGAGGGACCCAGGAGTGCCCCAAGAGACTGAGGAGTTCAGGATGGACCCTGGAGTTCTCCAAAGGATGCAGGAGTTTGGGGAAGACCCAGGAGTGCCCCAAGGGACCCAGGAGTTCGGAAGGGACCCAGGAGTTCGGAAGGGACCCAGGAGTTCGGGACGCACCCTGGAGTTTGGGAGGGAGCCAGGAGTTCCGCAAAGGACCCAGGAGTTAGGGAGGGAACCAAAAGTTCGGGGAGGGACTCAGGAGTTTGGGAGGAATTCAGGAGTTTGGGGCCAGACCCATGAGTTTGGAGGAGACTCAGAAGTTCGGGAGGGACTCAGGAGTTTCCCAAGGGACCCAGGAGTTTGGGAAAGACCCAGGAGCGCCCCAAGGACCCAGGAGTTCGGGAGGGACCCAGGAGTTCTCCAAGGGACGCAGGGGTTCGGTGGGGAAGCAGAAGTTTGGGAGGGACCAAGGAGTGCACCAAGGGACCCAGGAGTTTGGGAGAGACCCAGGAGTTCGGGAGGGACCCAGGAGTGTGGGAGGGACCCAGTATTTCTGGAGGGACCCAGGAGTGCCCCAAGGGACCCAGGATTTCGGGGAGACCTAGGAGTTTGGTTAGGGACCCAGCATTTCTCCAAGGTACGCAGGAGTTCAGGAGGGACCCAGGAGTGCCCCACAGGACCCAGGAGTTTGGAACGGAACCAGGAGTGCCCCAAGGGACCCATAAGTTCGGGAGGGACCCAGGAGTTCAAGAGGGACCCAGGAGTGCCTCAGGGGACCAGGAGTTCATGACGGACCCAGGAGTTCGGAAGGGACCCAGTAGTGCCCCACGGGGCCCAGAACTCAGGGAAAAACCCAGGAGTGCCCCAAGGGACCCACGAGTTCAGGAGGGACCAACAAGTTCAGGAGAGACACAGGAGTTAGGGAGGGACCCAGGAGTTCCCCAAGGGAACAAGGAGTACAGGACAGACCCAGGAATTCCGCAATGGACCCAAGAGTTTGGGGAGGGACTCGGGAGTTGGGAAGCAATCCAAAAGTTTCAGAGGGACCCAGGAGTTCCCCAAGGGACTCAGGAGTTCAAGACAGACACAGGAGTACCCCAAGTGACGCAGGAGTTCAGAAAGGACCCAGGAGTTCAGGAGGGACCCAGGAGTTCCCCAAAGGACCCAGGAGTTCTGGAAGAGACCCAGGAATTCGGGAGGGACCCAGGAGTGCTTTAAGGGACCCAGGAGTTTTGGGGGTACCCTGGAGTGCCCCAAAGGACCCAGGAGTTTGGGGAGCGACCCAGGAGTTCCCCAATGCTTACAAGATTTGGGAGGGACCCAGGAGTACCCCAAGGCACCCAGGAGTTCAGGAGGGACCCAGGAGTCACCCGTGGGACCCAGGAGTGCCCCAAGGGACCCAGGAGTTTGGGAGGCATCCTGGAGTTCGGGAGATACCCAGGAGTTCTCAGAGGACCCAGGAGTTAGGGAGGGACCCAAGAGTTTGGGGAGAGACCCAGGAGTTCGGGAGGAACCCAGGAGTGTTCTAAGGGACCCAGGAGTTCAGGAGGGACCCAGGAGTCCCTCCTGGGACCCAGGAGTGCCCCAAGGGACCCAGGAGTTCGGTGAGGGACCAAGGTGTTCAGGAGGGACCCAGGAGTGTTTTAAGGGACCCAGAAGTTTGGGGGGTACCCAGGAGTGCCCCAAAGGACCCAGGAGTTCGGGGAGCGACCGAGGAGTTCAGGAGGGACCCTGGAGTTCCCCAATGTTTGCAGGATTTGGGAGGGACCCGGGAGTGCCCCAAGGGACCCAGGAGCTCGGGAGGGACCCAAGAGTTCGGGAGTGACCCAGGATTTCAGGAGGGACCCAGGATTTCAGGAGGGACCCAGGAGTTTGGAAGGGACCCAGGAATGCCCCACGGGACCCAGAACTCAGGGAAAGACCCAGGAGTTCAGGAGGGACCCAGTAGTGCCCCAAGGGACCCAGGAGTTCGGGACGCATCCTGGAGTTTGGGAGATACCCAGGAGTTCCCCAAAGGACCCAGGAGTTAGGGAGGGACCCAAGAGTTCGGGGAGAGACCCAGGAGTTCGGGAGGAACCCAGGAGTGCTCTAAGTGACTCAGGAGTCCCCCATGGGATCCAGGAGTGCCCCAAGGGACCGAGGAGTTGGGGAGGGACCAAGGTGTTCAGGATGGACCCAGGAGTGCCCAAAGGGACTCAGGAGCTCAGGAGGGACCCAGGAGTTTGGGAGTGACCCAGGATTTCAGAAGGGATCCAGGAGTTCGGAGGGGACCCAGGAGTGCTCCACAGGACCCAGAACTCAGGGAAAGATCCAGGAGTGCCCCAAGGGACCCGGGAGTTTGGGAGGTACCCAGGAGTTTGGGAGGGACCCAGGAGTACCCCAAGGGACCAGGAGTTTGAGGAGGGACCTAGGAATTCAGAACAGACCCAGGAGTTCCCCAAGGGACCAAGGAGTTCGAGAGGGACCCAGGAGTTCGGGACGGACTCAGAAGTTCAGGAGAGACCTAGGAGTTTGGGACGGACCCAGGAGTGCTGCATGGAACCCAGGAGTTTGGAACGGACTCAGGAGTTCAGGAGGGACCCAGGAGCTCCCCAAGGGACCAAAGAGTACGAGATGGACCGAGGAGTTCCCCAACGGACCCAGTAGTTCGGGTCGGACACAGGAGTGCCCCAAGGGACCCAGGAGTTCGGGACGGACACAGGAGTGTGGGAGGGACCCAGTAGTTCGGGAGGGACCCAGGAGTTCCCCAAGGGATCCAGGATTTCTGGAAGAGACCCAGGAGTTCTGGGAGGGACCTAGGAGTGCTGGGAGGGACCTAGGAGTGCTGTAAGGGACCCAGGAGTTCGGGGGGTACCCAGGAGTGCCCCAAATGACGCAGGAGTTCGGGAAGCGACCCAGGATTTCAGGGAGGACCCAGGAGTTCCCCAAGAGACCCAGGATTTTGGGAGGGGCCCAGGACTTCCCCAAGGACCCAGGAGTTCGGGGACGGACCCAGGATTTCCTAATGGACTCAGGAGTTCACGAGGGACCCAGGTGTTCAGGTGGGTCCCAGGAGTGCCCCAAGGGACTCAGGCGTTTGGGACGGACCCAGGAGTTCAGACGGGACCCAGGAGTACCCCAAGGGACCGAGGAGTTTTGAACGGACCCAGGAGTTCAGTAGGGACCCAGGAGTTTGGGGAGGGACCCAGGAGTTTGGGAGAGGGGACCCTGGAGTTAGGGAGAGGGGCCCATGAGTGCTCCAAGGGACCCAGGCATCCAGGATCAACCAACGTAGGGGACACAGGAGTTTGGGACACACCCTGGATTTCGGGAGGGACCCAGGAGTTTCACAAGGGACCCATGAGTTCAAGACGCACCCTGCAGTTAAGGAGGGACCCAGGAGTTCAGGGATAGACCCTGGAGTTCGGGGAGGGACCCAGAGTTCAAGACAAATCCAGGAGTTCCACGAGTGACCCAGGAGTGCCCCAAGGGAATCAGGAGTTCAGGAGGGACCCAGGAGTTCGTGGATGGAGCCAGGACTTCGTGAGAGACCCAGGAGTTCCCCAAAAGTCCCAGGAGTTCAGGTCGCACCGTGGAGTTTGGGAGGGACCCAGGAGTGCCCCAAGAGACCCACGAGTTCGGGACAGAACCAGAAGTGCCCCAAGGATTCCAGGATTTTGGGAGGGACCCAGGAGTGCCCCAAGGGACCCAGGAGTTCAGGAGGGACCCAGGAGTGCCCCAAGGGTTCCAGGGTTTCACAAGGGACCCAGGAATTCTCCATGGGACCCAGACGTGCCCCAAGTGACCCAGGAGTTCTGCAGGGAATCATGAGTTTGAAAGGGACTCAGGAGTATGTGAGGGACCCAGGAGGTCACGAGGGACCCAGGAGTTCGAGAGGGACCCAGGAGTTCAGGAGGGACTCAGGAGTATGTGAGGGACCCAGGAGGTCACGAGGGACCCAGGAGTTCGAGAGGGACCCAGGAGTTCAGGAGGGACTCAGGAGTTCCCCAAATGACCCAGGAGTGCCCAAGGGACCCAGGAGTTCAGGAGGGACCCAGGAGTTCCCCAAGGTAGCCAGGCATTCCGGAGGGACCCAGAAGTGCCCCAAGTGCCCCAGGATTTTAGAAGGGACCCAGTAGTGCCTCAAGGGACCCAGGAGCTCTGGGAGGGACCCAGGAGTGCTCTTAAGGACCCTGGAGTTCAGGGGGTAACCAGGAGTGCCCGAATGGACCCAGGAGTTTGAAGAGAGAACTGGGAGTTGGGAAGGGACACACGAGTTCAGGACGGACCCAGGAGTACCCCAAGGTACCCAGGATTTCGGGAGGGACCCAGGAGTGCCCCAAGGGACCCAGGATTTTGGGAGGGACCCAGTAGCACTCCAAGGAACCCAGGAGTGCTCTTAAGGACCCTGGAGTGCAGGGGGTTTTGAGCGGCGGAGGAACACGCAGGACGACTCAATATGAGTGATAAAGCATAGTTCGATTTCTTAGCCCGAACAGCATATACTTATACAGTTCACGATAATTATGCATACCTGTCACCTACTAATTGGCTTAAATTCTAATAGTCACATTTGCATGGTCCTCCTACTTGTAGTTACTAGCTATGCTTGTTCTACGTTCCTGTGTTCTTGCTTCTCTAAAGATGTTTATGAGACTCTGCCAAGGTCGCAGTGTCCTTGCTGATTTTGCTGAAACAGTCAGCAGTTCTCACTGTGGCCTAGCCTTGCTACTTATGCTAAGGTCTTCAGAACAGGCTCTGCTCGTACAGCTGCTCTGCAGACCCATGTCCCTTATTTTTAAGCCATTCCTCAACAATTCCCCCTTTTTCTTTTTGTATGAGCAGAGCTTGATTCGCTATTCGCTCAAACATTCTTTTAAAGCAAGAGAGAGCACAGCTTAGACACAATAACCCTGTAGCTACTATAACTAAGATGAGCAACACACTTTGTAAAAAGCTCTTAAACCACCCTTCTAACCCTAGCCAATTTGTTAACCCCTCCAAACCAAAAAACCCTGTATCTTCTTTAATCTTCTGGGTATGGTCCATAAGTTGCTGAATTTCCTTATGGATTGACTTCACTTTACCTTCCAGGTCTGTGAGCATCTATAACACTGAATTAGGATCCATGGTTTACATCTGAAACAGTCCTCACAACTTATCTCCCTCCTGTCCATCTGCATTCATTGAATCTTTGTTGTCTTTATTCAGCCATGGCTTGACTCATTTCATGGGAATCCACTTTGATCCTTGGCCTGTAATGACACAAGCATAACCTTTTCCCCAGGTTAGCAATTGATGTGGTCTTTTCCATTTACCATTAACTAATGATTTTACCATAACTAATGTAGGTTCTTTCTGATTTAGCATGGTTTTGGGTCATCCTTGCAAAGTATTTAATCACATACAATGATTTTGACAATTGGTTTTGTGGTGTTTCCCCTACTTCCCTCCCCTTTTTTTAAAAAACAACAAACAAACAAACAAACAAGTTCGGAATCAAGATACGTGCGTTGGATGTTGACTATGTACTCAAAATCACAAATCAAATTTAGAGGTTCCTCCTTAAAAAGCTCTAAGTAATTTAAAGCTGCGCCAAGTTCTGCTAATTGGGTTGAACCTTCAATAATTTTTACAGAATGATGCCAATCGTTATCTTCACACCAAACCACTACAGTTTTATGAGACTTCCCAGAACCATCAACAAAAACTGTGTATGTAGGATCAGACCAAATACAAGTATGGCCTATGACCTGATGTTAAAGACTTGCAGGTTCTGCAGCAATTTACATTTATGCATGTCAAAAGTTGTGCTGTTAAGAAAACCAGCTAGTGCAATTTACAAAGACATAGATTACAAACAAAAAAAAATCAGAATTAAATTTCACAAATGGTACATATATGACAAAAGGATCATGGCCTATTAAGACTTAAATTCATTCCCTGCATTTTCTTGATCAGAGTGACAATTGGTATGTCAGTCTGTTAGCATTCTCATCATACTGTCCCACAATAGCCACAGGTTATTCCATAGACAAATCTGCAAGTCCAATCAAATGCAGTCAGCCTGTAAGGTTGTCATAAATTTATTCCTCAAAGTTTCTAACTCCATTCTGGCTGTCATATTTATTGGATATTGATTTCCCTTACCGGATCGAAGTCCTGTTTCAGATCTATCAGTGTAGTATTTGCTTTATCGAAACATTGGCTGTTAATACTAGTGGAAATACAGCATTCGAAATTTCCTTGGAGATTTCTCACTTGCAGCAAGCAGATCTGCACCATCCAAGCAGCTTCTTCTAGGCCATGCAACTAAACAGAATTCTCAGAAAACATTATTTGAGCTTACAATTTACTTAACAAACCTTGACCCAAGAGAGGTATAGGGCTTTCTGGCAACTACAAGAATTCATGTATTAAAACTTTGTTCCAGATTTGGCATTCTATTGGTCTCAAAAAACCGCCTTTCTTTCGTTCTCTCCCATGACCTCAAAAACTAGCATGGTGAATTTACTAAGAAGTCTCTTACAACTAGTTACCACAGAATAAGTCTATTTAAAAAAAAATAAGAATTTATTTTCATTTCCCAGCTTCTTTTGAACTATGTATCCACTGGTAATGCCTTTAAGTTTCACCCTCAGACTCCTTCATGCAGTATTACAGTTCTCTAGCAGTAACATTGCTGGGGGGGGGAATAAAACCTCCCTCTCGCCCCCATCTGAGATGGTAGAATCTTCAGCCCAGCATGAAAACAAATCAGTTCGAACTCCACATCAAACCAACCTGGCTCCACTCCACACCCAAATCAGTACCAATCTGACCCAGAGAAGCACTGATCACTCTGCCCCCCCAAAGCTGACCAGTGTGAAAAGACCGACTTCAGCAAGGAGGTAAAATGATGAGCTCTCTTCCCAGATGTGCCGAAACCTAGGAAAAAAGACAGAAGCAAAAAGAAACAACACCAACAACCCCTGATTCAAAGCTGAGAAGCAACACAGTGCCACAACAAAGATGGATGACAATATTCCAGAGGAAAAAAAAAAACAACAGAGCAGGGGGAGTAAAGCCCCCCTGTCTCCGCTTAGAAGTGGGAAAACAGGTTTTTTCAATTTTTTTTTTTCTTTCTCTTCTTGCTGCAGTTCACATGTAGCCAAGGCCACGCAGCTGGCGTAATCGCTGGTATTAAGTGGGAAGCTCTGCCAAACTCCTCGGTTACAATGACCTCAGTTTATCATCTGGCAGCTTCACAGCAGCCCGAAATCCATGTTGAGTCACAGGCCTGGGATATTTTGCTTTTTTGTTCTCCCATTTCACTCCAACCATAAAACACTTCATACACAATTCCAACCAGCTCAAAAGTTGCCACACTCCTCAGCCCCATTTACCTTTTACAATTTACACATGTCAAAAACCAGTATATTAAGCATCAATGCATTATTCCATTTTCCTAGATTCCAAATCAGTTCATATTCTAGCAACTTTTAAATACAACCTCATACAATACCAAGTTCACATCCATCATAGCATTTAGATGTTTTTTTGTTTGTTTTACTTTTTTTCTTTTCTTTTTTTTTTCTTTTTTTTTGTTGCAAAGCAGAGTTTAACAATTTAAATTATTTTCTGGTCTCAAAATTACTAGATAACAATATAAGCAATTACTCTAATGCGTAAGGATGAATCCTAAGGGGGAGCAAGGTGGAATTTTAGCAGTGGAACCGGTTCCCATTTTGTAATTATCTCCCCAAACAAAATTCTTTTGGTACCAAATAGAAATATGCAAATTAAAATACTGAGCTCAGATATGAAAACCAAATACCAAGTTCAAATATGCAGGTAGATCACAGTTACACTTATTCAAGACAATATCTCAATTTTTGCATTGCACCTTTGGACCGCTTACTGCTCAGCCAGGTAGCGGTGCCGCTGGGTCTCTCTGACAAAACAGGTCAGTGCGTGCTGGAGCCCAATCAGCACCCGCCCCCCGCCGCCGCGGCAAGCTGGACCGGGCAAGGCTTTTAATAGTGTCTCATCTGGGGTGCTACAACTGTTATCCCAAACCCAGGATTCTTTACTTGGTGTGCATACAAAAGAACCAAATCCAGCACATCGAGATGAGACACAGCCTATCACAGAGTTGCGCACATCTGGATATTGGAATAAAGCTAGTATTCTAGAAAGAAAAGTAGCAGCTATTACACACAAAATCTTATCATCACATTCACGCAGTAAAGAACTGAATTACTCATGATCTTCTGTACTATCACAAAACACACATTTTGAGTCCATGGATTCTCAGGATTTAACAGTCTGTGAACTTACTGTACCGTATAACAAAGACCTATTAAACTGTAATATTCTTAAACAGATACCTACAAAGAAAACAGGTTAATAAGGAAAGCATCTTGCAGACTTCAGCAAGTTTACTGCGACCTGTGTATTATCAATTAACTCTCTCTCAGCTTGTTGAAGTTCAAACTGTTCCACCTGTAAAACTGTCTGAAATGATTTAATGATCTCTTGTAGGGATTTATTTTGTCCTGTTCTTCTCACCTTAAAAAACAACATTAATTACAAGTGTTATACTTCAAGATTCTATTCTCCAGACACTTTTCTCAATCGTTTAACTTATACAGCAGCCACCATTAATTACAATATTTTACAAGATCTTCCTTCCTCCTATTTCCAAGTGCTTTCCTATGTTTTAAAACACCTCCGAATACCAATTTCTTAGGAACACGACTGAAAACAGTAATTTCTGACCGCATCTCGTAAGTAAAAACCATGAGAAGAGGGAGGGGGGAAAGCACAGGGCTGCTTGCAGCGTGAGTGGGAAAAGTGGGGAGAAAGTTTTACGGTGTACTTATACCACAAAAAAACGATTCTAACAACAACCAGTGAAACAATTAACTCACATTCCTGACAAGTTGTTTGCTTTTCAGAGAGGCAATACACAGAAGCACGTAATATGTACTTTAAAACTCACAAATAACATGTTGATAGCAAACATTAGCATTCTCTACTGCTAATTTCAACACCAGTGCTTCCTTAACTTGTAAGTTTTCAATCTACTTATTGATAGCCTCTTGAAGATGGTCAATAAATTGCATGTAATTCTCACTGGGACCCTGATAGTAGTTATAAAAGCTTTGGCTACTTTGTTGGTTTCAGACACCTCTACTATAGCTTGATATGCAAGATCTGTTGACTGCCTCAGGATTTCTGAAACTAATAGTGCCTGTAATTGTGGTGTGTCAATTAGTGTCTGTTCCAAGAGCTGTGGGATACCTGCCCCTTTCAACAAGTCCCCATCGTTCTGTCCTAAATGATCTATAGCTGTTACATTGCATAGGTCTAATTTTGCTTGAGTCTTTCATGGTTTTTATCTGATCTCGGGGCAACATGTACACATACTCTTTTTCCTGTTAACTTTGAAGAAAATGCTGCAAACCCCCATCCTCATCTGAGTCATCAGATAA
This sequence comes from Patagioenas fasciata, assembly GCF_037038585.1. Lineage (NCBI taxonomy): Eukaryota > Metazoa > Chordata > Aves > Columbiformes > Columbidae > Patagioenas > Patagioenas fasciata. The sequence goes on from NC_092559.1 coordinate 5,050,423, forward strand.
CGCAGACTTGAACGGTGCTGGAGAATCGTTGGTAATGGGGGGGTTCGGAACAGTGCACATTCTCGGCAATACTTTCTAGCATCATAATTATTCGTATAACCTGAGTCCCCAGGAGCACCCCCTTTCCCATCACGATCATCATGACTGCATTGCTGACTGTTGGATTCACTCAGTATTAGCTGATCTAATCTGTCACACAGTTCTGTTGTCCAGTTCTTATCCAGTGACTCCTTCTGCTCTCTCGTGGAAGTTGGAGGGTTAAAAGGCAGTAAAGGCAGATACAAATTGGTAAAAGGACTGATAGTACACTTGTTTACAACCTTAGCATTCTCAGTTTTCACACCTTCTTTGGGCAAGTTGTCTGACTCCAATCCTCTGGACTTGCTGTTCTCACCAGTGTTGGGCAATGGTACAGGAGGCCACCCACTCGGCATTTTTCCTCCCCCCACCCCGTACTGCTGAGCTATCAGGGGTGCTGAAAGCACAGCAGGGGATGGAGTAGGGAGGGTATCAAAGACACAAACCGGGTAAACTTCACAGTGGCTTTCAGGATACTTATCAGCCTGCAACGCTGTAAAAATTCTGGCAGCAGCAGACCGTTCAGCCTTAAGATCTTTTAAGGTAGTGATTATAAGCTTCCATGTAGTTACTAATGATTTAGCTTCTTTATCTCCATTGTTGACTTTATCCCATAATTTCTGCCCTATATCATCCCAAAGTTCAAGTTTTGAGTCACTAATGCTCATAACAGTCTTTTCAGGTTTTAATTGCTTCACTGTAGTAATTATCAGTTTCCAGGTGGTTACAAGGCTGAGAATATGTTTTTCATGGCGACTAATTGCCTCCCACAACACAGTTCCCTCTTTTTCCCAAGTCTCTATTTGAAAACCTCCTAACAGGTCAGCAGAAAACCCATTGCTTCTGCACCAAATTAATAGTCTTTTGAGGTTACTCTCCTCACACTTCACCCCTCCCTTGGGTGTCCGTTGCAACGATATTGGATCCTTTATCCCTCCTCTGTCGCTTCTGTAGCGATCAGTCAGGAGTCACGCAGCCCGCAGACTGCGTCCCGGTCACCGTCCAGCCGAGCCGTTCCAGCTGGGGCTCGCTCCCCGCGGCAGTCGTCTGCCTTCCGTAAATTCTCCTTATGGATCACGTCGGGGTCACCACTTGCGAGGGCGAAAACTCGTGGACTTCACACAACTCAATATGAATTCAAGCGAAGTCATTTATTACAGAGACAAGCCTCCTTATATATGCAGTTATTTCCTGATCACACGTCCACGCTCCAAGCATGCATTAGCTGATTGGATATTGTCCATGTTCATGGGCTGTCCACACGCTCGAGTCTCACTGCTAATAGTTCCGTCAATTTACACCATGTTGGGGCCTTGTTATTTCAGAGTTGCTTCTCTCCCACGGCAGGTCCTGTTCCCAGTCCTGAAATTCCTGGCTGGTTCAGTAACAAATCTCCATCTAACAGCAACCCCTCCACAAGTCAGCCTCAAGAAAATCCCTCAGATCTCCCACAGGCGATCGATTCTCGGGCTAAAGAGAGGATGAGAGAAGTTTCCTTTTCGGCACTTCCATCTTTCTCTAGATGTTCATACTGCCTTTTGAACACCATCAGATGGGCTGCTTCTAATCTATTCTTTACTAGCCCAATAATTTTGTTTAAAATAAAGGGCCCAAAGGTTAAAATCAGTATTAATATAACTAGAGGTCCCGCTATGGTTGACAACAGCGTGGTTAGCCAAGGAGAGTGAGTAAACCAAGATTCATACCAATTTCGTTGTGCTTCTCTCTCCCTTTTTCACCTTTCTAAACCTTCTCGCAGTGTGGCCATAGTATTTCTAACCACTCCTGTATGATCTGCATAGAAGCAACACTCTTCTCCTAAGGCAGCACACAATCCTCCCTGCTGTAAGGAGATCCATTCCTCTCCTATTTTGTAATACCACCTCCAACAGTGAGGTTAAGGATTTTTCTAGGGCTGTTATCGATTTCTCTATCTTCTCAAGGTCTTCATCTACAGCAGCTCTCAAGGAACTAAATCCTTGCTTCTGTTGGATAAGAGAAGTTATTCCTGTTCCTGCCCCTACTGCTCCAATACCTAGTAATGTGGCTATAGTAATGGTGGTTATGGGTTCCCTTTTCACCAGATGATGTGCTTCACTATCCCAATAATCATATATTACATTTTCTTGATGATATAACTTGAATACAATATTCTCTGGAAGCATTGAATATGTCTAGGGATACACATGGGGTGAGTCCCATCTTAGAACATATCCATCTAGCTCCTTCCAGAGGGATAATCCATTTCTCATCAATCTTATTGATATGGGGTTCTATGGTGCTGCATAGTTTTCATTTAGATGCGGGTACTGAGCCAATGCAAATCCCTGTTCCCGTTACACGTTGCATAGTTATTCCTTTCTTCCTATTTCCCCAGGAGCATTGCAAAGGCACAATTTCATTACTTAGGTTGTAGGTATTATTAACTCCAATAGCTTCATAAAAAAGACGGATTTACGTCATAGCAAAGCCAGCATCCTGCAGTCATATTTGGCTTAGTATGATTCAGGGTTTGGTAGGTAGCTTGTATTATATCCCATAGGGGTTTCATTTGACTCCCTTCCTTTGGGGTTTCTTCTGTATTACTAATTGGAGGTACAATTTTGGGTCCTTTAATTACTGTGTTGGGTCCTATAGCTTGTACAGGTGTTACAGTTTCTTTCTTAATAAAGATCAAGCCACCTCAATCAGTATTAGGTTCCCAATATCTCATCCCCCATGTTTTCCCAATTTGCCACGCAGTATCGGTAGGATTCATAATATTTATGTAGATATAGTTGCAATTTCCTTCTTGGACTATCCCCCCACTAGAGTCTCGTTTAGGAGGAATACACCCATAAGGCCCCCATCCAACGGATAAAAATTTGTCTTTTCCTCCTCCAGGGTTCCAGTCTGATGCCACCATTTCGCACCCCCAATAAGCGCAATAATAAGAATTAGGGTAATTACAATAACTTTTCCCAGGGTTAGAACTGGGGCAGAAATAAAAACCTTTTTGGTTGAGACATGGGGCTATGGGTACTAGTTGACATAGGGTTGGCGTAAAACTGGGATTTCCAGATGTTGTCACTTGTTGTATTACCTTTTGATCCTCCCATCTTATTAGACTCCATTTGTGAGGTTGATGAGGACTTTCCTTTCCCTGTACTGCTCTTACTATTACTAATATCAACCCTAGTGTCCAAACCTTTACATGTAATGGTTGGAAAGGTGGTCCAGCTTTGCCTCTATTACGGGCATTCCAAGGGTTTGGGCAATCAATTTGATTTCTCTTTTTCTTATTCAAATGAGAGGGGAAACCTTGGGGAGGGCTTAATCCAGTTTTACTGGGTCTCACAGACCAACTCAGGAGGTGGTTCAACAACCTCAATCCCCACATCAGTACGTCTCTGCCTCCTCCTCTGCCTACTCTGTTGCTTAGAGCAGCGAGGGTTACCATCTTCCCGGCAGCAGTCGTATTCTTCAGGGGAACCTCCTTTCTGTTTATTTGCTCTTGAATTGTAAGCTTCCTAATTTTTGTTTTTCACCTCCCACATTCCACACCCCACTCCAGTCACTGTCCGTCTGCAAATTTAGATTATTTTGGCTCTTATTGAACAGGGTTCATTGGAATGAAAACAATATCTTTCAGGGTTGATGCCCTTAGCAAAGATGTCCCACCATTCCTCCGAGTTCTTTATAATTTTTCCAATTGCTACTCCTACTCGTAATGCTTGTTCAGTCAGTTTTCTTTCATGAGTATAACATTGGTAACAAATACCATTGGGAGGACACCCGTAGGGGCAATGAGCCCACCACTTTTCCTTAGAAGCTTACACTTATAACACACAAAAGGGTAACAAATGCAATTATGTTCTCTGCAAAAGACAGTCTCGCTCATCCGTTTTCCTCCGGAGGGTGAGTTTCAAGTCCTCGGGATCTCCAGTCACCTCCCAGTGGGAGCTTCGTATAGGTCCTTTAATCCGGCTTGCGTGGGTCCACCCTCTTTCGACAGTCCGGACTGCAGTATCTGTAGTGAGCAAGACAAGAAAAGGCCCCTCCCAACAGGGAGTCAGAGATGATTCCTTCCAAGTTTTAATTAATACTTTATCTCCTGGTTTGATCTTATGAATAGCGATGTCTAGAGGGGGTCTTTGTACCACCAGCCCTTTTTTTCTCAATTCTTGTCTCCTTTTCATGAGTTTGCTAATATATTCCTGCAAAAATTTTTCTTCTATTTTCAGATGTTCGATGGGCATTTCTAGATCATAAGGCATTCCGTAAAGCATTTCAAAAGGAGAAATTCCGGTATCTACTCTAGGTTGAGTCCGAATATTCAATAGGGCTATCGGTAGACATGTAACCCAATTCATTTTAGTTTCTATCATCAGCAAGTGTTTTTTGATTTCCCCATTCATTCTTTCTACTCTTCCGGAACTCTGAAGGTGCCATGGAGTATGGTACTCCCACTTGGTTCCCAGGGGATTTAATACCTCAGTGATGATTTTGGATGTGAAATGGGACCCCCGATCTGAATCTATTATGGCTATATTCCCATACCGTGGAACAATATTCCCTGGCAATATCTTTACTACAGTTCTCGCAGTGGCTCGTGCCACTGGGAAGGCTTCTACAAAGTGAGTTAAGTGATCGACTGGTACTAAAAGATATTTATACTTGCCTACTTTTGGGAGTTCAGTGAAGTCAACTTGCACATTTTCAAATGGTCGTTTAGCCAATTCACGCCCTCCTCATACTTTTTCTCTAATTTGTTGTTTATTTACTTTTTGACAGATTAAGCATTCTCCAGCCAATTTCTTAGCTATGTCATATATCCCTATACACATATATTTGGTTCCAAATTGGTCCACCAATACTTGCACTCCCCAGTGGGTTTGCCAGTGATATTCTCTCATTACTCTCCAAGCTACACTTTTTGAGATTACTTCCCTTCTGTCGGGAAGTAGCCATTTACCTTCTTGTTCGACAACTCCCAGCTGTTGAAGCTTTCATTTTTCTTTATCTGTGAAACTAATCCTCATGTTCATTTTCGCATGAGCTGTTTCTGCTTCACTAATTGTTAATAAAGCAGCTCTTTTTGCCTCTTTGTCAGCCAAGTTATTACTCCTTATCTGTGTGGTAATGCCTTTTTGGTGGCTTTTTACATGTACTACGGCAATTCGCTTGGGCCCTCTCAGAGCCTTTAGGGTTTTTCGGATTAATGCCTCATGTATCAGGCCTTTCCCTTGGGAGTTTATTAGCCCTCGTTCTTCCCAGATTTTTCCAAAGGTGTGAACCACCCCAAAGGCATACTTAGAATCTGTAAATACAGTCCCTTCTTTATCTTTTAGCAATTGCAGAGCCCTCAGAACTGCATACAATTCACAGGCCTGAGCTGACCAAGTCGGGTCCAGGGGACCAGATTCCCTTACTTTTAGGGTCGTTCCATTTATTATAGCATATCCTGATTTCCGTTTTCCCTCTATCACTCGAGACGATCCATCTACAAACAGTTTTTCTCCATCTTGTAACTCTTCTTCTTCTAAATCTTCTCTAATTTTAGTTTGATGTTCTATTAACCAAATACAGTCGTGAGCTAAACTTTGCCTTGGTTCTCCATATAGAAACGGCTGGGTTCTGCAAACTAGTCACTTCAAGTTCTAATCGAGGAGAATGTATTAAGATACCTTCATATTTTAATAACCTGGCATCTGTGATCCACTTATCTGCCTTCTGTTGCAATACTCCCCTGATATTGTGAGGGGTATATACTTTTAATTCTCCCCCCATAGTCACTTTTCCGGCCTCCTCAACTAGGAGGGCCGCAGCTACTATCTCCTCTAGGCAAGTAGGCCACCCCCTACTAACGGGATCTAATAGCTTGGAATAATATCCTACAGGTTTCCTTTTCCCTGCCTACTCCTGAGTTAGTACTCCATATGCTGTTCCTTCTTCCATGTTTATAAACAAATGAAACGGCCTCTTAACATCAGGAAGACTTAATACTGGCACATTTACTAGATCCATTTTTAATCCTTCTAGGCTCTGTTCATCTTCTTGGCTCCACTTTATTAGCCCCTCACCCACTAGCTTCTGATACAGGAACTTTACCTTGCTACTGTAATTCTCAATCCATTGTCTACAATAGCCTAAGAGTCCCAGCAGCTGTCTTACTTGCCTTTTATTCTTAGGCACTTGGAGTGATAAAATCCCATTTACTCTTTCTGGGTCTAATTTCTTGGTCCCTTTGCTTAACCAGTGCCATAAATATTTTACTTCCTCTTCAGTGAATTGCAGTTTGGACTTGGACACTTTTAATCCCTTTAGACTTAAAAAATTAAATAACTTGATACTCTCCTTCTTGACCGTTTCCTGATCCTTTCCGGCTAATAACAAATTGTCCACGTACTGCACTAGAGTCACCTTAGGGTCTAGTTCGAAAGTCTCTAGTACTTGCTCTAAGGCCTGCCCAAACAGATTAGGTGATTCTGTAAACCCTTGGGGAAGTACTGTCCACCTTAACTGTTGTTTCCTATGAGTTCTAGGGTTTTCCCATTCAAAGGCAAAATAGTCCCGGCATTCTTCTTTCAGAGGACAAGACCAAAATGCATCTTTCAAATCTATTACACTATACCATTGAAATTCAGGAGAAAGCTGACTTAAAAGTGTGTACGGGTTGGCTACCACAGGAAACCTAGTGATAGTTCTCTTGTTTACCTCCCTTAGATCTTGTACTAGACAGTAAGAGCCATCTGATTTTTTTTATGGGCAAAATAGGGGTGTTATGTGGGGACATACAAGGCTCCAGTAAACCTTGTTGTAATAATCTTTCAATTACTGGTTGTAACCCCTGTCGTCCCTCCTTCGACATAGGGTACTGTTTAACTCTGATCGGGATTTCAGGGTTCCTAATAGTGACCTCAAAGGGAGTAATGTCTAATTTTCCTACTGACTCCGGGGTGTACCATACTTCGGGGTTAATTTTAGCCTCATCTTCAGGTGTCAAAACACACAATTTTACAATAACTTCATTATCCTGTATTTTTAAGTTAACCCCTAATTCAATCATTAGATCTCTCCCCAATAGGTTATATTCTGCTTCAGGTACTAACAGAAAGGACCCTACTCCATATTTAGAGGGAGCTTCAATTTCTACTCCCTTTATGATCGGAACCTGGAAAGGTTCCCCTTTGGCCCCAATTACTTGCAATTTCTCTGAGGATGGTACACATCCCCAGGGCACCGTTTGGACAGTAGAGCTTTCTGCCCCTGAGTCCACGAGGAACTCCATTTCTTGCTGCTGAGGACCCAATTTTAATTTTATCAAGGGCTCCGTTCTCTTGGGGGTCCCCAGCAAATAGAGCCCCTGACCTCCCTAGTCTTCCTTGAACATCTGTTCATCCTGCATGCGTTTCCTACAATTCCTCTTCATGTGTCCTTTTTTCTGGCAGTAAAAACACTCAACTTGACTCGAATCCCTCACATTCCCTTGACTCTTCTGGGGTCTCTCCCTCACTTTCTGAGCACCACTTCCCCCACTGCAGGGCGACATCGCGCTCTACCCTTCCCGAACAGCCGTTACAAAAAGTCGTGCCTGCCTCTTCTGAGTTTCTTCCTCTCGCCACACATACACCTTCTGAGCTTCCCTCAGCAACTCATCTAATCCCTGCTCCTGCCAATCTTCCAACTTCTCTAGCTTCCTTCTAATATCCACCCATGATTTTGCCACAAACTGAGTTTTCAATAAGGCTTGCGCCACAGGGGTGGTAGGATCTAGTCCAGAATAAAGCTGCAGATTCTTTCGTAACCTCTCCAACCATTCTGTGGGGGTTTCATCCTTTTTCTGGTGTTCGCTGAATGATTTAATATTCTGTCCTCGAGGGACGAATTCTCTTATGCCTTGGACAATTATAATGCACAAATCTGACATATGGGCTCTATGTTCAACATTCTGATTGTCCCAAGCTGGTCGTTGTAAGGGTCATTTAATGTCTGCAGCTGGACCTTGCTGGTGTTGTTGGTCCCAAACCCTCATTCCTGCTCTCCGAATCATCTCTCTTTCTTCCATTGTAAACAATATACTTAAAATTGCTTGCAGTTCCTCCCAAGTATAAAAGTTAGGCCTCAAAAGTTGGTCCAGCCTATCAGATACTCCCAAGGGGTCCTCTAAAAGGTTCCCCATTTCTTTTTTTGAATTCCCTTACATCGCCCGAATTCAAGGGTACTGACACAAAACCCATTCCGGGCTGCGGACCTCCCATAGGCACTTCCCTTAAAGGGTATAGTCTGTCTTCTAACTGCTCCTTTCTCCTAGTCTGGCTTCTTGTTACTCTCCGAGTCTCCTCAGGGGAACTAGGAGGGTCTAAATTAAGGTCTGGGGCTGTCGGAGGAGGAGCAGGAGGAGAAAGGGTCGGATCGAGTGCGGGTGTGGGAGGAACGTAAGGGGGGGAGAAATGGGTGTCTCCTCATGGTGTTTAGGCTTTCTCTTAGAATTCTTTTCACTTAGAGAAAACACATAAATTCTAGTATCTGCCCTTATCTATAAACTAGCATATTCACTTTCCTCTAAACTGAAAGGTTCCTTGGAATTCACATATATATTCGAAGCCTGGCATATCCAATCCTCAAATGATCCAAAAATAGGCCAATACAGATGATCTCCCCTTATTTGTTTCCCTCCCCACACCTGCATACAATAATGTACCATTTTTTCCTTGCTTTTACCTTGTCTGGACGGCCAGTCATCCCAAGTGGCAATCATTACTCCTAAGGGACTATCTGGCGGTATATCGGGTAACCCTATCCTTGGGTTCCCCCTTCCCATGGGGTCAGAAGGTTTGCTTTCCTTCTGCCCCATCTTCCAAAGTGCCTTCACTCGCACACACACATGCTCCCCTCGTTCGTGGCTCACGCCCTCAGGGGCAATGAGAACCGCACTACAAGAGGGTCCACACTCACTTCGTACCTCTCGGGAACGTCTCGTTCAAGCACACTCCGGGAAACCCACCCTGATCGAATGGAATTTCTTATTAATACTCACTCAACCTGGAGTCTTCATCCGGATCTTCATGCACAAAAATTACGGGGTACTGCAGTTTCTTTTGCCCACTTGTCGAATTTAGGTTCGGAGGTACAGATCCTGGGTGGGTATTCCTTACTCCGGGGCCATCCAAGGATGAGGCGCCTCCCCGAAGTTCGGATCCTGGACCAGGTGATCCTGTATCCGAGTCACGGCACCAAATTGTTGTAGACAATCACGATAAATAGCATGCACTCGTCGGAATAAATTGCTTAGAATTTATTGCAGCAAGCGGCAAGTGGGCAAAACAGCGCTGGGTGACCGGGGAGTCTGTGCTCCACCACGGCGCACCTTTCCAGTAGCAGCAAGCTTGGTTAAATGTGATAAAGGATTACATATTCATGGTTATTCCAGGAACACCTATACATATTCATAACTTTTTCCTCAAAAAGGCCATTCTTATTAAAATGAGTTCCAAGGAATTATATCTGTAGTCTTCACCTTTGGTTCTTTCCTGTTGTGCCTGCACAGTGTCTCCAGGTGGTCATGGGCGGGGGTCTTTTGAATGAAGGCTGCAGTCTATCTTGTTGTGCACTTATCTTTGGCCTAGCACGCTGGGTTTGGTCAAGGCTCCAACGGCTTGAACTGGTTTTCCTCCCACTTTGTGCTGAAGACCCCCATTATCTCGTTCACACAAGGATGCAACTGGGCCCTTATCTCTGTCAGTCTCTTCCTGAATGTTCTGCAGGGTACACTAAATTAGGCTGTTACACATATCTGTGGAACAAGTTTTTTACAAAGACTACATACAGGTTGCATTGTTTAATGGCAGCATGTACTAATATCATGTTATATGCTCAGGTTTCACAGCCACTGATAACATATCCATTTAGACCAGTTTGATTAACAAATATATCGTTAAGTCTATTACAACTGCCAAGCAGCTGGAGTTGCATTCTGCTAGATCTGTCCAAATCTGTCCCCAGACTTGCACTCACTGCAGCCTGAATAGGTAAATAGTTGCTTCCAGTGCATCAGTGCACTCTGTGCTTGCTGTCTTTTGTGCAGCAACCACACTCTTGCCCCAAAATCCTTCTAAAACAGGATGCAGAATTTCAGACCCCGGAATTCTGTCCCTGACATACTGTCACATCCCGCCCAGAGTTATGGGTAGGGGGAGAGGTGACTCAGATTCGTTGGTCGCCTTGCTTGGAAAAGAGTATACACAGTACTTAAGGTCCGTAAACAAAAGACTTTTATTTTGCAGCTTGGCCCAATTGGCAAATGATTTGGTGACAGAAAGATTTTTGTTATTTAGGTTCAACTGGTAAACATAAAAAGTTTGCTGCACATGTGGGGCTGTAAACCTTACATTACTATATTATGTATAAAAAGGAAAGCCAAATAGAAATATAGGAAAGAAAGATTTTTTTTTTTTTTATGGTTCCATAATGTGTATGATGGGGTTTGTAGTCTTGGATCCAGGGGTGTGCAGCATCCTCCAGTGTCTGGTTCAGTTCCTATGGTGAGCCTGGTGGGTGGAGTAGTCCTCAGGGTGGTGGGTGTGCCACCGGTGCTTGTATGGGTGGGCTTTTTATAATCCTCTGGATTGCCTGCTTGCATAATCTTTGATCTGTTGTGTAGGCGCCACTGGGAGGTGATTGTGAGAGATGGAAGAGTCCCGAAGGGTCTCGAGCCACCTTGAAGGGTCTCGAATGGTCAGGGGTCTTCTCCCTTAGTGCCATGCTGGGCCTATCAGAACACAGAGCTATGTGTCCTTCAACATGTCCCCCCCCTCCTGTATCAGCCAGACGGCCTTTTGACATGTAAATCTCAATTCACCTTATCCTGAATGTCCCAGCTCCTGTGGTTGGATGTTGCAGAACTGGTCTTGCCACAATGTTTGAGATGTTACCCTTTCAGTCTCTCACACATACTTGGTACCTGTTTCCAGTGTCCTCAGAGTAGCTGATTGCATTTCTAAAATCTCACATCAAGCACCTGCATCCATGTTATTTTTGGATTGTCACATTATGGTATGACATTTTTATCCATTCAAGCTCAAAGTATTTTAATCCTGGCACTTTCCTCCAAACCAGTGCTATACATCCCATATCTGTCTCCTTGGGTTACAGTCAGCTTGACATTGGGTCCCAAAATTGCTCCTCTCACCAATGACAGAAATAGAAAACAAGTGAAGCTGATGCTACTTTACTTAAAAATCTGGATCTTGCTACAGCTCTGTCCAGTAGCATTGGAAATATATAATCTGTTACTTCTGTTCTGATGGATTTTGGAATTTTTTTTCCTCTGATATTGCAAACTGTGCTGGTAGATACCCACTCCAATACTTCAAAATCGAGAGCAATTCCCAGTGCACCAAGGAACAAAAGCTGGCACGGTAGCTCTATAAATATACCCAACAAGTGGATGCTACTGCGTCCTACCTTTTTTCTCATTCCCCTTAGTTGCTTAGTTAAACAGACATGCTAGCTTTGTTTCTTCACTGATTCTCTGGTAGAATTCACTGATTAGAAATAAAATATAATTTACAGATGGATTGTCAAGATGCAGTAAGATTTAGGAGATAAAATCAATGGTTTTTTTCTTTGTCTTGATGCTGCAGCATCAGTATGGTTTTGTTTTCCTTGGCAATGCTGAAGTGGTTAAATGTGTCCTCTATTTAGACAGAGGATATCAGGTGAGAACTGGCAAAATGTGTCTAGCCTAACCAGTTACCAGTCGCAGGATGAGATGCTTTTGTCTTTTTCTTAAGTCAGAATAAATACACTTTAACACAATGTAGTACATTTTTTTTTTCGCCATTGCTTTCATGCATCCTCTACAGAGTCGAAGCTAGGTTTAGCAGAGTACGAACTTTGTGCCTGTGACTTCCTTTGGTGTGTGCTTTTTTTGTTGTTGTTTTGGGGGTGTTTTTTTTGCAGTTGTATCAGAATGCACTGGGATTGTTTTGCTGCTCTTACAATGAAATTTAAGAAAGCATGGCCAAAAAATGAGTTCCAATACTATTCTCAGTTATACAGAGTAGTTACAATGGGATGCATAAAGAGCCAGAATGTTGCAGGAGAAATGCCTCATTTATTTTCTGAGTATGAGAATTTGAGGGCTTGACTTAAAAATTTGCTAGATCTGATAGAATCCAGGTGCCAGATCCAGGTTTTTAGCATGCTTGTATATGGAGATATGTTGTGGTAATGATGGCTACAGAATTATGGGCTGTTACTCCTGTCTGTTTTTATGTAGTTGGGAAACTGAGGTCAAATTAGCAAAACAAAGATAAATAAATATTCTGTTCTATTGCTCCCTGCCTTTCACTCTTGACACCATGTGGAACAAGTGGTCTGATGTGCTTCCTTTCAGAAGACAGCAAATGCTTTGTTTCCTTAAAATATAATCCCACATAAGTGATCAGTGGAACTAAACAATAATGATCTTTCCATCACTGTAAAAGTTACCTATTTATCCAATAGCATCCATGTGTATCTGCTGGATATTAGATTTCTGTGAAAAGTGTTGAAGTGTTGAAGTGTTTATTTACTACTTTGTTTCCCCCCCTGCAACACTGGAAAAAAGTGCTTTCTAGAATACTAACTGGAAAGGGCCTATCTGGTACATCTCAGCTAAGAGCTTCTGATCAGTTTTAAGTCAGAAAGTTGGGTTAGAGGCCAGTGACAGAACAGAAATAAATACAAAGTAAATTAGCAAAAACTTCAGTGTAAAAACAAATGCTACATTGCAATTCCTAAATGTGCTGATAATCAGGAAGGAGGAGCAAAGGCAATAATTTCTGGAGATATTCTTGTCTTTTATGATAGCAAAACCTCATGCTACTAGTAAAACGTGGGTTTTTTATCTGCTTAATATTTAAGACTAATAACTCAAACACTTTCAGAGATTAAAAGCAGAAACACTACTTTCCTGCAAATGAACATTTATAGCTCACAAAAGAGGCAGCTGCTATGGAGGCCGTAGTCATTCACTAAATCTTAGGCACTTGATCCTGTATGCCAGGCGTGTAGGAGTAGTTACATTTACACAGTCCTAAAATTACATTTAGCCCTTTGAAGGCAATCGCGAGGCTGATGTAGCCCCCAGTGAAAATGAGTTTGACACCCTGTATGCCATCAAATTTGGAGGAGCAGAAACAAGCCCTAGATTGGGCATGTTTTTAAAAAACTTCATTGTTTTTATCAGTGTAGTTAAATGTATCATGTAAGTAAATCCTCTTTGTTTTTCAGCTTGTCCAGGAGTTCAATACCCAAGTGGCTCTATACTGGGAGCTGGTCATTTCCATTGGGGATGTCTCAGTCACCTGTCCATCTCTGCATGTGGAAATGCACAAAACTCGAACCCGAGGATGTGAGATGGCCTATCGGGCTCATCAAAATCTAGCAGTAATTTCTGGGTAGGAGTCTACTTATGTTTAATGAAAACTTTACTCATATGCACATCTTTGCTAAGTACTACATTGAGGAAACTTTCAGCAAAAGCATTAATTTGTGTTTCTGTTTTAGGCATAGAGATATATGACCACCAAATTCTACATGATGCTAATATCCTTATGATAGTGCAATTTTGGGTCAAATCCTGGCCCCCTTACCAAGATGGTATCTTACTGGTTTCACTGGATGCTTTTATGTAAGATGAACAGGATTTTACTCTGTATCACTAGACAACTTAAAAAGATCAAGGGAGAAGCCTTGCCTTTCAAGGGTGAAATAACCATAGCTTTCTGCCCACTCTTTCATTGGGTATACCTAACTGAACAGTTAGAGGCAACTAATTCAGCTCAACTAGATACTTAGCAAAATTAGAGGAAAAAATAATTAGGTGAAAATTACGTAAGGGGGGAATACAAATACTATACAAATACTATAAATACTATTGTGAAAACTTGTGTTTACATTTTGCATGTTTTTAAATCCTTATTTGTGTTGAAATGAGGATTGAAGCTTTGTTCACTTATAATTTTTAAATTTATTCTTTTATGGATTTAGTGTATTACATTATATGTGGATGTGGTCTACCTTGACTTCAGTAAAGCATTTGACACAGTCTCCCACAGCATCCTCACAGCTAAACTAAGGAAGTGTGGTTTGGATGACTGGGTAGTGAGGTGGACTGCAAACTGGCTGAAGGAAAGAAGCCAGAGAGTCGTGGTCAATGGGGCAGAGTCTAGCTGGAGGCCTGTATTTTTCTTCTAGAAATAGGTGAAGTGTTATCAAAGAGCAGATGCATGCCTGAGATTACCAATGCTATCATGGCTTTCAGGGAATAAAGAATAGAAAAAAATATTTTAAATTGAAATATTCTAGTTGTAGCTGATGATCTTTTAAGAATGCAAGTCAAAGTAAACTCTTCTTTCAATGTTGGCATTCTCAGGACTTCAGGTCAATTCCTGCTCAATACACTCGTACTGTAAATTCTTAGTGATTTTTAATTATACTGTCTTCTGAAGAAAGTGAGCAAGGTTTGGTTCTTTCATTACAATTTCTGCTGTATTTATTTATCAGAAATTAACTGTCTTGAATTACATTGTGCACCCTTGCAGTATCAGAAGTCATGGTCAAAACTGGAGAAAGTAAAACAGCATGTTTTTTTTCTAAAGGAAAAGAAAGGAAAAATATTTGGAAGAACAGGAAGATGAAAAGAAAATGTGCAAATATCTGTTTTGAAAGGGGATCTGCTTTATGGGATGATAAAGACTAGTGATATTTTAGAAGTCATCAAATAGACAGCTTTATAGGTGAAGTGTGGTATGTTTAGGATATAAACAGAAAGATAACTCAGAATTGTATTTTAAGATACAGGTCTGCACAACTGTGTAAAGACTTTTGTAAATGTCCCTTTCATATTCTCAAGCACTTGATATGCTTACATACAAGTACTTCTGTGTGCACTTGGCGCAGTGAAACCAGAACTGACAGTGTCTCTGTGACAGTCTGACATATATGTTGACAGTGTCTTTTTTTTTTTTCACAAAATGAAACTTTGTGAGGAGCCCAGGGATGCATGGCAATGTACATCTTTGTGAACATAGCTTTGAAAGTGGCTGTCCTCTGTTCAGACTGGTGTTGCAAAGTCCTGAATCTAGGGAGGAATAAACCCATACACCAGTACAGGCTGAGGGTCAACCATCTGGAAAGTAGCTTTGCAGAAATGAACCTGGGGGTTCTGGTGAACACTAAGCTGAACATGAGCCAGCACCATGCCCTTGTGGAAAGCCTCCTATGCTACATTAGGAAGTGTTGCCAGCAGGTCAAGGGAGTTGATCCTTCCCCTCTACTCAGCACTGTTGAGGCCATATTTGGAGTATTGTGTCCAAGGGACATACTGAGAAATGGACATACTGGAGCAGGTCTAATCAATGGCCATGAGGATGATTAAGAGCACGCAGCATCTGACATGCAAGAAGAGACTGACAGATCTGGGATTGTTTAGCTTGGAGAAGGCTTGGAAGGGCGATCTTATCAATGTGTATAAATACCTGATGGAAATAAAGAAGACACAGACAGACTGTTCTCAGTGGTATCCAGTGATAGGACAACAGGTAGTGGGCACAAAATGAAACAAATAAAATTTTATTTAAACATTTTTAAAACCCCCTTTTTACTGCAAGATTGGTAGAAGATTGGAACAGGTGCCCAGAGAGGTTGTGGAGTCTCCATCCTTGGAGATACTCAGAACTTAATTGGACACAGTCCTTAGTGATCTGCTCCAGCTGACACTGCTTTGAGCAGGGGGGTTAGACTAGATTAGCTCTAGATGTTCCTCCTGGCCTGTGACAAAAGTCACCATAAATTTTATCATTTGGAAAATTCCAAAATAAAGTTTCTATATTTTATATTGGAGTGGATTTGTTACTTTTATAATACAGTTGCTACATGTAAATTCCCCTGAGTTCACAAAAAGTTAAAGAAGTAGACCTAAAAATCACATCCCGATTGCATTCCCTTCTTTGTTGAAGTGCACAGAAATGTTACCATGGTGTTGCTTTAAGTATGTAGTTTCAGTTAATTTCTACTTTTGTTTTCCTTTGCAATCTACAGTAGATTTCTATGTTTTCATTAAGCAATAGAGGGTAATTTATCACACCTAATTAACATTAGATCAGTTCCTACGATTGTTTTAAAACATTCTATTGACACACAGTTGTGGCCAAATTTTTATTAAAATGTCTGAATTTTCCCCAAATTATGACACTTTAAAATTATTATCTGCTTTCTAAAGGACACGAACAAAAAAGACTGCTCCAAAATATTTTACAAATTAAAAGAACAGGAGATTTCAGGCTTATAACATAATGAGACCTGAATTAAGACAGACATAATAGAAACAGTTGTAACTGTTTAAATTTAGATGTTAAACAAAGCACTGCTAGCAGGCAGTATAGCTGAGCAGAAATAAAACATAGTAACACTTAGCTCAACAGGGAATAATTTTTACAATAATGAATCAAAAACAAGGTAATCATGCAGCATGTATGGAGATCTCTACCCTAGATGTCTTTGCAGTCACTGCTATTGTACTCCTCTAACCATGTGTGCCAGAGGTGGGGAGAATAATGTTGATCCTGAGTTCTGAATTACAGGCACTGCCCCTGTGTTGTGTTAAGAGGATTAATTTAGCAGAAGTTAAGCCCCCTTGCATTCTAGCATGTCCTCAGTATTTCACTGTGACAGCTAGGTGTGGCTGGGATGAACCCCTGAGTAATGCCCAATTACATCGAATAATCTCAAGTCGGCACTATAAGACTGATTGTGCTCAACAGCCAGTTGGGCATACGGGCTGGCACAGATTAACGAATAGTAAAATAATACTATAAATCTGAGTGGATTAAATGAGAAATTCTCATTACTAGATCCACAAAGAATGAGGTTTATTAAAGCAACAGGTGCAAGTTCTTTTAAGATGCTGTTGATAAATATACTGTCTGCAAAAACACACTTTAGTTGCAAAAATACACTTTATTTGAAATACAAATGTTAGTTGCAAGAAATAAGTATTGGTACCAAATATATATAAATTCTAAGATGACTATATAGTGCTACTAATGTGATTACAAATACAAGCTTGAAGTCTAAGTGTCCCAGGGAAAACCTGGTATAACTAAGTGCACAAATCTTACCCAAGAGTGTCCTCCTGAGAGTGGAGAAGATAGGCTCAGCCCATCAACTGGTCCGAGAACCCCTATTATGCTGTTCCCTTGACTTCTCAGTGATGGTATCTTCCCTAAATTTCCTCTATTGTTAGGGCATTTCTTACTATTTTCTACGTTTAGGTGGAGCTTGAGTGACTCTAGTCATACATACTTTTGTTCTTGATTGGTGTAAAAATCCCTTGCTTCAATTTTTAGGGTAAAAACTTTACTACGCATGCTTGAAGGTATGCTGGGGGTGGGTATACTTTGAGATGGAGGTGTGTTTTGGTATAATAATGAGATTATAATGAGCAAAGTTCATCCATCAGACAAATTTCTGGATGGAATTGAACATTTATCCTTTTTAATTGACAGAAGCTATACCTTGTCTTCAAAATTGGCAGCAGCTATACCATCTGGTTCTTGTACCTGTCTTGTTATAACAGGGCCTGGCCATGATATCTTCATATCACTCCGCCCCCCGTATCTTCTTAATTGGTATTACACTGAGCTTCCTCATGCACTACCATTTAAGAATGCAGGCCAGGTGTGTGTTGGGGGTGAAACCATACAAATCAGATTTCTTCCCTGCTATGCAGCTGTCTTATATGCTGAAGATGTGGATATAGCTTTATTCTCAATAAGTGTATCCTTGATAATTAGTTTCAATAATTTGCCCCCTCAGTAATTATTCCACACCCTGTATCCTACCTCAGTTATAGTTAGTATTTCAACAGCCAGATGAAAAGTTAAGAATAAGGTTAGTGCTTCACAGAGGTTGCACCATGATAACCAGATTGTGGCCTATTGAGAGTATAATTAAATATTAAAAATAATGTGAAGACATGTAAGAAAACAAAGAAAGCAGTCATTTTTCACTGCAGGAATCAATACTGTTATACATGGCATACCAATGGCATAATGCTCCCTGTATTCATATGGGATCTTTTGCCAAAATATTGCAGATATTTAAAACATTAAAAACTTAAAAATCTGACCTTAAAAATCCTATTAAGTAAGTACAGAATGTTGAGATTCTGCACTTCTGAAAACTGTGGTAAATGTAAAACTTCCCATTTGCACTCACAGGTGTATACTGCAAATCTTCTCAGTAAGTTATTCCAATCTGGCAGGCCAGATCCCACAATTCTTACAATCATGGCTTATCTGCAAGTTACCTTACTCAGCAAGTTGTCCTGGTGACTTGACTAGGACTGTCCAAAATGAGAAAAGTCAGCAAGATCTTTTTCTCCCTCCAAAGAAGAGCTTTCAGGATCTTGAGTAAGTTCAATACTGAACATTCTTATCATATGAAGTCTCATTTCCCTCAGCCTTTAGATTCAGCTTCTCTAAACATTTATTGTAACTTTCCTAAATGCTTACAATTTTGTTGTGATTTTGAGCATATGAGATTCTAGGGGAAAATTCTGACTGTATTTTTTCCACTTTGTTTGGAATGTCTTCACTGATTTCTTAGTCATGAAGTAACTCCAGTCTTACTACTGTAAGAGACTGCACCTGTTCCAGTGACTCAAATCTCATTTTTTATTAGTGGAAGTTGATCTACATGAGAATGTCTTGGGAAGTAAGCTCAGATACAGATATTTTGTGAACATACTCTTTGTGGACAAACTAGGGCATGATAAGTATACCATAGTTTACTCTTTTTTCAAGAGTATAAAATACACATACATTGCTCTCACTAGTTTCCTTTGCAAAAAATTCTCTAATTACACAAGTTATGTGCATCTAAAATGGTGGAAAGGGAGACTGAAAAGTTAAGATTGTGAGCTGAGACAGGCAGGATGCAGGAACAACCACAAAATCACTGATGAAATACAAAGAGTAAATTTTTTTCTGTTACCTTGTGAACCAGGGGATCTCCAAAGCAGCACCTGGGCAGAAGCATGCAAGCAGGAACGCGAGCACCCAGGAGCTCGGTCCTTGCTAGAGAATCACCAAACCTGCTGTTTTTACTTGTATATCAGGGATTACTACAGGCACAGTTTTCCACTGTGCTTTGATCTTTCCCACAGCAGGGCAGGAATCTCAAGCATGTTCGATAAATAACCTCTGAGTCTATCGAAGGCCTATGTTATCTAAACACAGAGGTTATACTTGTCAAGCACACAAGACTAAATAACAATTAGCAGGTCACTTGAGTGTGTGACTAGTGGTGTTCCCCAGGGGTCAGTACTGGGACCAGTCTTGTTAAACTTATTCATCAATGACCTGGATGAAGGGATAGAGTGTACCCTCAGCTGATGATACAAAACAGAAAGGAGTGGCTGATACACCAGGAGGCTGTGCTGCCACTTAGTGAGACCCAGACAGGCTAGAGAGTTGGGCAGAGAAGAACCTAATGAAATTCAACTAAGACAAATAGCGTTCTGCACCTAGGGAGGAATAACCCCAGGCACCAATACAGGTTAGAGGCTGGTCTTCTGGAAAGCAGCTCTGCGCAGAAGGACCTGAGAGTTCTGGTGGACAACAAGTTAACCATGAGCCAGCAATGTGCCCTTGTGGCCAAGAAGGCAAATGGTATCCTGGGGTGCATTAGGAAAAGTGTGACCAGCAGGTTGAGGGAGCTTATCCCCCCCCTCTACTCTGCCCTAGTGAGACCACATCTGTGTCCAGTTCGAAAAAGACAAGGAACTACTGGAGAGAGTCCAGCAGAGCGCTACAAAGATGATTAGGGGTCTAGAGCATTTCTCACAAGGAAAGGCTGAGAGAGCTGGGTTTGTTTAGCCTGGAGAAGATTGAGAGGGGATCTAATCAATGCTTATAAATATCTTAAGGGTGGATGTCAAGAGGATGGGGCCAGATTTCCTTTCAGTGATGCCCAATGTCAGGATGAGGGGCAACAGGCACAAACTGAAACACAGGAAGTTCCATCTGAATATGAGGAGAAACTTCTTTATTTTGAGGGTGACAAAACACTGGAACAGGCTTCCCAGAGAGGTTGTGGAGTCTCCTTCTCTGGAAACTTTCAAAACCTGCCTGGATGCGATCCTGTGCAACCTACTCCAGGTGTACCTACTTTGGCAGAGGGATTGGACTAGATGATCTCCAGAAGTACCTTCTAACCCCAACTATTCTGTGAAAACATCAATTGGACAGAAGATATCTGATCTCTTCGTAATTTGAATCACCTTTGTTTTCTTGGCTGTGCTAGTTATAACTAGGGATTGTTTCAGAGGACGTATACTCCCTTTATTCCCTCCCCTCTCTACTCCGCCCTGGTGAGACTGCATCTGGAATATTGTGTCCAGTTCTGGGCCCCTCAGTTCAAGAAGGACAGGGAACTGCTGGAGAGAGTCCAGCGCAGGGCAACCAACATGATTAAGGGAGTGGAGCATCCTCCTTATGAGGAAAGGTTGAGGGAACTGCGTCTCTGTAGCTTGGAAAAGAGGAGACTGAGGGGTGACCTCATTAATGTTTACAGATATATAAAGAGTGAGTGTCACGAGGATGGAACCAGGCTCTTCTCAGTGACAACCAATGATAGGACAAGGGGTAATGGGAACAAAATGGAACACAAGAGGTTCCACTTAAATTTGAGAAGAAACTTCTTCTCAGTGAGGGTGACAGAACACTGGAACAGGCTGCCCAGGGAGGTTGTGGAGTCTCTTACTCTGGAGGCATTCAAGACCTGCCTGGACACCTTCCTGTGTAACTTGATCTAGGTGTTCCTTCACTGGTGGGGGGATTGGACTAGATAATCTTTTGAGGTCCCTTCCAATTCCTAACATTCTGTGATTCTTTGGCCCAGTTGGTTATGAGACTATTTTTAAAATGAGTCCCATTTTCTGACTCAGTTCTTTCTGGAGTACAATGTCACCACAGGACTTGCTTTTCAAGGCCCAGAATAGTGTTCCGGGCAGTGGCATGAGACACAGGATGTTTCTAGCCATCTCGTTTTGAGCGGCGGAGGAACATGCAGAGACGACTCAATGTGAGTGATAAAGCATAGTTCAATTTACTAGCCCAAACAGCATATACTTATACAGTTCACGATAATTATGTGTTGGTCGTTAGGGTCTTGCGTTCGGAAGATCTCGCGCTGTACGGGAAGATAGTGGCCCCTCCCCTGATAGGTGTAGTGTTTCGTGTGTTACCTAAGCAGGCGGATGTGATGTTGTAAAACTCAAGGTATATATTGCTTTATTGCCTACCAATAAACGCCATTTGCGTCCACCACATTGGTGTCTGCGAGCTGATGGACCGAACGACCTGAGGGTGGTTGCCGTGCCATTCCTGAACCAGGACGCCTATGTTGCGGGGTGAACTGCGACATTTTGGTGCCGAAACCCGGGAAAAGTCTCCTGATTTCGTGTGAACGGTGGTCGAGCCAGCTGGACTGCTACAACGGGGAGGACGTTCCCATAGCCACTAGGAGAATGGAAGCCCTAGTGAAGGTAGTATCAGCATTACATAGGCAATGGGGAATCGACTGTAAAACTAAAGATTTTACCCTTGCAGTTGCAAGGCTTTTGAAAATTGGGGTAATTGAGCAGCCGGTGGATATTCTCCACCCGGAGGGGTGGGATAAGTGCACTAAAGCACTGGCCGAGGAGACAATGTCCTCGGGTTGTGGGAAAAGCCTGAAGTCTTGGGGGAAAGTCGTGCAAGCCTTGCAAAAAGCTATGTGAGCACAAGAAACTTGGAAAGCGGCTAAGGCTTGTTTAATGACCACCCCACAACTGGGAGTCGGGGCTACCACGCAGACCCCACACCCCTCAGATAATGACGATCCTATCGAGTCTAAGGATTTGCGAGAGGGCGACCCCCCTCCTCCACCCCCGAACCCTGATCCACTCACGGAGGCGCAGGAGCGAGCTTAATCCAAAGATCAGCAGGAGGGCGACTCCTCCCCTTACTCCTCTGACTCCGTTTCATTCGCAGAAGCGCGGGAGCGAGCTAAAGCTTTCTGGGGCGGGCTAGCCGAGGCGGCTCGCGCCGCTGGGAAACCGGAGTCCGAGGGTGTCTAGGCACGACCCCCCCCATGCGCTCCAAGACGGCCCCCAGGGAAAAGTTGAGGGGCGGGGGGAAGATGCCTTCGGCGGGAAAGGAGAGACAGTGATGAATCAGGAGAACAATAGAGCGGGGGATCGGGGGGGAGGTGGAGGCGGGGGCGAGGGGTGGAGAGCTGATGTGGGCGTCCATCTGGGGAGGTGCTGCTCTGGGGGAGACTCCTCCCCCAGCAGGAGGCGGGGTGAGCCAAGAGGGCGGGAACGGCCCGCCCACAGGCGTAACGGGCGGGGCCGGAGCAGAGAGCGGCCCGCCCGCAAGGGTAGTGGGCGGGGCCGGAACTCGTGTAAAAGGCACCGGAACCCGGAAGTAACCAGCCACTCAAGTTCCGGTTCCGGATCGGATACGGAAGTAACTGGCTACTCGAGTTCCGACTCCGACTCAGATACCGATTCAAATTCGGAGGAAGATGTGGGATCAAACAGAGTTAAAAGCAAAAATATCCGCACCCGAACTAAAGTGGAATCGTGAGGGGGAGAAATTCCTCTCAAGGATTGGAGAAAAATTAAGATTGCGTGTGCCGATTGGGCTCCATCGGCTGCGCTGGTGTTCCCGGTCCGGGTGACGGACGGGGGGCAGAGGGTTCACACACCAATAAACCCTAAGGATGTGCAAAGGATTGTTAAAGCCATCGCGGACAAAGGGATTAATTCAGCCATGGTCTCCACCCTCATAGATGGTGTTTTCGGGGGGGACAACATGCTCCCGTTTGATATAAAACAAACTTGCAGGCTGATCTTTGACGGGGCAGGGATGGTCGTTTTTAAACAAGAGTGGGAGGATAACTGTGCGAGACAATTGGCCCAGGTGGGTGGGGCGGATCACCCACTGCATGGCTCCAACCTGCAGCGGCTCATGGGCACGGACCCAGCAATGATCACCCCCCAGGCACAGGGCCTGTGGGCCCATGAAGTTATGACAACCACTCGTGCAGCCAGAGAAGTCATTCGCACAGCCTCCAGAGTCATTGCCAAACCATCGCCCTGGTCAACAATAAAACAAAGCGAGAGTGAGAGCTTCACGCAATTCGTAGATCGTCTCCAGGCAGCGGTCAACTCTTCGCCACTGCCCGTGGAGGCAAAAGGCCCAGTTGTGGCAGAATGCCTACGCCAGCAGTGTATTTCGGCAACTAAAGAAAGAAGAGCACTTGGCCCCGATCCAGGCAGCTGTTCGCACCGCAATAGCTAGCGTGATGGCATGTATTAAGTGTGGCCAAGCAGGCCATGTCACATCAAATTGTCCTCAGTATGGGGGTCTGTCAGTCTCGTTCCCTTCACTCCAAAGCCGACCCAAAGGACCATGTTGGGCCTGTGGAAAGAAAGGGCACTTTGCTAGGCAATGCAGGTCAAAACACCAGGGAAACGGGTCGGGGAGGGGGCAATTGGGCCGCACACAGCCCTCTCCCGCTTGGGACATGAGGCGGTCCAATTATGCCAACCCCGGATGGAATACAGTGCTTCCAAACCCGGTGCTTCCGAAACCAGTGCTTCCGAACCCGGTGCTCCAGAACCCTCCACCCCCTCGAGAGGCAACCAATTTTATATCCCAACCAACGGTTCAGCCGAACCTGCCCTCATCTCAGGGACAGCAAGTTCCAACCTCGGGGGGCGAGACCCCTGGGTGGCACTGGCCGTGAGGTGTGATAACCCACCAGTGGTGTGGGGGATCTGTTCCCTTTATAATACCTCAAATAGCACCACCATCAGTGTCCCCTTTTTGATTGATACCGGAGCAGACGTTACAGTTATCCCTGAGACGAACTGGCCTCCATGTTGGGAACTTAAGGATGCCCCCATGGTGGGTGGAGTAGGGGGACTAACCCGAGCTCGGAAGAGCGTTCGATTGGTCGCTATCACGCTAAACACTGAAAAGGGACCAGAGAAAACAATTACTCTCTTCCCCTATGTCATGTCAGGAGTCCCTCCTCTGTTGGGAAGGGATGCTTTAGCTCTCCTGAAAGCCAGGGTGACATTTACTGTAAGGGCCACTGCCGCACACCCACTCCCACCGATCAAACTGACGTGGAAATCGCACAACCCAGTGTGGGTCGAGCAGTGGCCCCTGTCGAAGCCTCGAATGGATGCTCTTCTCGAGCTTGTCGACCGCGAACTACAACGAGGTCACATAGAGCCTTCTACCAGCCCATGGAACACTCCAGTTTTCGTTATACCCAAGCGAACCGGTGAAGGGTTTCGTCTCCTACATGATCTGCGTGAGGTAAAGAAGACAATTCAACCAATGGGTCCTGTTCAGACTTTGTTGCCTATGAACTCTATGATACCAGAAGGGCAACCTTGCGCCGTCCTTGATATTAAAGACTGTTTTTTCTCGATACCTCTACATGATGAAGACAAGGAGCGGTTTGCTTTTTCCGTTGTATTTCCAAATAGCCAACGTCCTAACTTACGCTTCCAGTGGAAAGTGCTGCCTCAAGGAATGATCAACTCGCCTACCATCTGCCAGATCACGGTGGATCGGGCGCTGGCACCAGTTCGACGCAGTGACCCGACCGCGACTATCATTTAATACATGGACGACATTCTGATCGCTGCACTGTCAGGTAGTCAGGTGGACCAGCTAGTGTTAACGGTCTCGGAGACTCTGAAGACAAACGGATTCGAAATCGCGAGTGCTAAAATTAAAAAAGGACCCTGTGTAAGTTTCTTGGGAGTGGGGATCACAGGCTCTTACATAACCCCCCCTCAGATAAAAATCCGTCGGGACATCAAAACACTCCATGACGTGCAACAACTAGTGGGATCCTTACAATGGCTCCGCAATATTGTCCTGATTCCTCCCGAGATCATGACTCCCCTGCATGACCTTTTAAAAGGAAAAAACCCATGGGAGCAGAAGACTCTGTCGACAGAAGCAATGAAATCTCTCGATTTTATCGAGCAACAAGTATCATCAAGCACACTGGCCAGGTGGAACCCAAAAGAACCACTTGATCTGTATGTATACTTGACAGAAGGAGGGGGAGTAGGGGCATTAGCCCAGGGTCCTCAAGATAAAGCTCGACCAATACAGTGGATAGTCCTGGGGAAACCGTCGCGTGCATTCTCTCCAGGAGTTGAGTGCCTTGGTAACCTCACCATGAAAGGCCGAAAACTCGCTTTAAGATACCTAGGTATCGAACCTGCCACGTTATACCTACCCTTTCACAAACAGCTGCTAACGCAATCAGTAGCGATGTCAGAATCTCTGGCTATAGCCCTTGCCGGATTTCGTGTAGAAGTACAGTACGCTATTAAGGCCCCTTGGGCTCAAATGCTGAAAATTGTCAATATCGACCTCCCACAGAAGATCTTGGACCGACCCCAGTAGGGACCAGCAGTCTTCACAGACGCATCCTCAGCGATCTCAACTGCAGCAGCAGTGTGGCAATCAGGAGAAAAATGGCACTGCATTAAAACGACCGATTTTGCGCTTTCAGTCCAGCAATTAGAAGCGACGGCTGTGGTAATGGCGTGCGGACTGTTCCCAATGGAACACCTCAACATAGTGACTGATTCATTGTTCGTAGCAAAACTTTGCTTGGCCATGACGGGGCCCGGCGTGTCAACAACCACGGCTGCCCTAATGCTGGAAGAAGCACTTTTCTCCCGGAAAGGCACCATATCGGTCATCCACGTCAACAGCCACGACCCGATCAAAGGGTTTTACCAAATTGGTAACGATAAAGCAGATGCCACTGCAAAAGGGGTATGGACACTGAGAGATGCCCGTCAGCTACACGAGTCCCTCCACATTGGAGCTAAAGCGCTAGTTAAGAGATGTGGGGTTTCAACCGCCGACGCAAAACACATAGTAGCTACGTGTCCCCACTGTCAAAAGGCGCCACTGTGGTCCAGTGGAGTCAACCCCAGAGGTCTTAAAGCTTCCGAGGTGTGGCAGACGGACTTCACACTCTGTCAGTTGCTGAGACCTCGAGCGTGGCTAGCGGTAACCGTAGACACATATAGCGGGGTAATCATAGCCACACAACACTCTAAGGCCGACTCCAAAGCAACCATCCAACATTGGTTGACGGCCATGGCATGGCTTGGTGTCCCTAATCAGATCAAAACGGATAATGGTCTGAGTTTTGTGTCCAAATCAACCCAGGCATTCATTCGGAAATGGGGTATTACTCTAATACACGGTATCCCATATAATAGTACAGGTCAAGCTATAGTCGAGCGAGCAAATCAAACCCTGAAATCCAAGCTGGAAGTCTTGGCAAAAACAGAAGGTTTTACCTCCACCATTCCCTCAGGAGATCAGGCACGTTTGCTAGCGACTGCCTTGCTAGCACTGAATCAATTCCCTAGGGGAGAGGAGGTGAATAGTCCTGTCCAAAAACATTGGGTCACTCGAGCACTGGAAGAGGGCCCCCCCAGTTGTAGTCAGAAATGAGCTGGGAGACTGGGAAAAAGGGTGGAAACTGGTTCTGACAGGACGAGGGTATGCGGCGGTCAAAAAAGATAGCAGGGTCAAATGGTGTCCGCTTAAGTCCATTAAACCAGAGCTTCAGAATAAAATTAATGAAAACTGTGAGTTTTTGTTTTCAGGAACAGAACATTGGCCGCCCTTGTAGCCCGTATGCCCCGGTGACGGACGACGTCAACAAATCAGCAAACGTCCTGTCTGAGCCTGAGAATTCTGCACGGGAAGAGTCCAGACAACAGCAAAGCGGCCTCCGTGGTGGGAAGCTGCGATGCCTTCATTTGATCTTGATTCTGGGGTTTGTTGCTACAGGTAAAACAGAATCAGGTTACAGCCACCATCAGCCATTCAAGTGGATCCTACGAAACGTGGGGAGCAATCGAGTAATAAGGGAAATCACAACAACGGGTGCTCCAACCTTTTCAATTAAAATAAGTGACTTATTTCCCACAACTCATTCATTGGGGGGAACATATTGGTGCCCTAGTTCAAATCCAGGAAAAAGCTACTGTCACTATCCTGGATATTTGTTTTGTGGGTATTGGGGATGTGAGACCATTGTTACAAGCAATAAGTGGAGTCCAGAAAAAGAGGATGAATTTTTGCGAGTAGATTGGGGACCAAGGGGATGTATCCTTCCAATATTTGCGTACAATGAAATGCTGGATCGGAGAGGTGATTGTGTCAGTCTAGACGTAGAGATCAGAAACCCGACTAATGCGGGTTGGCTTTTAGGGAAAACGTGGTCAGTATTTCTTCGCAAGACCTTGAAGGATCCAGGAACACTAATACAAATCACCAAGGTCAGGTTACAAACACCTCAGACACTTGGGCCTAACCGGGTTCTTCACCCGCACACATCTAAACCTGTGGTAGACAATACCAAGAACAACGCCAAGGTTGCGGCTCCCAATAACGCCAAGACACTCGATACTTTCAAAATTGAAATGCCTCCCCTATGGAGGTTGTTGAACTCGTCATACCAGCTATTGAATTCTACCAATCCAAATATTACAGCAAACTGCTGGCTTTGCTTCGATATAAGGCCACCCTTTTATGAAGCAGTAGGTGTACCCTCTAAACCAGGACTAGTAAACGGGCCCAACCCATCGCAGTGCCTTTGGAACACCACAAACATCCCAGGAATTACAATGCAATATGTATCAGGGCAAGGCTCTTGTGTCGGTAAGGTACCTCCTGGGAAAAAGGCGTTATGCGCAAATGAGATCAGGCTAGAAAAAGAATCGAAAACCAAATGGTTAGTTCCTGCTAGCAATACCAAATGGATATGTTCAAGAACTGGAGTCACACCGTGCATATCCCTTAACATATTTGATCAAAACAATGAATTCTGTGTACAAGCAATGATTGTTCCAAGGATCATATACCATCCAGAGGAATACATATATGAACATCTATCCCCTTCTACTTTTAATCACATACAAAAACGAGAGCCCATTACCGCTCTGACCATAGCTGCCCTGCTAACCGTAGGAGCCGCGGGGGCTGGAACAGGAATAGCCTCGCTAGTCGGACAAAACCAAAGATTTCATTCTCTCAGAGTAGCAGTAGATGAAGATTTGGTTCAAATTGAACAATCGATCACCGCCTTAGAAAAGTCATTGAGATCATTGTCCGAAGTTGTTTTACAGAATCGTAGAGGACTCGATCTCTTGTTTTTACAACGAGGCGGACTTTGTGCAGCTTTAGGAGAAGAATGTTGTGTATATGCAGATAACACAGGGGTTGTCAGAGACACAATGGCCAAACTTAGGGAGGGTCTAGAAAAGAGAAGAAGAGATAGAGAAGCCCAACAAGGATGGTTTGATTCATGGTTTAACCACATCGCCCTGATATCCACCCTAGCAGGGCCGATCATAATGATCGTTCTAACACTCATTTTCGGCCCCTGCATACTGAATAGGCTGATGTCGTTTGTTAAGAGCCGGCTAGAGCAAGTTAATATCCTTTTGCTTGAACGCCAGCAACTACTTTAAGAAAAGTATTTACTAATCTTATCCCTAGTTATCCCTACTAACACCTCATTATTAATAACTACCTCATAGTTTTCACCTGCTCACTGTGCCTTATATTTTATGTTATGAAGTCTACCTCTAAAGATTTTTTACACTGTATTACACTAAGAAGCATATATCTTTTTTAAGACTTTTGTATCTTAGCTAATTTAGTTGTGCATGGGGGGGGGAAATGTTGGTAGTTAGGGTCTTGCGTTCGGAAGATCTCGCGCTGTACGGGAAGATAGTGGCCCCTCCCCTGATAGGTGTAGTGTTTCATGTGTTACCTAAGCAGGCGGATGTGACGTTGTAAAACTCAAGGTATATATTGCTTTATTGCCTACCAATAAACGCCATTTGCCGTCCACCACATTGGTGTCTGCGAGCTGATGGACCGAACGACCTGAGGGTGGTTGCTGTGCCATTCCTGAACCAGGACGCCTATGTTGCGGGGTGAACCGCGACAATTATGCATACCTGTCACCTACTAATTGGCTTAAGCTCTAATAGTCACATTTGCATGGTCCTCCTACTTGCAGTTACTAGCTATGCATGTTCTACGTTCCTGTGCTCCTGCTTCTCTAAAGCTGTTTATGAGACTCTGCCAAGGTCGCAGTGACCTTGCTGATTTTGCTGAAACAATCAGTGGTTCCCACCGTGGCCTAGCCTTGCTACTTATGCTAAGGTCTTCAGAACAGGCTCTGCTCGTACAACTGCTCTGCAGACCCATGTCCCTTATTTGTAAGCCATTCCTCAACATCTCATGGTTGCTTTCACCATTTTGAGTACATAGCGCTTGCCTTGGCGTGTTCTAGGGAGTATAATATAGTCAATCTGCCAAGCCTCCCCATATTTATATTTCAACCACTGCCCCCCATACCATACAGGCTTTAACCTTTTGGCCTGCTTGATTGCAGCACATGTTTCACAATCATGGATAACCTGCGAAATCATGTCCATGGTTAAGTCCACCCCTCGATCCTGAGCCCATTTATGTGTTGCATCCTGTCCTTGATGCCCTGAAGCATCATGGGCCTGCCGAGCTAGAAAACGTTCACCTTTATGTTGCCAGTCCAAATTCACCTCAGTTACTTTAATCTTAGCAGCTTGATCTGCTTGGTGGTTGTTTTGATGTTCCTCAGTGGCTTGACTTTTAGGCACATGGGCATCCACATGCCGTACTTTTACAGTCAGGTTCTCTAGTCGAGCAGCAATGTCCTGCCACAATGGGGTAGCCCAGATAGTTTTGCCTCTGTGCTGCCAGTTATTTTGCTTCCACTGCTTTAACCACCCCCACAGGGCATTTGCCACCATCCATGAGTCAGTATCAAGTACTGGCCATTTTTCTCTTTCAGCAATGTCTAACGCCAACAGTATGGCTTTTACCTCTGCAAACTGGCTTGATTCACCTCGTCCCTTGTCAGTCTCTGTGACTTGCCGTGTAGGACTCCATACAGCAGATTTCCACTTTTGATGTTTTCCTACAAGACGGCAGGATCCATCAGTGAACGGGGCACGCTGCTTTTCAGTCTCTGGTAATTCATTATATGGTGGGGCTTCCTCAGCACACATCACCTCGTCTTCTTCAGGTGATATTCCAAAATATTTGCCTTCTGGCTAGTCTGTGATCATTTCTAAGATCCCCGGGTGATTAGGTTTCCCTATTTGAGCCTGCTGTGTGATTAATGCAGTCCACTTACTCCATGTAGCTTCAGTTGTATGATGTGTGGAAGAAACCTTACACTCAAACATCCAGCCTAGTACTGGTAATCGGGGCATCAGGAGGAGCTGTCCTTCAGTACCAACCACTTCTGAAGCAGCTCAAACTCTTTCATATGCTGCCAGTATCTCTTTCTTAGTTGTAGTGTAATTGGCCTCCGAGCCTTTATATCCTCTACTCCAAAATCCTAGAGTTCGACCTCGAGTCTTACCTGGTGCCTTTCGCCAGAGGCTCCAGGTAGGACCATTGTCCCCAGCTGCGGCATAGAGCACATTCTTAATACCTTATCCTGTCCGAACTGGTCCAAGGGCTACTGCATGTACAATCCCTTGTTTAATTTGTTCAAAGACTTGTTGTTGCTCAGGGCCCCATTGAAAATCACATTTCTTTCGAGTCACTTGATAAAGGGGGCACACAATCTGGCTGTAACCTGGAATATGCATTCTCCAGAAACCCACAACACCCAAAAAGGCTTGTGTTTGCTTTTTGCTAGTTGGTGGGGATATACCTGTTATTTTGTTAATCACCTCTATCAGGATCTGGCGACACCCATCTTGCCATTTAATTCCTAAAAACTGAATCTCTTGAGTAGGTCCCTTGACTGTACCTCTCTTTATGGCAAAACCAGCTTTCAAAAGAATTTGAATTATTCTCTCACCTTTCTTGAAGACTTCTGCTGCTGTACCACCCCATACAATGATGTCATCAATGTATTGCAGGTGTTCTGGAGCTTTACCTTGTTCCAGTGCAGTCTGCATCAGTCCATGGCAGGTAGTAGGACTGTGTTTCCACCCCTGGGGCAGTCGATTCCAGGTGTACTGGATACCCCTCCAGGTAAAGGCAAACTGTGGCCTGCATTCTGCTGCTAAAGGAATAGAGAAAAATGCATTAGCAATGTCAGTTGTGGCATACCACTTGGCTGTCTTTGACTCCAGTTCATATTGCAGTTCTAGCATGTCCAGCACAGCAGCACTTAACAGTGATATAACTTCATTTAGGCCATGATAATCTACAGTCAGTCTCCATTCTCCATTAGGCTTTGGCACAGGCCATATAGGACTATTGAAAGGTGAGCGAGTCTTACTGATCACTCCTTGACTCTCTAGTTGTTGGATCACTTTATGAATGGGGATCAGGGAAACTCGGTTGGTGCGATACTGTCGTCTGTGCACCGTCGTGGTAGCAATCGGCACCTGTTGCTCTTCAACCTTAAGCAGTCCTACAACAGAAGGATCATCAAAAAGACCAGGCAAAACAGAGAGCTGTTTAATGTCCTCAGTCTCTACAGCTGCTATACCAAAGGCCCATCGATATCCTTTTGGGTCTTTAAAATACCTGCTCCTTAGGTAGTCTATACCAAGGATGCACGGAGCATCTGGACCAGTCAAAACAGGGTGCCTTTCCCACTCATTTCCAGTTAGACTTATTTCAGCCTCTAATACAGTCAATTCCTTAGATCCCCCAGTCACTCCTTCAATACTGACAGATACTGACCCTTTACGATTTGATGGCATCATTGTACACTGTGCACCAGTGTCTACCAGGGCTTTATACTCATGTGGTTCTGATGTACCAGGCCACCGAATCCACACAGTCCAATAAACTCAGTTGTCATTGTCCCTCTCCTCCACCTGACTGGAGGCAGGGCCCCAGTAATTGGTGGTTTGCACAGTCTCTGGTAGGGAGACCCAAGAATCCCTCCTACTCTGTCTGGAAAGCCTCCCACTGGAAAGTGGAGCAGCTTTTCTCTTTGGAGCTTTCTTTTTCAGCTCACGTACCCATTCCTGTAGGTCAGCAGTGGGTTTTCCATGCCATTTACTCCTATCTTCCCCCTGGTCACGCAGAAAAAACCATAATTCACCTCATGACATATTGTGTTTCTCTCGAGTTGGTGCTGCAGAAGGGCGTCTTCTCCTAATAGCTGTGGCTCGGGCCCATGCATTTGACGAGTGGGATCTGTCCTCCTTCTTCAACAGTTTGTCACACAGTTTCTCCACAGCTGTGACACAGGCTTGTAGGGGAGAAGAAAGTGTGTCTTCATACTGCTGCAACATGTCTGCTACTTCACTCACAGTTGATCGATCATCTTTTGAAAGAGTGAGTAATCCTAAAGCGCGGACATAAAATGGTGGTGTGCTCTACACAAACT
The DNA here is from genome assembly GCF_037038585.1 of Patagioenas fasciata. Classification (NCBI taxonomy): domain Eukaryota; kingdom Metazoa; phylum Chordata; class Aves; order Columbiformes; family Columbidae; genus Patagioenas; species Patagioenas fasciata. Next base: position 5,083,003 of record NC_092559.1, read on the forward strand.
TCTGCATTATACCTTGGGTACATGGCACTTCATCGGGATCTATAATTGTCTGTGGGTCACTGTAAATTGTCTCTTGCACAACCAGTTCTCTCAGATACCTAATATCTTTCTCTGTAGTAGTCCATTTGGTTGGATGGCATATGATATCATCTTGTAAAGGGTACCTGATTTTCACTGCTGACAAAATTCTCCTCCAGAGGCTTTGATTTTGTTTCTTCTTTGCAATTGCCTTAGCAATGCCACCATCTCTGGCCAGGGATCCCAAATGACTGACTTCGCTGCCATCTATTAGCCCCATTGTCCCAGTACCGAATGAGCCAAGTGACAATTGGCTCACCTTCACGACGGCTAAAGTCTTGTTTCACAGTCCTCAGCTCCTTCAGAGATAAGGAGCATTCTATTAGCTCGTTCTTTGCTGGTCGCTTTGTTTTAGAAGGATCCACTGGTTGTTTTGCTGTAGAAGGACCCTCTTCTTCCTCCTCTGACTCTTCTTCATTGTCACCTTGTTCTATTCCAGAAACAACCTCTTCTTGCTCTGTTGTAGAAGGACCCTCTGCTTCCTCTCCCTGCTCTTCTTCTTCATCTTCCTTTACAATGGATTCCAATTGTGCTTTCTTTTGCTTCTTCTTTGTTGGGGCAACCAGTACTGCTGAAGTCTGAATGGTCACATCACATGTTGTGGGGGTTTGAGTGGATGCAGAAACTGACGTTGCAGTTGTAGTGGCTGCTGTATCCAAGTCAGGAACTGGAGTTGCTGCAGAGTCTGTCGAGGGGGGTGCAGTAGCTCTCACGGACGTTTCAGTGACTGCAGTGTTTGTAGCTTTAAGAGCAGCAACTCCTGCCACAGAAGTTAGAATCACTACAATCCTCCTAAGTAGTTTTGTCACCAGCAAAGACTGACACACATTCCAGAGACCCAGTAATACTAAGAAGCTTCAATCAATCGTCCAGGGATATTCAGAATTCCCAAAAGCATCTGTAATTTGCTCTAATGACACAGGCAGAGAATAGTTAAATAGCTCTCCTAAAATCTCACTCCTGAAACTGAGAAAACAAAAGGCACAGGTGTTTTTAATTTCTTTTGCTTCTACTGAATTCCAAAAATGCGTACTCAGAGGTATGGTAACAATGAGTAGAAATACATCATTGACTTAACTAAAACCACATAAATCAGAGATACATAACCCAGGACCAAAGTTATTATAACAAGTTTATCCCTACTTCCGAAGAAAATGTTCTGCACAAAAACATTAACTAGAAGAATTAACCCCAAAAAAGGCATTATTAAATCCAAATAGATTTGCAACAACATCCTTTAACATCAAAACCAAACTCAAATCACAGTCTGCTTTTTGACCCGTAAAGCACACAGATCTATCGTTTCCCAAAGTTTCCTCACACTAGAGGATTCAAACTCAGACCGCTCACATCAAAGCCCGATGCTCTCTCACACTACCCAGTAAGCTGTTTACAGTAATTGTCAGATATCGCTCTTAGCCCGTCTCACTCAAACCCCATCCCTTCTCCGGTGCAGTAAAATCTGTCACGATTTCTCATGCAAATCCGAGTCACAGCACCAATAAAACCTGTCACGGTTTCTCTTATCTTTCCCCATATGGTTTCTCTTTCCCTGTATGTTCTCTCTCCCTGTATGGCTTCTCTTTCCCCGTATGGGCCACCAATTAAACCTGTCAAGGTTTAAAGCAAGGCGACAATAAACTGTGGCAGATGTTCTCTGTTACCCCCTTACCTCCCGCCACCCCTTCCTTTAGATCGGAAAGATGATAGGAAGATAAGGAGGAAGGAAGAGAGACTTAAGACTTCAAGTTGGAAGGTTTTAAAGGGTTTTACTAATGCTACTAATAAATAGAGAATATACACAAAATATACAAAACCAATCTTGAATGCTCTATATGGAGTTGGTATCACTCCAGCAGTGGTGGAGCTGGGTGGGCGGAGCTGGTGTGGCTCCAGCAGGTGCAGGTCAGGCCCCTGGAAGTCATGGGTGGGATTTCACAGCAAACTGGAAACTGGTTGCAGGGATTACAGGGCCTCAGGCCTAGTATCACAGGTACGCAGAGAGGGTCCTCTTTAGCTGCTGGCCATGGTCGAAGAGAGCCAGACCCTTGTGATCACCCTTTTATATAGGGGGTATGACGATTATGGGATGGAATACTTCGCTGGTCAGTTTTAGTCACCTGTTCCATCCACCCCTTCTCAAACACGCAAAAAACATGCAGGCAAAAACTCAGAAAAGTACAGCTACCTAGAAGAACTCAGCTGAAAGGAAAAATCACTAAAAGAGAACTGGTCTTGTTTTTAACAAAACCAGGACAGCAGGCATTGCAGTTTTCGATGCATCTCATCAATTTGCTGAGCATACTTCTCAGATGTAATGGTTTTGCCAGGATTCAGAGAGCTGTAGTGGATCAGACTGGCAGCAGACCACCCTCCCTTCTTCCCAGGCTCAACTTCACTCCCAAATTATCTAATTCCTCCCCTGAATCAGTGCAAGGGGACAGGGAATGGGGTTTGGGTTCAGTTCATCACACATCATCTGTTGCTCCTTCCTCCTCAGGGGGAGGACTCCTCACACTCTTCCCTTGCTCTAGTGTGGAGTCCCTCCCATGGGAGACAGTCCTTCAGAAACTTCTCCTATGTGGGTCCTTCCCATAGGCTGCAGTTCTTCACACACTGCTCCAGCATGCATCCCTTCCATGGGGTGCAGTCCTTCAGGAACAGACTGATCCAGTGTGGGTCTCCCACAGGACCACAAGTCCTACCGGAAAACCTGCTCAAGCATGGGCTCCTCCTTCCACAGCTCCACATGTTCTGCCAGGAGCCTGCTCTAGCATGGGCTCTCCACAGGGTCACAGCTTCCTTCAGGGCACATCCAACTGCTCTGATACGGGATCCTCCACAGGCTGCTGCACTGTTAACCTCCATGGGCTGCAGGGGGACAACCTGCTTTACCATGATCTTTACCACAGGTTACAGAGCATCCCTGCTCTTGTGCCTAGAGCACCTCCTCCCCCTCCTTCTTCACTGACCTTGGTGTCTGCAGAGTTGTTTCTCTCACATATTCTCACTCCTCTCTCCAGCTGCAATTCCAGAGGTTTTTTCCCCTTTCTTAAATATATTATCGCAGAGGTGCTACCACCATCACTAATTGGCTCAGCCTTGGCCAGCAGCAGGTACATCTTGGAGTCAGCTGGAACTGGCTCTGTCAGACACAGTGGAAACTTCTGGCATCTTTTCACAGAAGCCACCCCTGTAGCCCCACCACTATCAAAACCTTGCTACGTAAATCAAATACAATGTTTGATTAAGAAATCCCACATTGCTTCAATTTTTAGTATCAATCTGCTTGCCTTGGTTCTGTATAGCTTTGATTATATTGTTTTCAGAAAATTACTGCTGATTCTCACTAAAGTTCTTAAAAAAACAGACTATTTTAGCAATATGTTCATATATCTTCAGAGAAGTGAGAACAAGAGATAATGAAGTTGTGCATTAGAAAAAACTACGTGGGCTCTTAGAATTCCACATATACTGGGGTTTTTGCTTCTGATTTCTTACCTCCTTTTTTAGTTTTAGACTGAAATTTTCCCATTAACTCAAAGATTTTTACTAATTCTCAGTAGTTCTCAACATTCTGAAACACTTTTCTCTAATTAGAAAAAACAATTTTGATTCTGTGCCCCTCGCTGAAATCAGCCAGTGCAGTTGCTAAGTTAATTGTGCAGGACCATGCAATTAAGTGCATGTCCTTCTCACTACCCATGTTCTGTCATGCCCCTTCAAGTGCTAGACTTCCTGCAGAGACATCTAAGAAAAATCTTCATATTTATTGTGAACTTCGGTGCATGGAGATTTGCTCTAGTAAGATGTTGAGAACCAAACGATAAAGGATAACTGCTCTCAACAGCATCATCAGTAACTTGTAAGATCAGTCTCCAAAGAAGGGAGATCTCAGCTCTGTCATGCTTACACAGGGAAAATTCCAACCAAATCCAAATTTATTATAAGGTGTTGTGCTGGTTTGACTGGGATAGAGTTAACTTCCACAGGAATCTGATAATATCCTGGGTTTATCTGGGACAGAATTAATTTTCACAGAAAGCTGGGAGGGAACACAGCCAGGAGAGCTGACCCGAAGGGATGTTCAATACCATATAAGGAAGGCCATGCTCAGTATAAAACTCAGGGCTGGCTAGGGGGAGGAATTCATGGCTTGGGGATCATGCGGTCTGGGGTGCTCTTTGTTCTCTGGGACCTGTGGGGGGGAAGGGGTACAATTGTATTTGGGTGCAAAGTGCGGTCTGAGTCTCCATTGCTCCAGGACGGAGTTTGGTGCAAGCATGTCTGATCACGAGCTGTGGTCCAGCACTTGTGATCACTGCTTGGGGGATTGCTGATCAGGAGTAGTCTGGACACTGTTTTTCTGGATTGGTGAGCAATTGCATTGTGTATCCCTTGCTTTGTATATTTTTTCATTGTTATTGTTTATCTTTTCCCTGTTGTTCTGTTAAACTGTTTTTATCCCAACCCAGGAGTTTTGCCTTTCGTTTCCTGATTCTTCTCCCCATCCCACTGGGTGCAGTGGAGGGGTGAGCGAGCAACCACATGGTTCTAATTGCCAGCTGCGGCTAAGCCACAACAGTCCTTTTTTGGCATCCAATGTGGGGCACAAAGGGTTGGGATAACAACAGATCTGACCAGAGTGTGTTAAAACAAAATTTGTTTTATGTATTTATTATATTAGTTAAGTAGTCTCTGGTCACAGTGTTGCTTTGTTTGTCAACATGGCTCTGTTATGTAAAGTCTTACATGCACCATGTAGTCCCTGTGATACTGTTTATCACCTCTAGAAGAAGGATTAGGATTATCATAATGCTGTCCTCTGTAATATCAATTTTTGATGTGATAACATCATTGGCCACAAGATTAACCTGGTATTCATATGCAGCATTGTTGTCATTCCCATACTTTGGTGCCATCTCTCAGAACCGATTAGTAATCGCACTCAGTCGGGGCGGGGGGGGGGAGGGGGGGGGGGATTATTTCCTCTGCTCTTTCACCTCCCCTTTCTCCTTCAGGCTGGGTACAACAGTTTCTGAGAATTTTGAACACTCTGGCGTGTTCAAGCTAGCATGCTCTTATTGCTATGTGTCCTGAATGTGTTTCAAGTCATGTTTAGGGTTATAAAAAGATGTTTTAAGAATATGACCCAGAGATCTGCCCCAAGGCTGGATGGTCATGGGTGGCATGGCATGTGGGAAAATATGGACAGGAAGCTAAAGAATGGTTTGGAGCTTCACTCCACAACTACAGGACACTGATGAAGTGATAGAATATTTAAAAGGAAAATGCTGTGGCTATTCAAAAATGGCAGAACATTGTGATGGGTTCTGGCCAGTGTCTACCAAACACTGCTCAGTATTATGTGGCTACTCCCGCCCTTGTGCCAAGCACTGTGGTTACTCAAACCCCAGTGACAGTGTTACTGTTTAGCCCTGGGCAGCAGCCAAAACAATAAACAGCCACCCTCTCTTGCCTTTTCTTTCCTGGGGGCAAAGGAAGGGAAAAGGAGGAAAGACTTGTGGGTTGAAATAGAAACAGATTTAATAGAACAGTAATAAAATAAGAGTGTGTCGAGGGTTAGGATTGCAGGGTGACAATCAAACCCTGGCAGATGTATCGTTAACCTCCTCTCCCCCCCCACTTCCCCCTTTTTGCCCTCCCTCTCCCCCCTTCCCACTCAGGACGGGCGATCGGGAGGGAAAGAAGGACAGAGAGAAGAGAGTTGGAAAAGTTAAAGATGTTTTACTAAGGCTACTAATAAGAATAGAGAAAATAATACAAAATATACAAAACCAATCTTGTAAGTCTCAGCAACTGCAGAGCCAGCACCCAAAGTCCTGGATTAGACTCTGTAGCCAACCGGAGCTGGATTCAGTCTCTCACTAGGCCTCAGTTCGCAGGGACGACCAGCAAGGTCCTCTCCTAATGTCAGCCATGAGGGAAAAGGGAAAAAAAGGGCAAAAGGGACGAGATCCTCTTGATCTCCCACTTTTATATGAAGTATTCACGTGAATGGAATGTTATACACCGTTGGTCAGTCTCTCGATCACCAGTTTCTCGTTGCCCCTCTCGCGAGATGTCCATCCGTGCTTATCAATAAGTTTGCATTCCATTGCTAGGTTTAACCAAAACATGTGTCGGGTTCTCCAGGAAAATGCAGCTAATATGAAGGCTTTAGCTGACAGGCAAAAATTTGCTAAAAGAGAAACTTGTTTTTTAACAAAACCAGGACAGAGTGAAACAAAGCAATATTTAGCTGCTGGAATGTGCACTCCCAGCAATGAACACCAGAGGGCAGACACTGTGAGCACAGCAAGTCCAGAAAAAACATGGGGATCGAAACAGGCATCAGGATCAGGAATAGGAATGGGAGCAGAAACAGAAGCAGGACTCCTCCCAGACGGTGGCCATTGAGGAAAGAGGGCAACTTCCCACTTACATATGAAACATGATGTTCATGGTATGGAATACTCCTGTTGGCCAGCTTGGGTCAGCTGTCCTGAATCTGCTTCTCCCCAGCGCTATCTTGCACCTGCAGCTGGTCAGTTGAAAAGTTCTTCATCCCCTAGGCAACATCCAAGATATCAGTGAATTCTTACATTGTTTTCATACAAAATTCCAAACACAGGAAAGCTACTTGGAGAAAACAGGGTGAAAAGTTTCTAAATGCATGAATAAAACTCGATTTGAGCTAAACCAGCATAGACAGGCACTGTAGCTACTCAAACCCAGGTGCTGCAGCTGAACCAGAGAACCAACCCATGCCTGTATCAGTCACCCCTATATAGAAAAAGAAATAAATGCACAAAAAAATCAGTTCACTTAGTGAGGGAAGATGATGAACCAGGGTCACCATGAGAACAGGAGGAGAAGGAAGAACCAGAGATAATCACCTGATCCCTGTCCCCGAGTGAAATGTGAGATATGTGAAGATTTCAGCCACCATCCCAGTGAGCACATTGTTTCCTGGCTGCTGTGATGCTGGAATACCCTGCACTAAGTCATCTGCCCTTGTCCTCATGGGGGACTTCAACTTGTCAGATGTCAACTGGGAATATCATACAGCTGGTAAAAACAGGTCCAGAAGATTCATAAAGCATCTGGATGATAAGTTCTTGATACAGTTACTAAGGGAACTGACCAGGAAAGGTACCTTCCTAGATTTACTGATCACTAACAGAGAAGGTCTTGTAGGTCTGGGCTAGAGAACCATGGCTGTGAGAACGACAAATTCCCAATTGACCCTGAACTTGTGCAGGATTTACTACTCCAGCTAGATTCTGTAAGTTGATGGGGCCTGATGGGATTCATCCAAGGGTGCTTAAAGAGCTGGCTGATGTCATAGCGAGACTTCTCTCCATGATTTTTCAGTGCTCCTGGGAATCTGGAGAGGTCCAGGTTGACTGGAAGCTGGCAAATGTTGTTCCAGTCTTCAAGAAGGGCAAAAGGGATGACCCCAGCAACTACAGGCCTATCAGTCTCACTTCTGTGCCTGGTAAAATTATGGAGAAGGTTATTCTGGGATTTATTGAAAAACACATGAATGACAATGCAGTCATTGGTCCCAGCCAGCACAGGTTCATGAGGGGAAACTACTGCTTGATCAACTTAATTTGTTTCTATGACAAGGTTACTCACTTAGTTGACCAAGGGCAGCCAGTCGATGTGTTCTTTTTGGATTTCAGTGAAGCCTTTGATACTGTCTCTCACAGTGTCCTCCCAAGCATTAAGGTCTCATCTGAACAAAGCATTAAATTAAGCATTCCTTAATCAGGAATCCTTCCAGTACTATCGATTAAATTACATTTAAATTCCTGTTTTAAAATTAAACATATACTGAAGTGCTGGCTATTATTGAATACTATTTCCTCTTTGCTGGATACATTTGCAGATCTACATTTAGATTTTCTACATAATTTTTAACTCTAAGAGAAGTAATACACTCATTCATACATGAACAATTATTCTCTGTAATTTTTCCTTTTCTCTCTTATGTTCCATTTTTTACCTTGCTGTTCTTATCTTTTGCATTAATTACTTTCTGCACAAACATTTCCTGCTAGCAGATTTTGCATAAGAATTTGAATACTGTCATATTATATTAAATTATGTGCTCAAAGTTATTGAAGAAACTGCCTTCCCCTTGCAGAAGAAAACAAGTTTGCATTTATTGGTTAGCAAAGAAAATCTTACACTTTGTATCTGTCTATCATGGCAAGATAGATCATTGCAAATGTACTGCTGATAACCTTGTCAGCGTGGGAAATGGTTAAGTGGCAAAGTATTAAAAAGCGCCTTGTTTATACAGCAGCCTCCAATTATTTCCACAAGTTCTGGAGCTCTTATTGTAGTGAAGCAGAACTACCTACCCATATGCATTTAACCACCCTCCAAAAAACCCCACCACCAATAAAGCAGAGATTATGGTACTTTGGCATATTACAACTGCAACCATAGCCCTGTACATAGGTTGAACAATGTGAGGCTGTGTGCTTAGGGAGCAGTTCTTTTGTGCAAGTTGAAGAACATCAGAGCCCCAAAGTCATGGGCATGCCAAAGCCTGAGCATTAAATTTAGCTGCAGACCTACTCAAAGTAATGTGCGTACAGCCTTGCTATTCATTTTACATCATTCAAGGCATGAAAATGAGCAGTATGTCTGTACAGATGATTATACAGGATACTGGATGCCCAAGAAAGACTTTGTGGAGGCACCCTTGCCAAAAAAGGTATTTCAAGGAGGAAAAAATTAACACCAGTTCACAAAGCCAAGTGGTTTAAAAAATTTCTTTCTCCATATATGAATTTAAACATTTCAGGAAGCTAATCTATCTTTTTTTTTTTTTTACACATTAAAGTTTTCTCACATTCTCAGCTGTCATTTTTAACTTAACTACTCATACTGATTTGATCTATGAAATATCTGATAGAGCTGTGTGAGACACTTCTACTGGCCTTATATCACAATTTCTTTTTCACTTGGATGACTTTTATGTGGAGGTTTTTTGATATTACCTAATTCTGAGCAACCTAATAATGATCTGCTTGGTGGACTGTTTCCCTTCCAGGTTAGAATTGTAGCAGTCACATTGCATGGATCTTTTCAGTAATTGTTAATGCAATACGGATCTTATACAAACCCCAGTGAAGCTAAGAGAACATTTTCCCTTTAGTTTCAATAGTCCTTAGACCAAAGTGGTTTATCTTTTTTTTTTTTTTTTTTTTTTTTTTTTGAGGAAATGCAAATACATTGTTCCTTACTGCTTCTCATTTTACCCACTCTTCACGTCTGTTCTGTTTTTCTAATTTTTAAATATGGAAAACCAAATATTTACATTACAAATAGATTACAGGTATCCAGATCACACAAGTGCTTTATGGGATGCCCTTTGGAAAAATATTTATATTCAAATGTATATTCAAAGTAGGTACTAGAGACAGGAAAAACAGGAAAAAAAGAAGTGTCATAAATGAAAGCAATCATCTGGTTTAGTCTCCTATGGATGGTCAACAGCAGATGGCATTGCTTACCTCCAGCAGAGTTCCTTCCAAATCCCATATGTTAATATGTTGTTATGACCTAGATCCTACAGCAGCAATTACCCAAAGCATTTTATTCATTTTCAAGCCTTTTTAGGAAGTCTGACTCTATTTGTCCACATAGATCAGAACAAATTTCATTATCCTGCATGACATATTTGTTCTGATAGTTTTCAAGCATTCTCTTACCAACTATTAACCAAAGGAACTATACAGGTGCATAGGTATGAATTCTTACCATTTGAGTATTGTGGAAGTTTGAAAGATAGAGTTTATAAATCATTTATTAAAGAGTAGTAAGTAATTAAGGGACATTTTAAAGAACTTAGAAGCTCAATTAAAATGAAAGAGGAAAACTACAGGCAGGATGAGTTTCCACTGTCTGCAGTCAAGTTATAAGAAGCAATATGGAAGTATACTGGGTTTGAGACTGTTGGCTGGCACACACCTGTCCGTGCTCTCACTACTCATTTATCAAAGAAATTCATTTGAGAACAACTTGCAGATGCTGACAAGGCAAGGTGCTGAAGAGGAATTTCTTCAGGAAACTTAAAAATTGTTGCATATACAACTAATCTGACTGCCTCCTTGGTTAGTGCAGATCTTTTCTGGAAGGTCTGTGCTGTGGTTTGGGTTTATCTATTAGTACTGTCTGTCTTATTTGAGGCAATGAGGCTGTGAGTCAGATTTTTTGGCCAGCTGAAGCTAGAGCTAAGCAAGGCTAACCTGAGAGCTCACCCAAAGATTTCTTTCATCTAATTTGACACCACCTCTTCTCAACAGGGAGCCAGATAATGTGCAGAGGGAAAGGCCCTGTTCAGCTCATCTTTGATTAGTACAGAGGTCTTATGGATTTCCCTAAAGGCAAGGGACAGACAGCTGAAGAAAAGAATGATGGAAAGGGGGCTTAGAGTTAGTTTCTGCAAATGTGTGGTGGTCAAGTCTTGCATTTATTTTTCTTTAAATCTTAGTTAGTCAAATGCATAAAGACACGTGCAATTTCACTTGGAATTCTGAGCACTTAGAAGTATCTTCTCAGGGATTTTGAGCCAACTGCTTGTTCACTTTCCCCTCAGCAGGATATGGGGAGAAAATAGGAAGAACAGGAATGAGAAAGCTTGTGAGTCAAGATAAAGACAGGGATATTGGTTACCAACTACTGTTGTGGGCAAAACAGGCTTGACTTGGTGAAGATTAACCTAATTTATTGCCAATTAAAATAATTACTAATTCAGGTGGTGGGAAGCTGTCGTGGGGGAGTGATTTAGGATTCTGCTTACTGCAGAACAATGTTTAGATTTCTCAAAGAAAAGTGCAACTTAAAAGAGTTCAGTAGCAGGTTCACTCTATTATTTACTGCACGGAGGAAATATGCCAAGGTGAACACTGCTTACCTTCTCTCCAGGAGCCTGATACTCGTTAGCAGAGCAAAATTTCAGGTGTCTTCTCTCCAGGACCCTGATACCCGTTTGCAGTGCAAACTTTCAGGATTCTTCGCTCTATAATAACCGTTCACTCTGGAGTCTATATTTTAGAACTCCAGAGGCAAACTTTCAGGCAAGGCTTGATAACCGTTTGCAGAGCAGAATTTCAGGAAACTAAAATCTCAGAAATTAAAAAAAAAAAAAAATTGAGTAGAATAGCAGGAGGGCTGGCTCAAGTTGGGTACCTGCCCGGAGTTCCAACCTGAGTACAGAAAACCACAGACTTTTATATATTTACAGACCATTCATACCATGATTCAGTCCAATAGGAATATTTCAGTTTGGGATCTTCTTGCTTCTCATTGGATCTTTTTCACTGATCTCATATGTGCCTTTGTTTTGTTTAGCTGTAGATATTGTTTGTAGTCCATAGCCTTGAAGGTGCTGTTTTGTCTGAATAAATCCTTTTCTTCTCAGCAAAGTGCAAAACAGGTTCCGTTTTGCAGATGTCTGTAATGTCTTCATGTTGGCCTTGAAGATGTTATTTTTTCCCCAGTCAATTCCATTCTTCCCAGCAAAGTGCAAACTAGACATTATCTTGCAAGCATTCATTGTAGTTTGTAGTTGCTTTTGGTAAATATGAGCAGAACTTTGCAGCTTAAGATTTCAGCAAATCCAGCTTACTAAGCAACATGAAGCAGAGAATATATTAAAAATCATACAACTTTCTACTTCTAGATAATTCATTATATTTAATATGCACCTACTTAAGCTAAATGATCGATGTGAAACTTAAATTGGGCTCATCCAGTGATCTGTGAGTAGTAAAAACCATTGTCATGCCACCAGCTTGTTTAGCAGAGAGAGGTCAAAGTAGGCTCACCCAGGCTGTCATATTTATAGAATAAAGTAGTTGACACTTAGTCAAATTGCATACAGTGTTCCAGGTATGCATGAGACTCCCTGCAACCACAACTTGTTGCTCGTCAGTTGCTGTTCTGCTTCTTTGTGGGTTTCCTAAAAGGAATTCTTGGCCAGGCTGCAGCTCAGGCCTTTACCTCCTCTGGAACCTGGATCAAACTGCTGCTGGTTTGGCTGGGGGGGTTGAGTGCATCTGCCACAGAAGCAAAAAGGCAAACACTAAAACAATACCTCTTTTCCCCCTTTCCCATGCTCAACTTCACACCAGACTCCTCTACCTACCTCTGGAGCAGTGCAGAGAACATAAGGAATGGGGGGCTACAATCAATCCATAACAGCTCCTATCTGCCTCTCCTTCCTCTTCACACTTTTTGTTTGCTCCAGCATGAGCTCTCCACAGGTGGCAGTTCTTTCGGGTGTGTTCCTCTCTGTGGGCTGCAGGGAAATATCTGCTCTGCCATGGGGAACCTTCTCCTTTCTCTGACCTTGATGTTCCCTCTCTTGTTTCTCACTCTTTTTGTTTCTTCTTCCTCTCTCCCTGTGGCATTTTTTGCCCTTTTTTAAATAAGTTTTCAAAGAGGTGCCACACACTTGGCTGATGGGCTCAGCTGTGTTCTCCCATGTGTCCATTTTGGAGCTGGCTGGAACTGTCTGTGTCCAGCACAGAGCAGCTCCTCACCTCCTCTCACAGAGACCACCCTGTAGCTCCCACCGCTACCAAAAATATATTAGATTGACAACAAAAATTTATTAGATTTACAACAGAAAAAAAGTCTATTAAGATACCTATTACTGTGCTTTCAAATTACTCTTCTAGCTTTTCTGTGAACCGAAAGCCACTGGTAAATTTAAATTGGCTTATGATGCAATTTTCTTGTATATAATTGCTGCTTTCTTAGTCTGCACAATTAAAAATTCTGTCAGTAAGACCAAAAGCTTTAAATAAAGATTTTTCACCATTTTTACTTCTTAGAAATGAAATTGCTGTATGAGGAACATACTGTTTTCTTACACCTCTGTGCAGACCCTCAATCTTTTTGCCAGTGACAGAAAGAAAGAAATACATTTAACATTGTAAATAAAGTTCCCATAATGATTGAGTCCTAAAAAATCCAAGGTTTTCTGACATTTGAAACAATGCAAAGAAAAATACAATAACAATAATCCCATTTTTATCTAAATCTGCTACAAGGAAATGATGTTCTCATGATGTAAGTTTCCATACTCCTGTTAGTGATAGTCTTGTGGTTAAAGAATCCTAGCTTTCAGAAGAAATAGAGTGATTCGGCTTTACTATGCTGGTTTGACTGAAAGTGGGTTAATTTTCTTCATGCAGTTAGAAACCTTTCTTTTCCATAGCTAGCACGGTCATTATTTGGACTTAGTTTGAGAACAGGCAGATAACACCCCAGCACAGAGCTAATGTTTTTAATTGCTCTGGTCTGAGACCCAAGGATATTCTGAGCGCTCTGCCCGCAGGTGTGAGGCATCGAGGAAGGAGGGCAGAGATGGGATAGAGCTTGACTGACATCCAGACTGATCAATAAGAGTATTCCATCCCATTAGCATCATGCTAATTATTTAAGAAGAGTTGAGAGTTGGGACCTTCCGGTTTGCTCTTCCGTTTTTTTCTGGCTCTATTTTGTTGGCGTCAGGGGAGTTTTTGGTTGGGAGGTTTAGTCCAGCCTTTTACCATTTTGCAGAGGCCTCTGGGCTTTTCTGCCTTTTTTTTTTTCTCCCCTCTTTTCTCCCTCTGGGATCAGCTGTGGGATCAGGTGCCATTTCCTGGGACTGGCTGCTCAGTGTGTTCGTAAGGAATTGCCTTGAGTATCTTTTTTTTCTATTTTATATATATATTTACAAGTAGTGTATTAGTATTTTGTTATTTTATTAAACTGTGTTTATCTCAATCCAAGTTTGTCCCTTCTCTTTTGATTCTCTCCCCATTGAGGCAGGGGGAAGGGATGAGTGAGCGGAGGCTACCTATCTTGGTTGTATTGCTAGTTCTGGTTAAACCATGACGTTTACTCAGATAAGAGTGTGGAGTAGATCTGTATCTCCCTATCGGAGTGCTCTTATCAATGAGAGGAAAAAGGTCATGTTGCCATCTGTGGTGGCTTTATTTTGTGCAAGTTTCATTTTGCACATGAATGTTAATGGCTCAGTGCCCTGCAGGTGGAATAGGGAAATGAATGACTCATTTATCCATTAGTAGTTGTCTAACTGCTTGTCTGAAGGAGAGAGGAAATTCTGCTCAGAAAGAAAAATTTAGGTATCTAGAAAACTCAAGCAGAAACTGAATGTGCTTGTGTATATATTGGTGGGGCTCAAGGACTTAGGTATTACATGAAATGAGCAATGATTTTGAAGAGCTAAATTTTGGAGCTGGGTGCTATATATGGAAAGTAAATGGAATTCTACACTCCTAAATCTTTTTTGTAATCCCTTTATTGGTAAGGTTAGCTCAAAGGAAATTACTCTTATATGTGCTCACAGGGAAACAAGAGCTGCAACAGTAAGTGATGCAGACAACAGGAAAAAAAAAAAAAAGCTGTATCCCCATCTACTGCAGTAATTTCATGGTGCTGAACTGGGGAATAGTGTTCAATGCACATGTAAGAATACGTGACACTAAGGGGTATAAAAAAATCTCATCTGTAAGATAAAAGGTAGGACAAATCAGGATGGTAAAAGCCTCCAAGAGGCCACATATTACCTAAATATGTATGACATGGTTCTTAAATATAGTTATCAGAGAAATAAAAGCATGTATATGACTCAAAGTTCAGAAAGTTACAATACTGTTGCAAAGTGGCCATGGGATCAGAGAATCATAGAATCATTTCGTCTGGAAGAGACCCTCAGGATCACTGAGTCCAAACACAACCTACTTCAACCATGTTGCTAAGAACCTTGTCTAGATGCCTTTTAAACACCTCCATGGATGGTGACTCCACCACTTCCCTGGGCAGCCTGTTCCAATGCCTGTCAACCCTTTCTGTGAAGAATTTTTTCCTAATATCCAATCTAAACCTCCCCTGGCACAACTTGGGGCCATTTCCTCTTGTCCTATCACTTGCTACTTGAGAGAAGAGACCAACACCCTCCATGCTACAACCTCCTTTCAGGTAGTTGTGGACAGCAATAAGGTCTCCCCTCAGCCTCCTTTTCTCAAGGCTAAACAGCCCCAGCTCCCTCAACCGCTCCTCATCAGACTTGTGCTCCAGGCCCCTCACCATTCTTTGCATTCTTTGGCGTGATAACCCCGCTTACTGCAGCTGTAGCATTTGTCTTTTCTTTTGGGTTTCTTCTTGCTGAGGTAGTAAGTACTGCCTGGGCCTGTCACCCAGAAGGACCAAAAGGACCAAAAGGTTACCCAGAAGGTCCAGAAGGACCAAAACAAGTCAAGGTGGACATAACCTAATTTCTCTGACAGAATTTCAGAAAGGTTTTGGTTAATTACTACAAATTTAAATCTCTCTACTGCAAAAATGGGCAATGTAATATATATACTCTGACTGTTTTTATTCCAAAGCACCAATTTAAAGTGTCCCCCCATGGTTTTATTCAGATCTTGCTCATGCCAATTTTCGTCCCACCCGTGTGCTAAGGTTATGACTGTAAGAAACACCATTTTCCAGGTTGCACCTGGGTTACCCTTCATGGTGCTTTGCAGGCTTCTTTCACTCTAGAAGGATGGATCCAGGCATTCTGTCCTTTAATCTTGATAGCAGTGAAGGATGTCAGGAGGACTTGAAATGGACCTTCCTATTGTGGTTCCAAAATCCTTTTCTGCAAGAGACTTCACATACACATAATCGCCCAATTGGATGTTATGTACTGGCCCATCCAGCCCCCTACTCCAAGTTCCAAACACGTTTCCCAATTTTGTTAAGTTGTTTACCCAATAGTACCATATAACAAGTCATAATTTCATCCACTTCTTGTGCAGACATCCCCTTCTGTACACTATAGGGTCTCCCATACAGGATTTCAAAAGGATTTAACCCTTCCTTTGCCCTTGGCCTTGTTCATATGCAAGAGGGCCAAAGGTAAAGATTGAGACCAAGCCTCCTGCCCCAATTTTACAATTTGTTGTTTAATTAGATGGTTCATTTCTTTTTTTTTTTTTCTTTCTACCTGACCACTGGATTAAGAATGATAAGGGGTATGTAGCTGCCAGTCTATTCCCAAGTACTGACTGATTTGCTGTACAATTTTTGAAATAAAATGTGGCCTTTTATCAGAGGATATATCAGCTGGAACTCCAAACCTTGGTATTATTTCTTGTACTAAAGTTTTAGTTACCTCCTGAGCTTTTACTGTTCTGGTAGGGAGTGCTTCTGGCGAACCTGAAAAGGTATCAGTTAGTACCAACCAATATCAGCACCCCCCTTTTCTTGGGAGTTACGAAAAATCAATTTGCCATTATTGCTCAGGTCTATTTCTTTTTCCAATTAGACCCATTTCTGGCTTAGGTATATTGTTAGGATTAGTCTGGAGGCAAAGATCGCATTGCTGTGTCACCTGTCTTACAGTAGTATGCAAATTTGTAGTTACTATTTTTGATCAAATGTTTATATAATGCTTCTCCTACTAAAGGCCAAACTAAATAGGGGGTAACAATAAGTTTTCTCTTCATCGAATCATAAAATGCTAGGGATTGGAAGGGACCTTGAAAGATCATCTAGTCCAATCCCCCCGCTGGAGCAGGAACACCTAGATGAGGCTACACAGGAACGTGTCCAGGCGGGTTTTGAATGTCTCCAGAGTAGGAGACTCCACAATCACCCTGGGCAGCCTGTTCCAGTGCTCTGTTGCCCTCACTGAGAAGAAGTTTCTTCTCAAATTTAAGTGGAACCTCTTGTGTTCCAGCTTGATCCCATTAGTCCTTGTCCTACCATTGTTTGTCACTGAGAAGAGCCTCACTCCATCCTCATGACACTCACCCTTTGTATATTTGTAAACTTTAATAAGGTCACCCCTCAGTCTCCTCTTCTCCAAACTAAAGAGATCCAGCTCCCTCAGCCTTTCCTCATAAGGGAGGTGTTCCACTCCCTTAATCATCTTGGTTGCCCTATGCTGGACTCACTCCAGGAGTTCCCTGTCCTTCTTGAACTGAGGGGCCCAGAACTGGACACAATAGTCCAGGTGTGGTCTCACCAGGGCAGAGTAGAGAGGAAGGAGAACCTCTCTCGACCTACTAACCACCCCTCTTCTAATACACACCAGGATGCCATTGGCCCTCTTGGCCACAAGGGCACAGTGCTGGCTCATGGTCATCCTGCTGTCCACCAGGATCCCCAGGTCCCTCTCCCCTACACTGGTCTCTAATTGATCATTTCCCAAGTTATACTGGAACCTGGGGTTGTTCCTGCCCAGATGCAATACTCTACATTTGCCCTTGTTATATTTCATTAAAATTTTCCCTACCCAGCTCTCTAGCCTGTCCAGGTCACGCTGGATGGCAGCACAGCCTTCTGGCATGTCAGCCAGTCCTCCCAGCTCGGTGTCATCAGCAAACTTGCTGATAGTACACTCTAGTCCCTCATCCAAGTCATTGATGAATATATTGAAGAGCACTGGCCCCAGCACCGACCCTTGAGGCACTCCACTAGATACAGGCCTCCAACCGGACTCTGCCCCATTGACCACGATTCTCTGGCTTCTTTCCTTCAGCCAGTTTGCAGTCCACCTCACTACCCGATCGTCCAGACCACACTTCCTCAGTTTAGCTATGAGAATGCTGTGGGAGACTGTGTCAAATGCTTTACTGAAGTCAAGGTAGACCACATCCACCGCCCTGCCATTATCTATCCACCTCGTTATATCTTCATAAAAGGCTATGAGGTTGGTCAAGCACGACTTCCCCTTGGTGAAGCCATGTTGACTGCCCCTAATGACCCTCTTATCCTTGATATGCCTTGAGATGGCACCAAGGATAAGTCGTTCCATTACTTTCCCAGGGATGGAGGTGAGGCTGACCGGTCTAGAGTTACCCAGGTCCTCCTTCTTGCCCTTTTTGAAGACTGGAGTGACATTTGCTTTCCTCCAATCCTCAGGCACCTCTCCCATTTCCCAAGACTTGGCAAAGATGATGGAGAGCGGTCCAGCAATGACCTCAGCCAGGTCCCTCAGCACCCATCTGGACCCATGGATTTATGGATGTCCAGACTATTTAATAGCTCCCTAACACAGTCCTCATTGACTAAAGCAAACTCCTCCATTGATCTGGCTTCCTCTGGGGCCTCAGGGATACGGGGCTCCTCAGGACAGCCTCCAGCAGAGTAGACAGAGACAAAGAAGGCATTCAGTAATTCTGCCTTCTCTGTATCTTCTGTCACCAGGGCACCCACCCCATTCATCAGCGGGCCTACATTGCCTCTGGTGTTAGCTTTATCTGCCACGTATTTGAAAAAGCTCTTTCTGTTGTCCTTGACCCCTCGTGCCAGCTTTAATTCTTACGAGGCCTTAGCTTTCCTAGTTGCCTCCCTATATCCTCTGACAACAGCCTTATATTCTTCCCAAGTGGCCAGCCCCTCCTTCCATGATCTGTAAACTCTCTTCTTCCACCTGAGCTTACCCAGCAGTTCCCTGTTTAGCCACACAGGTCTCCTGGCTCCCTTCCTTGACTTCCTACGTGTTGGGATGCTCTCATCTTGTGCCCGGTAGAAACAGTCCCTGAACATTAACCAAGTATCTTGGGCCCCTTTACCTTCAAGCAGCCTTGCCCATGGGATTTCCCCCAGCAATTGCCTGAAAAGACCAAAATTTGCCCTGCTGAAGTCCAGGGTTGCAATTCTGCTCGCTACTCTGTTCCTGCCGCACAAGATCCTGGACTCCACCATTTCATGGTCACTGCAGCCCAGGCAGCCCTCAACCTTTACCGTTTCAACCAGACCCTCCTTGTTAGTGAGGATGAGATCCAGCAGTGCACCTCTCCTGGTCAGCTCCTCCACCATTTGCATAAGAAAGTATTCTTCAGTGCACTGGAGGAACCTCCTGGACGGTGCCTGGCTGGCTGAGTAGTCCTTCCAGCAAACATCAGGGAAGTTAAAATCACCCACCACAACCAGGGCCTGTGATTGTGAGACTGCTCTCAGTTGCCTGTAGAAGGCCTCATCAGCTTCCTGACCATGATCTGGTGATCTGTAATAGACACCCACAACAGTGTCTCCCCTGCCAGCCTGCCCCTTAATTCTCACCCATACACTCTCAACTTTCTCCTCATCTGTGCCCAGACAGTAGTCAATACATTGTAGTTGCTCTCTCATGTAAAGAGCAACTCCACCACCTTGCCTGACTGGCCTGTCTTTCCTGAAGAGGACATAGCCATCCATGACCACGTTCTAGTCATGTGAGCTGTCCCACCATGTCTCTGTAATTGCCACCAGATCATAATCTCCTGCCCAAACACAGGTTTCTAGCTCCTCCTGCTTGTTCTCCATGCTGCGTGCATTGGTGTACAAGCATTTCAGGGAGCGAGCTGAGCATATTGATTCCACCGTAGGGGGATGGGAGGCCTCCCAGTCCCCATCAGTTCTAGAGTGCTGCCCCACTGATGCAAGCCCAGCTACAACCCCATCCCCCTTCGAGTCTAGTTTAAAGCTCTCCAAATGAGCCTTGCTAATTCCTGACCCAGCATCCTTTTGCCCCTGTGGGATAAACCTTTCCCACATATCACTGTGTGGACTGATGTCCTATAAATCCAGCCATTATCAAAAAAACCGAAGCCCTGCCTGTAGCACCGGTCTCGTAGCCAATCATTTACGGATTGAATTCTTCTATTCCATCCCACGTTGTCACCCAAAAATGGAAGGAGTGACGAGAAAATCACTTGAGCTGCAGACTCTTTCACCATCCATCCCAGAGCTTTGAAGTCTTTATTTATTCCCCTCATACTGCGGGATGCAGCCTCCTCCCCACCTGTCTGGAAGATCAGCAGCAGGTAGTAGTCTGTCGGGTGCATCAAGTCAGGGAGTGCCCTTGTTAGCAATCAGGACACATAACCACGGGCGTAGTTATATGCGGTGCTTTATTTCAGCGCTGGGAAACCAGGGGTTCGCACCCAAAGCTGGCTTCAACAGTCAGTTTAAGTTACACAGTATTTATACAGTCCATTCACATACATATTCATATATTCATTAAGATACGTAACAGTTACTCAACGTTGATTGCAACATCGATCGCAACATCTTGGAATTACTTTGATCATGCACAGTGTCCTCTGGTGGTCTTTCAGGGGGTCTTCAGGATGAAGTAAGTAGTCTTCATCGCTTCTGTCCTTTTCACCTTTGGGTACTGCACATGCGTACTACTCTATTGTCCTGGTTTTGTTAAAAACAAGTTTCTCTTTTAGTGAATTTGCCTGTCAGCTAAAGCCTTCATGTTAGCTGCATTTTCCTGGAGAACCCAACACATGTTTTGGTTAAACCTAGCAATGGAATGCAAACTTATTGATAAGCATGGATGGACATCTCGCGAGAGGGGCAACGAGAAAACCGATGATCGAGAGACTGACCAACGGTGTATAACATTCCATTCACGTGAATACTTCATATAAAGTGGGAGATCACGAGGATCTCGGCCCTTTTTGCCCTTTTTCCCTTTTTTCCTCATGGCTGACATTAGGAGAGGACCTTGCTGGTCGTCCCTGTGAACTGAGGCCTAGTGACAGACTGAATCCAGCTCCGGTTGGCTACAGAGTCTAATCCAGGACTTTGGGTGCTGGCTCTACAGTTGCTGAGACTTTCAAGATTGGTTTTGTATATTTTGTATTATTTTCTCTATTCTTATTAGTAGCCTTAGTAAAACATCTTTAACTTTTCCAACTCTCTTCTCTCTGTCCTTCTTTCCCTCCCAATCGCCTGTCCTGAGTGGGAAGGGGGGAGAGGGAGGGGCAAAAGGGGGAAGTGGGGGGGGAGAGGAGGTTAACAATACATCTGCCAGGGTTTGATTGTCACCTCGCAATCCTAACCCTCGACATCTATAGTTGCATAACTGCTGACTTGTTCAATTTCTAGAGATACTGTATATACTTCTTCTCCTTCTAGGCATATTTGGGCTAAGATAAAAGCTAGGTTGATAAGATAAGAGTATACTCGGATCCCTTACTAGGTAAAACACGATATGCTTGAACATCCTTTCAGGGACAGTTTACAAAACTGATGCATCCTTTCAGGAACATTTTGTAAAACTGATTCTGTTACTAACACCCTGGTGATATCCCTGTTCCGGGCCCCGGGTAGGCTACAAACTTCCCTATGATGAGGGTCAACTCTGCATATTAGGCCCTCCGTCCCTCTCAGAAGGGAATCGCCTATTACAATCACCTTTCTTTCTTTCTTGTCAGAGGCAGTCTTGAGGTGTGGAGTTAACTGCCTCTTCCTACGTGTCCCTGTAGGCGGATCTTGCACCATGTCCTCACCTACCTCACCCACCTGCTCTTCAAGCTCCAGGGCTTCAAACTTGTTACGGAGGGGCACCTGGGGAAGTAAAGCAGGTAGGGAGGGGGGTTTCCCGTGACGCCGAACTCTTGTGGGATGTGAGCCCACCCTTCCTCATTATATGATTCCTCTAAATCTATAAGAAGTTTCTGGTCTTCCTTAGTATATTCTGGCTTACCTTCTAAGATAACCTGCCCGTCAGGGACTACGGCACTTTCCACTTTTACCTTTTGCTTAGGCACCAGTTTTGCTTCTCTGTCTACCAGCTCATTTCCTTTTTCCAGTTCCGAGCTCACTTTCTGGTGCGCCTTGATATGCATGATTGCCACCTTCTTAGGAAGTTGAACTGCCAATATTTCTTCTACACGTTTGATATGTTTGCCTTGAGATTTCAAGAGTCCTTCTTCTTTTCAAATTGTTCTGTGCGCATGCATGACCCTGAAAACATACTTAGAGTCCGTATAAAAGTTCACAGTTTTACCTTCAACTAGTTCCAGAGCACAGGTAAGGGCGATTATTTCTGCCTTTTGTGCTGAAGTACTTTTAGACAGAGGTCCAGATTCCATCACTTCATGGCTAGTAGTTATAGCATAACCAGCATGCCTTTCACCGTTCAGGATATTGCTGCTTTCGTCTGTAAAACAGTTCTCAGTGTTCTCCACAGGATTGTCCTTTAGATCTGGTTGGCTGGAGTATGTTGCTTCGATGTTTCCAGGCAATTATGATGAACTGGTTTTCCAATGTTACCACTGAGGAAAGAAGCTGGATTGACAATGTTAGTGACGATGATTTAGCCTGATATTTGAGAAATCTTTATGGGGAAAGCCAATGTCCTCTTTTTTCTTTTAGAACTGTAGACACCGTGTGGGATACTGGCACAGTTATTTTCTGACCCATGGTAAATTTCCGGGCCTCCTGTATGTTCAGTACCACTGTTGCAACTGCCCGCAGGCATCCAGGCCACCCTTTTGCAGTTGCATCTAATTGTTTGGAGAAATAGGTCACTGCTCATCAGTACGGTCCAAGATCCTGTGCCAGTATACCCAAGGCTATTCCCTGCTTCTCATGAGAGAATAGAAAAAAAGTGGTTTACTCACATCTGGGAGTCCTAAAGCAGGCGTTGTCATGAAAGCCTCACCAAGTTCTTCAAAGGCTCATGTAGCTCCTTTATTCCATTGCAGGTGTTCCTGATCTGTGGCTGCTAGTACATACAATGGCTTGACAAACAATCCATAATTATAAATCCACAACTGGCACCACTCTGTCATGCCCAAAAAGGGTCCATAATTCTTTTACAGTTTGAGGCTTTGGAGTTTGGCATACAGCCTCCTTTCGAGCCTGTCCTAGGGTCCTCTGCCCTGCACTAATTTCATAGCCCAAATAAGTTACTTGTTGCTGTATCATCTGGGCTTTCTTCTGTGATACCCAGTATCCTTGGAGCCCCAAAAAGTTCAATAAACTTACAATTCAGGTTATGCACGTCTTCTGTGTCCTGGTAGTGATCATCCACATATTGTTGTATCATCGGATGGAGCTTCCCAAGATTCAAGATCTTTAGCGAGCTGATTTCCAAATATTGTCGGACTGTTTTTAAATCCTTGTGGCAACACTGTCCATGTGAGCTGGGTTTTACGTACATATTGTCTGGCTGGCTTCACAGAGAGAGAGGCAAAAAGGCATCTTTTAAATCTAAAACAGTAAACCAAATCAAATTAGAGTTAATACAGTCAGAAAGGTGTTTGCTACCACCAGGTAGAGGTCCTTTGTTATTCTGTTTATAACCTGATTTGTATGAATTTTTCTATTACTGGCCAAATTCCTTCACTGTCCTCCCTTTTCTAAGGGCATTGTTTTATCCTTACTGGCTTTTATCCTTCTTTGATATTTATCTCCATGGGTGTGGAGGGGGTTCGTTAGAAGGAGATATGTTGTTGAATTAGTCAGGCCCAAAGGAATCTCAAGGCCACTTTTGAGAAGCTGAGAACAGAATCTGCTGTGAGAAAGAGGGGCGTTTCTTCATTAACAGGGCCTCAGCATGGTGTGAGTCGTCGGACCTATCATCGGTGGGGCTCCAGCGTGTGCACTGCCCATGATACTCATTTAGCGAATCCATGCTTGGAGCGTGGATGCATGATTAGAGAATAGTTGCATATATAAGGAGGCTTGTTTCTGTAATAAATGGCTTTGCATGATTCACATTGAATCGGAATGCTGAGTCCTTTATCGTTCCAACAAATGGTGACCCCAACGTGATACTCTGAATGGCGTCTCACTACGATCGGGGAAAAGCCTGGAGCGGCCCAGCCGGAGGCGGATCAACTGGACTGAGAACCGGGCGGAGGTGTACGGACGTTCCGCAGATAAATTTTGTTGAAGAAGTCCCCGGAAACGGTGAGCGGCTGGGAGCAGGAGGAGGGAAGAGTGAAGTTATGGGGCAAAATAATCCTGTGAGGAAGAAGCTATAGTTAAACTCCTCCTGCATATTCTCTCTATGAGAGGACTTAAATATGAAGAAAGTAACATACGTAGACTGTTGGTTTGGTGTAGAACTAACGGCTACCCGACAGAAGCTGAGAAAGCTTTTAAAATTGAACTTTGGGATGATATAGGGCAGAAATTATGGGATAAGGTTAGCAATGGAGATAAAGAAGCTAAATCATTAGCGACTACATGGAAGCTTATAATTTCCACCTTAAAAGAATTTAAGGCTGAGCGGGCTGCGGTTACCAGAATTTTTGCAGTGTTGCAGCCTGATAAGAACTCTAAAAATAATTGTGAAGCTTATCCGGTTTGTGTCTTTGATACCCTCCTTACTCCATCCCCTGTTGTGCTTTCGGCACCCCTGATGATACAGCAATCTGGGGTGGAGGGAGGAAGATTACCGAGTGGATGGCCTCCTGTACCATCACATGACGCTAGAGAGACCAAGAAGTCCAAAGAACTGGAGTCAGATAATTTGTCAAAAGGACTGGTGAAAGCTGAGAATGCTAAAGTCGTAAATAAGTGTAATATCAATTCTTTTACTGATTCGTGTCCGCCTTCACCACCTTCTACCCCTCTAACTCCTACAACAGAACAGGAGTCACCAGAAAAGAACTGGACAAAAGAACTGTGTGAAAAACTAGATCAGCTATTAGTGAAAGAATCCAGCACTCAGAAAGGTGATCATTTTGATGGTGACGAGAAGGGGGGTGCGTCGAGGGGTGTGTCAAGGGGCTTGGGTTCTATGGATAATTATGACCTTAAAAAACATTGGCAAGGAATTATCAGAAATGCAATGATAGAAGGTGAAATAACAAGTGCATACCCAGTCTTTTACCAGCGAGACGAACAGGGTAATCAGAATCCTGGGTGGGCTGGGTTGCATTGGGAGGAGATAAAAGAGGCTAGAAAAGCGGTGCAGCAGTATGGATTACATGGAAAATATACACAAGGCTTTATTAATACTCTCTTTGATGGGCAAATATTAACTCCTTACGATTGTCGTCAGCTAGCTACATTGCTACTAACACCAATGCAAGAAGTTCTCTGGAGAAGTAGGTGGATTGATGTTTGTGAGGAAGCAGCTATTCTTAATTTAGACTGTGATGAGGGAGACACGTTACGCCTTGCTTCGAAAGATATGCTGATAGGGTCAGGGGAATTTGCTAACCCTCAAGTGCAGGCACGGTTAAATACTGCCATCTTGCAGCAGAGTTCCTCTCTTGCAAAAGATATTTTCCGAACTCTACCGGAAGAAGGTAAAGCAGTCCCTCCGTACTCTCAGGTAAAGCAAAAGGACAATGAATTGTATATGGCTTTTCTTGACCACCTAAGGGAAGCATTGGATAGGGCACCGATTGATGCTAATGTAAAAGAACCTTTGTTTATGATACTCGCAGTTGAGAATGCTAACCCGGTTTGTAAGAAAATTTTGCTTGCTTTACCAAAGCATAGATCAATACCTGAGATGATGGATGCTTGTGCCAGGGTGGGCTCAGATGAAGAGAAATTTGGTCTTATGGCTTCTGCATTTGCGGCTGCTATTAAGCCCCTGTTAGCTCACAACCCGAATAAATCAGATCGAGTTTGTTTCAAATGTGGAAAAACACGGCATTACAGATTCCAATGTCATGTCAATCAGAGTTACCGCAGATCAAGTAAGAGTGTTACAGGTCCAATAGACAATAATGTATGTCACCGCTGTGGAAAATTTGGATACAAAGCTAAAGACTGTAAGTCTAGTCTTCATAAAAGTGGGCAGGCACCGGGAAACGGGGGAACGAGCGCACCGAGACCTGGCGCAACGACACAAGTGAGGTCTCAGGCTGCTTGGACACAGTCACCACTGCCACTTCAGAGAGTGTCGGAGTGGATGTAGAAACTATGAAAGATGTAACATTAATTGACACTCAGGTACAATGCATATCAACAAACATGACTGGACCGTTAGGGCATGGTTTAAGTGCTTTGCTTCTAGGGAGATCATCTGTCACTAGAAAAGGCATTTTTATACTTCCAGATATAATTGATGCAGATTTTGCCAGTATCATTTCAATTATGGTATGGACTCTTAGTCCACCAGTCCACATTCCCAAAGGATCAAAGATAGGTCAATTGGTTCCATTTAAAGCAAATGTTCCAAAAGTTTCAATTAAAGAGTGTGCAGAAGGAAGCTTTGATTCTACGGACAATGCAGAGTTGTATTTAGCTCTAGACATTAGTAAGGCAAAGCCAATGGAAAAGGTGACTCTTTTAGACAAAACTGGCTGTTCACAGACTTTTGAAATTCTGGTAGACACAGGTGCTGATGTGACTATTATCAGCAAAAAAGATTGGCCAGCTTGGTGGCCTCTCGAGTCTCCGCAAATACCAGTCATGGGTGTTGGGGGTATGCAGAGTACCCAGGTGAGCAAATATCATTTACAAATTAAGTTATCTGATGATTCACTATGTTCTGTACGACCTTATGTGATGTCTATCCCTGTTTCTCTATTAGGACGGGATGTGTTAGGACAACTAGGAGCAACTATGGTGACAAAACAACAGCATTTCTAGAAGCAGCCATTGATGATGGGCGACCAGTACTGAAATTACAGTGGAAAAATGATGATCCAGTCTGGGTAAATCAATGGCCGCTCAGTAAAGAAAAACTCACCCATGTCGAAGATCTGATACAGGAACAGCTTGAAAAAGGGCATTTAGAGCCGTCTACAAGTCCCTGGAATACTCCTGTGTTTACTATTCAGAAAAAATCAAAGAAATGGAGGTTGTTACATGATCTTCGAAAAATTAATGATACCATGGAAGACATGGGAGCATTACAGCCGGGATTACCATCCCCTGTCATGATTCCAGAAAATTGGCAGATCTTAACAATTGACTTGAAAGATTGTTTTTTCACCATTGCTTTGCATCCTGATGACTGTAAATGTTTTGCATTTTCCATACATTCCCTGAAATGCCTGTACACCAATGCGCGCAGCATGGGGAATAAGCAGGAGGAGTTAGAATCCTATGTTCGGTCGGGAGATTATGATCTGGTGGCAATTACAGAAACGTGGTGGGACAGTTCACATGACTGGAATGTGGTCATGGATGGCTACGCCCTTTTCAGGAAAGACAGGCCAGCCAGGCGTGGTGGTGGAGTTGCTCTCTATGTGATAGAGCAACTGCAATGTACTAAATTCTGCCCAGGAGTGGATGAGGAACGAGTCGAGAGTGTATGGGTCAGGATCAAGGGACAGGCTGGCAGGGGAGATACTGTTGTAGGTGTCTATTACAGGCCACCAGATCAGACTGAGGAAGTTGATGAGGCCTTCTATGGGCAGCTGAGAGTGGCCTCACAGTCACAGGCCCTGGTTGTTGTGGGGGATTTTAACTTCCCTGATGTTTGCTGGAAGGACCATTCAGCCAGCCAGCCACAGTCCAGGAGGTTCCTCCAGTGCATTGATGATAACTTCCTCATGCAGATGGTGGAGGAGCCGACTAGGAGAGGTGCACTGCTGGATCTCATCCTCACTAACAAGGAGGGTCTGGTCGAAGCAGTAAAGTTCGAGGGCTGCCTGGTTTGCAGTGACCACGAGATGGTGGAGTTCAGCATCTTGTGTGGCAGGAACAGAATAGCAAGTAGAATTGCAACCCTGGACTTTGGCAGGGCTAATTTTGGCCTTTTCAAGCAATTGCTGGGGGAAATCCCATGGGCAAGACTGCTTGAAGGAAAAGGGGCCCAAGAGAGCTGGATTGCATTCAGAGATTGCTTCTTCCATGCTCAGGATCAGAGCATCCCCACACGTAGGAAGTTGAGGAAGGGAGCCAGAAGGCCTGCGTGGTTGAATAGGGATCTGTTGGGTATGCTCAAGCAGAAGAGGCGAGTTTACAGGTCATGGAAGCAGGGACTGGCCACTTCGGAGGAATATAAGGCTGCTGTTAGAGGATGCAGGAAGGCAGCTAGGGTAGCCAAGGCCTCCTTAGAATTACAGCTGGCGAGAGGGGTCAAGGACAGCAAGAAGAACTTTTTCAAATACATAGCAGATAAAACTAATACCAGAGGCAATGTAGGCCCACTGATGAATGGGGTGGGTGCCCTGGTGGCAGAAGACACAGAGAAGGCAGAATTGCTGAATGCCTTCTTTGTCTCTGTCTACTCCACTGGAGGCTGTCCTGGGGAACCCTGTACCCCTGAGACCCCGGATGAACCCAGGTTAATGGAGGAGTTTGCTTTAGTCGATGAGGACTGGGTTAGGGAACAATTAAATAGTCTGGACATCCATAAATCCATGGGTCCAGATGGGATGCATCCGCGGGTGCTGAGGGAGCTGGCTGAAGTCATTGCTAGACCGCTCTCCATCATTTTTGCCAAGTCTTGGGAAACGGGAGAGGTGCCCGAGGATTGGAGGAAAGCAAATGTCACTTGGGTCTTCAAAAAGGGCAAGAAGGAGGACCCGGGTAATTATAGACCGGTCAGCCTCACCTCTGTCCCTGGGAAAGTAATGGAACAGCTTATCCTTGGTGTCATCTCAAGGCACATCAGGGATAAGAGGGTCATTAGGGGCAGTCAGCATGGCTTTACCAAGGGTAAGTCATGCTTGACCAACCTCATAGCCTTTTATGAGAATGTAACAAGGTGGATGGATGATGGCAGAGCGGTGGATGTGGTCTACCTTGACTTCAGTAAAGCCTTTGACACAGTCCCTCACAGCATCCTCACAGCTAAACTGAGGAGGTGTGGTTTAGACAATAGAGTAGTGAGGTGGGTTGCAAACTGGCTTAAAGAGAGAAGCCAGAGAGTGGTGGTCAATGGTGCGGAGTCCAGTTGGAGGCCAGTATCTAGTGGAGTGCCTCAGGGGTCAGTACTGGGGCCAATATTATTCAGTATATTCATTAATGATTTAGACGAGGGAATTGAGTGTACTATCAGCAAGTTTGCTGATGACACTAAGCTGGGAGGAGTGGCTGACACGCCAGAAGGCTGTGCTGCCATCCAGCGGGACCTGGACAGGCTGGAGAGTTGGGCGGGGAATAACCTGATGGAATTTAACAAGGGAAAATGTAGAGTCCTGCATCTGGGCAGGAACAATCCCAAGTTCCAGTATAGGTTGGGGAATGACCTATTAGAGAGCAGTGTAGGGGAAAGGGACCTGGGGGTCCTGGTGGACAACAGGATGACCATGAGCCAGCACTGTGCCCTTGTGGCCAATGGCATCCTGGGGTGTATTACAAGGGGGGTGGTCAGTAGATCGAGAGAGGTCCTCCTTCCCCTCTACTCCGCCCTGGTGAGACCCCATCTGGAATATTGTGTCCAGTTCTGGGCCCCTCAGTTCAAGAAGGACAGGGAACTGCTGGAGCGGGTCCAGCGTAGGGCAACAAAGATGATTAAGGGAGTGGAGCATCTCTCTTATGAAGAAAGGCTGAGGGAGCTGGGGCTCTTTAGTTTGGAGAAGAGGAGACTGAGGGGTGACCTTATTAATGTTTATAAATATATAAAGGGTGAGTGCCACGAGGATGGAGTCAGGCTCTTCTCAGTGGCAAACAATGATAGGACAAGGGGCAATGGGATCAAGCTGGAACACAAGAGGTTCCACTTAAATTTGAGAAAGAACTTCTTCTCAGTGAGGGTAACAGAGCACTGGAACAGGCTACCCAGGGAGGTTGTGGAGTCTCCTTCCCTGGAGACATTCAAAGCCCGCCTGGACACATTCCTGTGCGACCTCACCTAGGCGTTCCTGCTCCAGCAGGGGGATTGGACTAGATGATCTTTTGAGGTCCCTTCCAATCCCAAACATACTGTGATACTGTGATACTGTGAAATAAGGCTGAACCTGCAAAAAGGTATCAATGGGTAGTTTTGCCACAGGGATTGAAAAATTCCCCAACTATGTGTCAAATTTATGTAGCTTGGGCCTTGCAATCAATCAGAAAATCTCATCCTGAGTTAGTGATTTACCACTACATGGATGACATATTAATAGCTGGAGAAACTTTTTCGACTGATTTGTTGATAAATGAAGTATCTGATACATTGCAGCATAGAGGATTACAAATTGCTCCAGAAAAGGTACAAATTCAACCAGCATGGAAATATCTTGGTTGGGAAATTTCTCAGTCCACAGTGAAACCTCAGAAAATAGTATGTCAGCCTGTCATTCAGTCCTTAAATGATGTGCAGAAACTAGTGGGTGATCTGAATTGGGTCCGGACCATTTGTGGGATCACTCATGAGGATTTAGCTCCAATTGTAAAACTGCTAAAAGGGGATAGTGACATTAGGTCTCCTAGAACGCTTACTGCTGAGGCGGAAGCTGCTCTGAAAAAGATTATGTCCAAACTTGTAAAAGCTTTCAGCCATAGGTGGAACCCAGATTATGTAATTGTAAACAATACTAACTATCCTTTTGCTCTCATAATGCAACGGACAACTGGTAAGGAGCCGTTAAATATCTTAGAGTGGGTGGTTTTGCCTTTTCAACTCAAACGAACCATTACAACCAGGGGTGAGTTTTTTGCTCATCTTATAATGAAAGGTAGGCAGAGAATATTTGAAATTTCAGGGGGTGAGCCTGCATATACCATTGTTCCCCTCGTTTCAGAGTATTTACAGTGGGCTTTGCAGAACTCCTTACCTTTTCAGATTGCGTTATTAGATTCTCAAGCTTTAATTAAGACATTTTCCCCTCCACACAAGTTAATGTCAGTTTTGAATATGGGATCAATGGAGGAGGGTCCCCCTCTTCTCTCAGAATTTCCTGTTAAAGGGCCCACACTGTTCACTGACGCAGGGGGTAAAATGCAGAAAGCAGTAATTACATGGAAAACAGATGGAAAATGGCACAATGTGATACTAACTGACCTGAAAGGATCAA
The DNA here is from genome assembly GCF_037038585.1 of Patagioenas fasciata. Taxonomy (NCBI): domain Eukaryota; kingdom Metazoa; phylum Chordata; class Aves; order Columbiformes; family Columbidae; genus Patagioenas; species Patagioenas fasciata. Next base: position 5,113,758 of record NC_092559.1, read on the forward strand.
GTCAGCATTTGGAACTCAGGGCTGTAATAGAAGTGTTTATCAGATTTGCTCATAGCCCAGTGATTATTGTTTGTGATTCTTTGTATGTGGTAGGTGTGATAGCTCGCATTGAAAGATCATTGCTCAAAGAGGTTCAGGATGCACAACTGATGTCATTGTTCAAGCAATTATGGTTGTTGGTCGAAGAGAGACAACACCGATACTTCATAACACATATCTGTTGTCTTCCGACAATTCAAGGCGATTTAGCTGAAGGAAACCGCCAAGCTGATTTTCTTGTATCTCCTGCCTGGGTTCCACCTCCAATAGATAGGTTTGGGCACACAGTACGCTCTCATAGTTTCCTCCATCAGTCTGCTCAGGTCTTACAGCGGCAATTTTCATTGTCCGAAAGTGAAGCCAGAGGTATTGGTAAAAGTTGTGCAGATTGTCAGCGCATCTCAGTAGGGCTGGGTGCAGGAGTCAATCCAAGAGGATTAGGAGCCTTGGAATTGTGGCAAATGGATGTCACACATGTCCCTGAATTTGGCAGGCTGAAGTATGTGCATGTGTCTATTGATACATATTCTTTCGCCATATGGGCCACTGCTTAGACTGGTGAAACTAGTTCACATGTGCAACGACATTTACGTTCTGCTTTTGCAGCTTTGGGAGTTCCTGCACAGGTCAAGACAGACAACGCACCTGGTTATATCGCCAAAGCTACTGCCACCTTTTTTCAATTGTGGGGTGTTAAGCATATTACAGGGATACCAAATTCCCTTACTGGTCAGGCCTTGGTAGAAAGGATGAATCAAACTCTCAAGCATCAGCTTGACAAACAAAAAGGGGGAACTGACTGTACTACTCCACATGACAGACTAAGCAAAGCATTATATGTCTTGAAATTTTACGCCTTCCGCAAGGGTTCGACATTCCACCTATGATTCGTCATGGAACAAGCTTAAAAGGACACTTGACAGACCTTAGGGAAAATCAATGTCAGGTCAAAATATGCAATGGAGTTACTGGTGAATGGGAGGGTCCTTTCCAATTAATAACTTGGGGAAAGGGTTATGCTTGTGTCATTACAGACCAAGGATCAAAATGGATTCCTGCGAAATGGATCAAGCCATGGCTGAATAAAGACAACAAAGATTCGACAGATGCAGAAGGACAGGAGGGAGATAAGTTGTGAGAACTGTCTCAAATGTAAACCATGAATTCTTATTCAGTGTTATAGATGCTCTTAGACCCAGTGGTCTAAAAGCTTATTAGTAAACAGATAAGGTACCTTCCATAGAGAATGCTAATTTGAACAGATAGTAAGAGTTCCAAATGGGTGATATTACAATTAGATAATCTATGCATAGATAAGGTAAAAGTATAAGATATTTCTACCATGGTAACCTAATTTAGTAACTGGTAAGGTTTTAAAAGAGATATTAAGATTAAGGTATAGATCTTTTAAATAGGTTAATATAAATTTTAAGATATTAACTCAATAATTAGCATATGAATAGGTTAATATGAGTTTTAAGATATTAATTCAATAATTAGCATATGCTGATGGTATTAAGTACGTTACTCTATAAACTGCGCAGTTATAGATCTTTTAGGAATTTAAGAGAATATATTATGTTAAGTTGTCTGACTATCCTGGATCTATTCATAGTACTTTTGACAAATTAAAATAGTGTGTTGGTAAGGTTGTCATAAGTAGAATTAAGGTTTTACATATGATGTGAAGGTTTGAGTATAAGCAGATAGTTGTTTAATTTTATTAAGTAAGGTTTAGCTGCATTATATGAAATTGTAATTATGTTGTTAATCATGTGTCCTATGTTGCAGTGTATTTCAAAGACGATTCAGCATGTTGTTTAAGGGGCCTGACTAATTCAAGAACAAAAAGGGGGAATTGTGGAGGGGTTTTGTTAGAAGGAGATATGTTGTTGAATTAGTCAGGCCCAAAGGAATCTCAAGGCCACTTCGAGAAGTTGAGAACAGAATCTGCTATGAGAAAGAGGGGCATTTCTTCATTAACAGGGCCTCAGCGTGGCGTGAGTCGTTGGACCTATCATCGGTGGGGCTCCAGCGTGCGCACTGCCCATGATACTCATGAAATTTATCAATACCTACTTGTTTACCCAATTTGTATTTCAAAGGTTCACCAAAATATGCCCTTTCGCTTTGGCCAGTGACTCCCTTTACCTACTATGTAATTGTTATTTACTGTCAATCCACCAAAAATTCCACTTGTTTTTGTTCATTCCAGGTTCACATCAGTCTTTTTCAAAACTTGCTACTGTCTGTTTCTCTCCCTGCCTACTTCCTCTGTACCTTCCCCAACATTCATTTTCCCGATATACATTGATCTCTCTCTAAAGGTTTTCAAAGCCTTCCAACCTCTTCAGTTCCATACTTTCTGATCCTTTCAACAATCTTCCTTTTCCCTCTTACTGAATACTCTCCAAGCTTCATCTAAGAACATTTCCAAATTTCTGCTTTCTGTTGCCCTCAGTTTCTATAACTTCTCTGGGGGAGCTTGCACCATTTTGGGTGTCAGGCTACCCTGAGAGGCATACGGCTTGTCCTCCCCCCCCTCTTCCCCCCTCCACCGCTTCTAGCAGCATTTTTTTTCTATTTTTTTCTTTCTCTCCTTGCTGCAGTTTAGATACAGGCAAGGCCACGGAGACGGGGGAGGTTAAGTTACAGCTTGGCACAGGCTTGTGATTTATGTTACAACACAGGCCTGGGATATTTTGCTTTTTTCTTTTTCCATTTAATTCCAGTCATAATACACTTCATATGCAATTCCAATTAGCTCAGCAATAGTTACGTTCCCTAGTCCCATTTAACTTTTGCAGATGTCAGAAAACAACATTAAATATAAGTCCATTATTTCTATTTTCCTAGATCCAATTCAGTTCATATTCTAGCCACTTACAGACCACTTTTAAATACAATCTCCCAAGCTCACATCCATCATAACATTTAGTTTGTTCTCTTTCCATATCTCCCACTAGCACATAAATTCAACACGGATCAGAGTTTAACAACTTAAGTCATTTCCTGGTCCCAAAATTATTAGATAACAATAAAAGCAAATTATCTTAAAGTACTGTATCTCATCCTATTTTCCAAGTTCTGCAGAACAACATTTAATTGCCGCTAATTGATATAGCCCCACATTCAAACCACAAGTGAATACAATATTGTTTCAAACTTTCTTTTATCAGGTTTCCCCACTAAGTTACTCTGATGTAGTAAGGATGCATCCTAAGAAGAGCAAGATGTTATTTTAGTATTTTAACGGAACCGGTTCCCATTTTGTTATTATGTCCCTGATTTCGGAGGGTGAAAAACATATCTGCATATACTTTCTTACATCGTGCGCACTGTAATTTTAACTCGTATGTCACGTGACTTAAATCAAGGTGTTTTAAGCTCATCTTCTGCTTTATACAGATCACGTGCTAAAGCGTACCACCATAAACAGCAATTACTGTAAGTAGCACACACTCACACAGCTCACACAGACAGGGCTGGTTGGTCTTACGATTTACGAGTTACTTTATGATTTAGATTGGAATGCATGGAATGCCCGGGCACTTACAAAAGATAACACGCAGTTATAGAACAATTATTCCTTTTTCACCATTACCTTTTTCAACAGCTGAAAAAAATGATTTCTGCATTACCCTTCACTCTTGCTAAATTATTCATTAGCAAAAGTCCATCCTGGCTCTCAGAATCGAGACGCAGAAATCGCGGAGTTGCTCGATCTACCCCCAAGATCGCTAGCGGCTGTACCCACAAACAGACAGCAACTCTCCCCATTTCCCAGGTACCTCTTCCCACTGCGGAACTGTGGCCACGCGTGAGACGTCTCTCCACGCCTTACTGGCTTGCCACCAAATGCAATTAAATGCATTTAAATTAAATTTATTACAACATACCTTATCTGCTATCGTGGCTGGAGGTCTTTTGTCTGCTCCTGCAATGAACAACAGGGACTGGAGATCTTTCCGAAAACAATCTTCGAGGCGCGCCTAAGACATCCCTTCCCAATTGTTCAAAAAGGCAAGCAGAACACCCTCCTGGCTGGCTCACCAAAATGAGGCACGGAATGACCTTACAACCCTTGAGGTTACTTGGGAAGACAAATGCTGTTAACTCCAAACATCCCACTCTTCCTTCTTCTTCCCCCAGCTTTATATGCTGAACATGATGTCATATGGAATATCCCTTTGGTCAGTTGGGGTCAACTTTCCCAGTTGTGTCCCCTCCCAATTTCTTGTGCACCCCCAGCCTACTCACTGGTGGGGTGATGTGAGAAGCAGAAAAGGCTGTGTAAGCACTTCTCAGCAATAACAAAAACATCCTTATGTTATCAACACTGTTTTCAGCACAAATTCAAAACATAGCCCATACCAGCTACTATGAATAAATTTAACTCTATCCCAGCCAAAACAAGCACAAGGAGTAACTCATATAATTTGAAGAGTTCTTTAAAATAATAAGAGCAATTCTGATCACACTGATAACTGTATTAGTGTGAAAATTTTCAGTCTCAGGAAGAAACAGCTAAGTCAGAAGCTGATTACTTTAAGCATAATGACCATACTAAGGTATTTGTTGGTTAAGATATGTGCAGGCAAGTGTTTGGTGGAGCGATATGACAGGGTTTCAGTGCTAAGTAAGTGATCCCTTACTATCCCTGTTGTTATTTATCCAGCAATTCCAGCTTATAGCAAAAGACAGAAATATTAAGAGCATCTTATGGTTAAAAATATGCCTTATGTATTTTCTGTCATGCTGAAAGATCCCATAACGTATTTTTCACATCTAGCTATAGGATACATCTACAGACAGTGATACTTTTTATTATGAAAATAAGAATAAGAGGTTTATGAATGCTCAATTGAGCTTCACAGTGATTTTCTCAAGCTGAAAATAAATATATAAAATATGAAGAGACAGAATTAATAGAGCCATCGTATACCAAGCTATCAGTAGCTGCTAAAATGAATCATCATTTGATGGTGGATGAAAAATTGGACATGAGTCAGCAATGTGCACTTGCAGCCCAGAAGGCCACTCATATCTTGGGCTGCATCAAAAGAAGTGTGGCCCAGAGGTTGAGGGAGGTGATTCTGCTCCTCTATTCTGATCTGGTGAGTCCCCACCTGGAATACTGCATCCAGCTCTGGAACTCTCAGGACAGGAAAGACATGGACCTGTTGGAGAGAGTCCAGAGGAAGGCCATGAAAATGATCAGAGGGATCCTATAAGGAAAGGCTGAGACAGTTGGAGTTGTTCAGCCTGGAGAAGAGAAGGCTCCAAGGAGACCTTATTGCGCCCTTTCAGTACTTAAAAGGGGCCTATAAGAAAGAGATTACCACCTGATTTGTTCTATGATTCTATATGTGTCAGAGCATTCTATTTTCCAAGGAGCAGAATGAACCCATACATTTCTTCAATTTCTCTACTTACAGAGAATGGCACTGTGGTATAGACAAAGTGCAAAAATTTATCTCTAGGAATGAAAGAGCCAGTAATTTCACTATTATAAAATATATTGTGCTGTTGCTAGTATATAGCTTTCTTACTTTTTCACCTGTTTAGTTTTTTACCACGTGATGATAATAAAAAAAAATATGTTTTCCTTGTCTATGAAGAGTACTACCTTAGAAACAGTGAACTTTTCCAATATGTATTAACTTTGCTTAATTCTTAAATGTGAACGTCTGATGTTGTTCCCTGCATGTAATTTCTTGCTGTGTCTCAGTTCATCTGTGAAGGTAATATTTTTCTTTTGGATGTAATATTTTCCTTTTTCTAGTCCTCTTGCCTGTTGGATAAGTGGTTTGTTGGGTTTTTAAATCTCCCATGAGATTTCACCAATTTATGTTCTTTCTTTGGAACCAGCAGAGATTCAAGTAGAATAACACGCAGGCTGTTCTCACCAACCTGCAGCTAGTGTGAGTACTGGTATCTTGACCAGACATTATCAAACAAACTATAGAACTGATAAAGCTAAGGCAGTGAGCTGATGATGCTCTTTTCCCAAGAGGACCTCGGCCAATGCTCCCTATTGGGAAACAGATGCTCTTTTATGAAACACCACACTGAAGTTTAAAGGGCTGAGCTCTGGTATTTTCACTGTTTTTTGCAGCACTGATCTTCTCATCTCTCCTTATCTTTTTGTTCTATTGAACAAACATTCCTACATACACTGTATAGTATATATCAAGCTTCTTGTACAGAAATTTCTTGCATATTTACAGTACTTCAGATTAACTTACCACTGTCATACAACCTCTGCTAGAAAAGTCAGACAGATGTAACAGTCACAGTGGGGTCAAAAGCCATAAATATTTCCAGCTGTGTTATGCAGTAAGTAAACCAAGATAAGTGCTCTCTAATAAATTTGTTTCTAAGATACATAGACCAAAAAAGCCCAGTGCTGAAAAAACAGTATGATTGCAAAGTTCAACATTCAGAAAGTTTGCAAAGAACAGAATGAAACATGGCCAAGTAGCCTTAATTCAACTTTTTTTGTATCTATTAAATCTTTGGTTACCTGATCATATACTTTATTATTCCTCCTTTCCACACTCCCAAGAGTCCTGGCTAACTAACACACATGTTAATATTTACTTGGGCATTCATCTTTCTTTTATCTTAATTGTTCAGTGTCATATGTTGTATTTATTGCACACAATTATGTTCTAAAGGCAGAATCCTTCTGTTCATCAAACCTTTCTCAGTAACTCATACACTGATGGCGGTGTCTTCAGAACTGACTTGAGTAGTGAGGTTGTAGCAATCTTTCCTGTTGTAAAGAAGGAACAAAGAGAGGTTAAGCTAAAGAGTGCTAATTTAGATTCTGAGACTGAAGTGTACTTTTATGCAGTGCTATATGTGTTTATAGAGCAATTTCTCAGTAGCTTCAGTTGCAGCTGAGTGCAAAAAGGTTGAGCAATGTGATATTTAGAAATACTTGTCAATAATTATTTTGAGGAGCTGGGTTTAAGCAACTTGGATAGTATCACAGGAAAATGCTGGGTGGGTACACATTTTCAGGGCAGTACTTTGAGAAACTTTCCTGTGTCTTCCTGCAGTCTCTAACATAATGGCTTTAAGGATCTAGCTGTTCCTTTTGTCACAGGAAATACATATTGGGGAGGTGGCAGCTCATGTTCCAGCTCTTCCAGGAAATCTTCTGAAACTTCTCACTGCATTTGTTTACCCCTAGCACATTTCACCTAGTTTTTTTTTATTCTGCACCGTTTCCATACTCGGGCAGAACTTCTCTGAATAGAATCATCTTCTCAGACTTTTTCAAGCAACGTATGGGTTCACTTACCTGGGACCTGGAGCTTCTCTCCTAATACTGGCTTTGCTTTATTTGTTCCCATTATCATTTGAATTAGATTTGAATTAGATGAATACAGATTTGTGCCTTAGGGAGTGGTGTCAAACACAGGTCTTAAACCTGGTAATACCTTTAAAAATATGATCTAGAGTTTCATGGAAAGGAAGATATTCTGAATGAGGTGCCTCTCTGAAGAGTTGACAAAATTCAGCTCTAATTCCTTTAAATGCTGTATGCTTAATTTATTGGCATTGCATGTTTCCAGCATTGACTATTCTTTTGATTAAATAAGCAAATCCTGGCTTAGCTAGCAAGGTATTAGAGGAAACAGCTGAGATAATTTCTGTCTATGGAAGCTGCTAGATGTGATTACCCTTTTTCCAAATTAATACTAAGGTTGTTGAGATCTGAGAAAACCCAGAATTACCTCAAAGTTCTTAAGTACACTTCAGCATACATTGCTGTATTCAGTCACAAATATTTCAAGGTCAAAGTTTTTCATTGATACCTTATAAAGGACTCCATTGTATTTAAATGTGTAAACATAACAGATAAAAGAGCTTTGCTGATTCATATATCCACAATAATAATATATTTCTTTCATTGTAAGGAACTGTAAAAGATTACTGTTATCATTGGATCATTATAGCGTGTCACTGTGGAAGTGCCCATACATATTTACATAGAAACCATTAATTTCTTAGGATCATCTACAGATATAATTGACTTGTTTGGTTACATAATAACATATATTAGAAAATGTTTTTTAAAACCCTAGATTTCAGATTTCAATCATTCTATTAGCTAGCTATGCAGCATTTGAGAAAGGCACTAATTTTTCTAATTAATGGAGTAAGGCCATATAACAAATCAAAGAAAAGAGGGGACAGAAATTAGAAGGTTAAAATGAACTAAAGGTGTTTTCCAGAGTTCAAAACATGCTGCAAAAATAGTTAAAGCTACCTTGTCAAAGAAGTACAAGGATTGAAGCTGGTAGCCATTTACACTGAAGTTGAACAAAACAAGTCATTGCTCATGTACAGTTATAGGAATATATTAGTCTTATGTTCCAGAATCAGGTGAACCAATTGTATTGTTTGTAACCTGTTGAAAAAGCAGTGTACAACCAAGGAGAGGCAATTCCTGCTTTCAGTTATTTACACATAACTCTATTCATTTTAATAGAATTTTATTTATCTGCGGGGAAAAAAAAATGTGTCCAGGATATATTAGATTCCCAGAATCTTACAGTTTTTTGTATGAAATGGTCTCAAAGTCTTGTTTTTTTTTTTTCCTGTGTCTTTTTCTAAATGATGTGTTTATACACTAATTATTTATCAGAATAAGAAGCAAAATACTTTAATGCTTGTGACCTACATATTGTTTATTCTTACCACAAGTCTATTTGGAAATCTTGAAGAAAAAATTACAGTTCTGTCACTGTAATTGAGATGTGTGGGCTCCATCTGACACATGTATAAACATAACTGAGGACAGAAGGATACCAGCACTAACCAGAGTGGTAGGTGCCTGAATACTTAGGTAAAATAGGGAAGAACTGAGTGTTATGGGAAAATCATGTGTACCTACTAAGGACAGAAAACATTAAGCTTTTGTGATGTAAATTCAGACTGAACTCATTCCTGCATTGCTGGTATATCAGAATGATACCAAATCACAGATAACTGTGTGTCATATACCATACAAGAAGTTCATAATATAATTGTTGTTTTTCCAGTATGTGTTTTGTGAAAACAACATATATTTCCTTAAAATAGTACCTAGAAGCCTGTGATAGCTGTGATATACAAAAATAAAGCCTCAGTTCAGTGTAGGGATTTTTGTTTTATTTGGCTTGTTTAAATTACATGCTATTTAGAGTTTTGAAGGAGAAAGGAAGGTTTGTTTAACTGATGTGCTACAATCTCAGCATTCTGTTTAAAGACTGTATAAGAGGGATAAGATGTGAGAGTAAAGAAGCACACAGGTGTGGAGAAGCAAGCACTTGGAAAATCCAGAGAATCACCCATTCTCATGTGGACACTGAAGAGGACAAAATGAATAGAACAAAAACAGGCATGGAAGGAGGAAAACACTATACAGTGTATGTAGGAATGTTTCTTCAGTACTCTGATTGCCACCACTTCTTTTTCCAATTGCATTTTCTTTTATAATAATATTTCCAATTAGACAATATTCGAGTTCTGCAGATTCCAAGTGTAAGTCAGGAACGAAGTTCATTAGGCTGTTAGCCATATTTGCCACGTTTCTTTTGTACTTTCTACATGATTCCTTCCTATTTCCTTTTTTATGTTCTCCTCTTTGTTTACCTTAGCTGTGATCTAGAGCTTGTGCATTTATCCTTAATTGCCAGGTTAGAAGTCTGATATAAATGCTGCCTCTTTTTTGAGAGATGAGTTCTCTCAGCTTTGTTAAATTCTGTTATTCCCCTCAAAGATTTTTCCAATTTATCTGCTCTGAAATCTAACTAGCTCCGAGGGACCTATAATAGATTTTCTTTTCATTATGTAAGTTTCTCTGGAAGCAGGTGATGATTCATAGGGTAGCATGACAGAAGCAAATACAGAGGTCACCACAGAAGCAGTAAGGAGTACAAAAGATGAGGAACATAAAGCACAGTGATCATAGGTGATGTATGTAGCCTTTCTGAACTGATCATTTTTTACTCTCTTATTTGTCATCACCCACGTTGGATCTTCAGCGGTATTTAATTCAATGAATTTAATTTCATACCAAAGGCATTTTCCACTTCTTAAAATAAAAATATATGCTTAATTAGATGCTACAAGACAAAGAATACATCAAGTTTTATATTAAAATTTCATAAAAAGAGCCTCTGTCTAGTCAACTGGCAAAACAGCAACTGAATGTGGACACCTCAGAAAACACTGTGTACATGATTAAACTCCAACTGACATTAATGAAAGCCTTTCCACTGAATAAACTGAAGTAAAATTTAAGGTTCATATCCCTTTTTTAAGTATGTTTAATACAAAAGATATCCTTACCCCTAGAGAAGATTAAAGAGCTTTTGTTTCTCTACAGTCTGCGCCATGTGTCACGGTTGAGAAAGACAAACGACATGGACCAAGTTCTTCCAGGATGAAAGTAGTAGATGCCATTTATTGCTACAAGTGCATTTTTATACAGTTCTACCATTTCATGTGTCTCTTCACTATTACTTACAAGTTACAGCAGTAACATCTCATTGGCTAATTTTGCTGTCATCCATGTTACTCTTCTACTCCCTTCTCTCTCACGGGTACAACTTAATATCTCCGGATACTCCTTTACTCCCATCCTTCTCAAGGGTAAACCTTAATATCTTCAAGGCTGATCTCTATTCCAATACTCTCTGTCAAGGATTCCACATACCTGCTGTAGTTTCCCACAGCCATGTAGTAGAAATGTTACGCCTGAGTCATATACATTATTCAAGCAAAGCCTTTATTATTAGCTGACTCTTTAACTGTTTTCAAGTGATTGAGCAGAGGTTCTGAAATTCGAGGAAGGTTTCATGAATTGTTCACAATGCAACAGAATTTCTGGTAAAGAGCTCTTTTAAGTTGAAAAGAAATCTATGCCGTTCGTTCTGCTAAATCTGCATGAGCTCGCTTTTGTGCTAACAAAAAGAACATTACAGTGTCATTGCTTCTGTTCTCAAGTTGGGAAAAAAAGTACTTTTACTGTTGTTTCATCTAGTATTGTTATTGTTTCCACTGACTCACTTTTCACATCGCATTTATAGACAGGATTTTTCTTGACAGCACATCACCAAAGGTCAGGTTGGAATTCCAACATTACACTTCAAAATAATGGGAGAATTAACTAATACCCAGTTCCAGCAATAATGCTTTGTGATATCAGTGGCAAATTAGATGGTTTCCCCGGGGCAAATCTCTTTTATAAAGAACTGGTGAGATACTGGTAACAGTATATTGTGATATGGACTTCCTGTAACGGAAAAAATAATGAATAATGAAGCTTACATAAATGAACAATTAAAATAGTACAATTTGAACTACCTTAAAATAACAGCATAAGCTGCAGTTAACAACTGGAAAGAATTTGGAAGTTATATTTACAGGGCGATACTCAGTAAAACAGTAAAATTGAGAAGTATGCTTAGGCTGCTGTTCCACAAGCAATTGAGTCAGCATAAAAGCTTGTTATGACCAGAAAGGTCTTGATCCCTGCACAGACTGAAGCAAAGGAAGTTCCATCTGAATATGAGGAGAAACTACTTTGAGGGTGACAGAGCACTGGAACAGGCTGCCCAGAGAGATTGTGGAGTCTCCTCTGGAGACATTCAAGACCCGCCTGGACACATTCCTGTGCAATCTACTCTAGGTGTACCTGCTTTAGCAGATGGATTGGACTAGATGATCTCCAGAGGTCCCTTCCAACCCTAACCATTCTGTGATTCTATGATTCTTCTCTGTCCCCTCCCCCCACCCCTTATCTCCTGCCTTTACTTCTTCCTTCCTTCTGCTGCTTCTGGCCATATGATCAACCTCCTCTGGCACTTGCTCTAGAACATGCTGGGTTATTACTGACATGACTTAAAGCACTGCAACACCAGAAAACTATTCACCTTTTATTTTTCTTTTTTTGGGGGTAATCTACCATTTGATGGGTTAAAGTGGCTCACAGAGCGATCTGGTTAAGCAGAAGTTATCAGTGAATGCCAAAGTAAGCAGCAGAGAAAGGACACAGGACATCATTCTTTTATAGATGATAAACTTGTTATATCAGGTCATGCCATCTCTTGGAATCATAGTTAGATGAATTACTGGGGGGAAGCAGGGAAAAGGGCTTCCTACTGACTTTAAAGTATAATGAAAAAATTAAGCAAATATCCTCTGTAGTATATAGTCTATTTGACATTCAGACAAGTAGCTAAGAAATAGTTTTATTCAACAAAGGAATAATTTACCAGAATAAAACAGTGTAGAGAACCTGTCCAAAAGAAGTTCCTTAAGATCCAGGACATTCTAGTTTAAAAAAAACACAACAGGTTACAAGCCTGATAGCTGGGATAGTTGTGATATGGAAGAGAAATATAGCACGGTCTGCAACCTTAGTCTCTAGTGTCCCAGAAAAATGGGCTAAATAACCACTACTCTATTAGCAGTTCTTGTTCTTACTGTTCTTTGTCAAACCTTACAGGAAGTACTCCGGTTTGTCCTGATGTGAAAATTTATCAAATTGCAAAAATTCTAAGATGAAAAAACATTTCCTACTCAAATCCTCATACCACTAGTTTAAACATTGACGTTGTTTTGTCTGTTTTTAGAAGGTTTTATTTGTTTCTTTCTGAGAATGGTTTACTCCATTTTGTGTGAGAACTAAGCAGGGGAAAAACTTTAATTTCTCAATAACATCTGTGATGCACTCCGATTTGTAAATTCTGATTTATACAATGCTCACAAAAAGAATCTGTCCCATGCTGTATTTGCCACTACAGAAAAGGAATACCATCAGATGATCCACAGGAGGTTTGCAAGGATACAAAAAAGTCCCACCAATACTTAACTCTCATGTTCCATTGTCATGGTTTATCACATTTATCACATTCTCTCCTTGACAAAAGCCCCAGCAGATCTGTCATGAAGTCCTCACTCAATCCCAACACTGTATTTCATTTTCATATAGTAAGCATGAATTATGCAAGTGTAAGCATGGAAATTCAGAATTAAATGCGTATTGGGCTGTGAATGGTGGCAGTTATGTATTGCTTTTAAAATCATCAAGTACAAAACTGCACATTTTTGTCTTTTGTTTTCTCTTAGTATTGCAGTAATACTAGGAGACATGAGTTGCAATGTTCTTTAATGCCGAAGTTACTTTCAGAATGTATGTTCTAGTTCCCTATTTATTTTGTTCTGTTTTGTCCTCTGGCTCTTATTTTTTGTCACATGTGAGTCACTGGAGTTTAACTGAAACTCTTCATAATACTAAGTAAAATTCTAAGTTCCTCACATCCCTTCATGGGATTTCTCTTCGTTTCATTTGGTAGAAGTAACATATAGCAGCAGTATGATTAGCAGATTGGTGTGGTCTGCTCTAATTCTGAACAGTTCTTAGTACAAGATCAAGCACAAAACATCAATTTTACAATCTAAGCACACATTTTAATTAATAAATAATGGGGATACATGGGGGTTTTTTATATATTTTAAAGGAAAAGAGCCTTGTGCCCCACCTAAGATCCTAGATACTAAAGTGGAGGGGAGTTCTGAAGTACCTATTTTAGAAGACACGTCATCACCACCAACAGATATTCAACAGTATTCATGGCAGGTTTCTACAGATATTAAAAACACAGAAAGGTAGGTATAGAACTTCAATCCTAAATAAAACAAATTTCTGTCTAGGGTTTATTTCGTCTTTTCCAGTTAGGCAGTCAATATTGCTACTATAAAAGATGTTAGTAAATTAAATAGCCTGTTAACATTTCTGTTACATTTAACATATCTGAGATCAACTCCTAGAAGAAGGGCAGAGAAGTGACATCCTTAATCTGACTAATTACCAGAAGATAATTGTCAAAAAAAAAAAGGCTAGGAAATTATAGTGCTATGAGGCCAGGTTTTCTAAAAGAGGCAGCTTTTGTCTCATCTTAAATAGTTATTAGTTTGTACCTGAAATCTGCTGGCCTGAAATTCTGCATTCATAAATTGAAAGCACAGAATCTAGTTCATGTCAGTTGTTTCTGCCCACCCATAGTTATGAATGTGGAAGCCTTAGGAGGGGAGGGGAATATCATCTACAGTTATGTCAAAGCAGACTTCTCTTACCCTCTTAACTATGCAGTTGAAAGACAAAACTGAGACTCTTTAGTAGGGAATAATCCTGATGATGCCCAACATTTTTTTTTCAAAAAATACCTGTTTTGATGATGTTATATATTAAATTGCTGCTGAGATTTTAATGGTTACCATGTTTATTTATATAAAATAAAGTTCTGTTCTACTGAGAGAGTAACTCAGAATAAAACTGAGCAATAAGAAAGTCATGCTCCTTTATTTCTAAGAACTATTTTATATGTAGACGAATGAGGCAAGAATATATTGGGTTTACATCCTGAAAGCTTTCAGACATTACAAGCCTGCACACAAAATTGATGGTCTGCCATCTATTTGTAAAACAGGAATCTTTTTGCAACTTATGACCTCTCAAAATATATACGTATGTAACTTGCTTTATGAGATGATATTTTGTTATCATATTTTCTAAAATTTACACTTAATGCATGGGGAGCTTATGTGACATGGCTTAACTATGTGTATTATAATTTCCTTATAAACAATGAAACACATACATGGCACAAACTACAAAATGCTGATAAAGGGGTATGTCATGGTTTAAAGCAAGGTGGCAATAAACCGTGGCAGACGCTCCCTGTTACCCCCTCACCTCCCACCACCCCCTTCCTTTAGATCGGAAAGATGATAGGAAAGATAAGGAGGAAGGAGGAGAGACTTCAAGTTGGAAGGTTTAAAAGGCTTTTACTAATGCTACTAATAAATAGAGAATATATACAAAATATACAAAACCAATCTTGAGTGCTCAATGTGGAGTTGGTGTCACTCCAGCAGCAGCAGAGCTGCATGGGTGGAGCTGGCGTGGCTCCAGCAGGTGCAGCTCAGGCCCCCGGAAGTCATGGGCGGGACTTCACAGCAAACCGGAAACTGGTTGCAGGGATTACAGGGCCTGAGGCCTGGAGAATCTCAGGCAGACAGACAAGGTCCTCTCTGGATGCCGGCCATGGTCAAAGAGAGCTTGACCCTTGTGATCACCCTCTTATATAGGGGGTATGACGATTATGGGATGGAATACTTAATTGATCCTCAGTTGGTCAGTTTTAGTCACCTGTTCCATCCACCCCTCCTCAAACACACCCCTCTCACAACGGAACGTGGGAAATCTTATCAGTCTTTCTTGGCTACCATAGTAATAAATCTAAACATTATCTTCTTCAGCATTCCGTTGGTCTTCTTATCAGCACCGAGTACAGGATCCGAGGAAAATATGCAGACTAAAACTCAGAAAAGTACAGCCACCTAGAAGAACTTAGCTGAAAGAAAAATCACTAAAAGAGAACTGGTCTTGTTTTTAACAAAACCAGGACAGGGTATTAAGTTAACACTAGTACCGACTTATGCTAATTTTAAGGCATATTGTGCATTTTGCCACTAGGATGACATCGTACCCACCAACTCATTTAATACTCAAGGGCCAGAATAGATCGTAAATTTGGACTGGATGCTACTAATTAAAATCAGACTGGCTTAAAAGTACTCCCTTATTAAATCTACTGCCCTTTATTTGGGTTTGCATCTTCTGATACATGTATTTGAACCAAATGTTTGACTGATAGATTTTTGTATTATTTACTTCGGTTTATTGCTCCATTATTTGAGCAAATAAAGCTATACTGAGAGTCATTCCCCATTCAGTCTTTAACTGCTGTTCTATTGCATCTCTTTCAACTTTTGTTTCCACAGAGATATGAGAGAAATTAAAAAATTTTTAAGTAAACTCAGGGAGACTATGCCTTTACCACTGAAAAATCAAGGTAAGTTTTATATTTTCTTCATGTAAGGAAAATTAAGATAATGAAAGCTTTTACCTTCCATTAGATCTGAAAAATTCAGGGGTTTTTTGTCAGAAAACACAAAAAGAAAAGTCTAGGTGAAGCCCCTTCCCTACTGAGTCAGAATTTAATATGTGAACTTTGTCCTTTTGAGTTTCACATGGGGTATTCTGGAAATTTATCAATATGATATATGTAGATAAAATAATAGACTTTTCCTGGTGACATGAAGGCAGCAGCTCAACTAATTCCCTGTGTCAGGATGCTTTCTTTTTCAAAGGTGATGAAGGTGTAAATTGCACAGACTATGATAGGGATCCTGCTGAGTGATACAGTTTGCTTTACCCCTGCAAGGCTTGTAGATTCGGTGATAAGACACTGACCCTATGCAGAAGAGATACTTGCCTTGAGACTCCTAAAAGTTTGCTTTTCCCAGTAGCCAGCTATGAGGTACCTTATACTCATTAGCATCCAGCACTTAATTTTTCTTTTAATATTCTGAGACCTTTAATAAATTAAACCTAGAAAACAGTATAAGTAAATAGAACAAACAAACAACTTTATAGGTAAAGAACAGAATAGTTCAGTTGGAAGGGACCTACAACAATCATCTAGTCCAACTGCCTGAAAACTTCAGGGCTGACTAAAAGTTAAAGCATTTTATTAAGGGCATTGTCCAAATGCCTCTTAAACATTGACAGGTTTGGAGCATCGACCACCTCTCTAGGAAGCCTCTTCCAGTGGTCTGGTCTGTAACTTTTACACTGATTTGAATTACAAACATGGTTTAAGAGAATGATTATGAGATGACTGAATGGCATTGAATGAACTGATCTTTACAAGACCTGATCCTGCTTTCAGTTAAATGAGTGTTTTGCTGTTGATTTCAGTGACAACCAGAAAGGAGTTAAGACTGTAAGCCTAAAAAACCTTTACATAATGTTAATGACTGTTTACAGACCTGTGTTGTTGTTTGGTTTGGGGTTATTTTTGCATGGAATTCTCTTAAGTGACAGCAGGAAAGTTTCTTTGCTAAGAAATTCAGAACTCTTACCTATGTTCTTATAGTTAAGTATTACAGTGGTGTCTAGAGCCTACAATCAAAATTAGATCCCTGATGTAACAATAGTAGGAATACAATGAAGCATAGCTTTTAGCCTGAAACCATGCTTGAAGATGGCTCAAATTCAAAGTAAATTATAAAAATTTTTAGATAAAGTTTGCTGACATTGCAGGAGTTTACATAAGTATAGGCAATAATATATACATTTTGTATACAATTTGTATTGATTTAAAATGAACATATTGTGCTAACTTTCCCAGACAAGCGCTTTTAGTCTTGATGTGCCAAGATGTTCCGATGTTGGAGTTTTAAATGGAAATGTTCACCAATGTGCACAACTGATCACTCAATGATTTTTTTTTTTTTTTTAAATAAGCCAGAATTTAACCTTAGGATCAACATTTCCAAATTTGCATGTCTTCAAGTTCTCAAACTACTTATCCTTAGGTTTTATTTGGACCCTAATATTATTCATCCATGCAGGAATATTTTGGCTTAGGTCTCCCATTAATGAAGGTGTGATTTCCTTTAGGTTTCATTATTGAAGTAGTATTCTTCTTGCAAAAAATTCTATTGCATTATCATGGAGATCCTGATAATTACCATTTTGAGACTCTCATATACAAAAATCAGTTTATTATTTGTTCTATGCCTAGAAAAATGAGATCTGTTTCCTGATCTTGTAAGTGCTGTTAGGACACATAATGCTACACATTTTGTGTGCATGTGTACATGCTGTATTAAAATGTGGGTTTTTTCCATCACAGATGATAGCAGCCTCCTAAACTTGAATCCTTACCCATTAGTAAGAAGACAGAAGTGAAGATTCTTTGGATTGTGTTGTCTTGGCTCAAGTTAAAAGATGAGGTACAGAAACACCAAGAAAATCATAACATTGATGAAACCACTATCATTTGACCATTGAAAAGACAAACATTACTACTTTTGAATATTAAGTATATTTCTACACTAGCCTATTGTTTTTTCTCTTCTGTTCCATCCTTCTTTTCAAAATAAGGGTTTTAATAGTCTAAAGTTATGGTGGTCAAGAACCAGCTGTGGAATAGATCTAACATAACTAAGAATGTAAAACTTTTTAAAGTATATTTTGCATGCTTACATTCAACCACTGAGAGAAAAAAAAAACACATGAATTATGGATAATAGATCATTTTAAAGGTTTTTTATTGTTTGAACTACAGCTAAGTTTGTACATAGTAGAGTACTCTTATTAGTATCATATTAAAATACTTGATCATATTCTAACAGTCTTAAAGCATAGAAACATAACAGCAAAGGTATTATAGTTCTAAAACATTTAAACAATATTGTAACAGAATTTGCACAAAATTTCCAGTTGCTTTTTGTACTCTCATTCATATATAGTCTTCTGCTCTATCTCAATTTAAAAGCTTCATAGAAAAATAATTTATGATACAAAAACCATATATGAAAATACTTAGAACTTTAAGTGCAGAGAAATCATAATATCTATGTACTGCACAATGTATAAAAGTAACAGATTTCCTTTTAAACTGATAGTATCTCTGCAAACTTTTGGAAAAAATAAATAATTTATTAAAAGAAGGTGTATTAAAATAAACAGTGTAAAATACAACACCAACCCATTTTGTTTCCAAAAGAATTTATAACATTATGTCTGCATACCGCAAAGTATTAACTCTTATAAGGCATGCCAGAATTATCTCAGACTGTAAAATATTAAATTATATACATTATCAATAAAGTTTTTTATTTAAATTAAATGTTATCTTGTTTCTATGTATATATCTAGAATATATATATTTTTTTCTAATTATGTTTTCAGAATACTACAAAAAGTTTTGGTAAGTTTTCCATTTCAAGTTGTATGTTTACAAAGATAGACAAAAAATATGATGAATACATAAATGCTTAAATAATAGTTAGTAGCAGCAAGACATATGAATAGGTCAGACTCATTGTACTGATATTTCAGGATGATAGGCAAGACACCACAACTAAACTTGTGCTAGAGTGCAATGCTATGAAACCCATAACAAACTGTACCATATAGAGCAGGTCATCATACCATTGTAGTCAGTAATACATGAGGAAGGTGACTATGAGCTCTTCTGCGACTCCACCATGACCCAGCATGTCAACAGGAACCAAATTCCTTCCTACAGGGTAAGGGTTTAGTGGTCGGTAAGGAGGTATTATTTTCTTGTCACAGAAAACACCCATACAGTTATATTCTCTATGTTTTTTTGATAGGATATTAGTACACACCCAAAAGCAGTTTGTTAGGGAGAGCTAGTCACTGAACTATATCTGGCACCTACAAAGTTTGATCTGATTTATTTTTCTACCTTTTTTTTTTCTCCTGGAATGCTGTTTGCTGAAAAAGGAAGAAAATGCCCACATTGCCAGAAATATTAGTGTACTGTCTATAGTAAGGCCCAGAAACTGAGATCTAGTTTAATCCCAGGAAAGGAAGGCAGGAATTTTTCTTTCTGAACAGTGATCCAGGAACAGTCACACCATTCCAGTTTTAGGATGTCATATAACTGACCTTCCAGTATTTTCTCTGGAAGGATATTTTTCCTTTTCACTCAGATACAGCAGCAGTTTAATTTTTTTTCCAGGTTGGACTGATCTGTTCACCTTTCAGTCTCCCCAAATAAAAAAAATCAAAAGTAAACAAGCAAACAAAAAATTTAAGCCCCAGAACATCATGTAGGTCCAAGAAGAAGAAATATTAATGATATTGCTGCATTTTAGTTTAATGGAATATGGCGATATGGGATCAAAGTTAAGAAGTTCTCACAACAAAACTATATACAAATCACTTTGAGATGATATAGAACCATACTATTTTCTTGTTTTCCAAGTATTATTAAAAAAAAAAAAAGTCAACTTTACATTGATAAATGCCCGAATGCATGGAAACAAGCAATTTAGGGAAAATAATGGGGAAAACTGTACTTACTTTCTAAACCCTTAATGGGGTTTGAACATTTTAGTTGAAGATGCAATAGGATAGTCACAGCAACTCTTTTGCAGGGGAAGAAACAAGAAGTTCATTTTCTGTATCCACCAAATATGCCAGTTTCCACCAACTCTTTTTGATTAAAACTTTGTGCAGCTCCTGCTTTTTAGAGCAAAACCAAATTATTTATAACCACCATTCACTTGTAGTACCTTTCTTCTTTTCACAGATATTTCTCATTATACAAAATGCCTGTCTAAAAAGTCAGTTATCTATGTACAGTGTAAAGTATTCAGAGCAGAAACAAAATACAAGCACACGGAAATAGTAAATACATTTTTCAAACTACATGTTAACTTACACAATATGTAAATTTTGGAGGTTGGAGAAGAGCAGGCTCCAGGGAGACCTTATTGTGGCCGTTGAGTACTTAAAAGGAGCCCATAAGAAAGATGGGGACAGGCTTTTTAGCAGAGCCTGTTGCAACAGCACAAGGGCTAATGGTTTTAAACTAAAGGAGAGAAGATTCAGGCTAGACGTGAGGAAAAAATTTTTTACAATGAGGGTGGTGAAATACCCCCCAGAGGGACCTGGACAAGCTCGAGAAGTGGGCCCATGTGAACCTCATGAGGTTCAACAAGGGCAATTGCAAGATCCTGCACCTGGGCGAGGGCAAACCCCAGTATCAATACAGGCTGGGGGACAAAGGGATTGAGAGCAGCCCTGTGAAGAAGAACTTGGGAGTGCTGGTGGATGAAAGAATAGACATGAGCTGGCAACGTGTGCTTGCAGCCCAGAAGGCAAATGCGTATAATGGGCTGCATCAAAAGGAGCATGACCAGCAGGTTGAGGGAGGATATTCTGCCCCTCTATTCCACTCTGGTGAGCCCCCACTTGGAGTCCTGTGCCCAGCTCTGGAGCCCTCAGTACAGGAAAGACATAGACCTGTTGGAGAAGTTCCAGAAGAGAGCCACAAAAATGATCAGAGGGATGGAACACCTCTCCTGTGAGGACAGGCTGAGAGAGTTGGGGTTGTTCAGCCTGGAGAAGAGAAGGCTCCTTATTGCAGCCTTTCAGTCCTTAAAAGAGACCTATAAGAAATATGGTGTCCTGGTTTTGTTAAAAAACAAGTTTCTCTTTTAATGAATTTGTCTGTCAGCTAAAGCTTTCATATTAGCTGCATTTTCCTGGAAAACCAGATACATGTTTTGGTAAACATAGCAATGGAATGTGAAGTTATTGATAAGCATGGATGCACCTCTCGTGAGAGGAGCAACGAGAAACAGGTGACCAAGAAACTGACCAACGGTGTATAACATTCCATTCACATGAATACTTCATATAAAAGTGGGAGATCACGAGGATCTCGTCCCTTTTTTTCCCTTTTTCCTCATGGCTGACATTAGGAGAGGACCTTGCTAGTTGTCCCTGTGAACTGAGGCCTAGTGACAGACTGAATCCAGCTCCGGTTGGCTGCAGAGTCCAATCCAGGACTTTGGGTGCCAGCTCTGCAGTTGCTGGGACTTTCAAGATTGGTTTTGTATATTTTGTATTATTTTCTCTATTCTTATGAGTCGCATTAGTAAAACATTTTTAATTTTTCCAACTCTCTTCTCTCTGTCCTTCTTTTCCTCCCGATCGCCTGTCCTGAGTGGGAAGGGGGGAGAGGGAGGGGCTGAAGAGGGGGAGAGGAGGTTAACAATACATCTGCCAGGGTTTTATTGTCACCCCAAAATCAAAACCTTGACAGATGGGGAAGGTCTTTTTAGCAGGGCCTGTTGCGATAGGACAAGGGGTAATGGTTTTAAGAGGAGATTCAGGCTAGACATGGGGAAGAAATTTTTTACAGTGAGGGTGGTGAAACACTGGAACAGATTGCCCAGAGAGGTGGTAGATGCCCCATCCTTGCAAAATGCAAGGCCTGGCTGGACAGGGCTCTGAGCAACCTGATCTAGTTTAAGATGTCCTTGCTCATTGCAGGGGTGTTGGACTAGATGACCTTTGAAGGTCCCTTCCAATCCAACCTATTCTATGATTAAAAGTTAGCATGCAAAATGTGCATGTTAACATATGCAATATGTAAAAGGTTGTCCCTGTGACTAGTAATTCCTATTCATCCCACAGCAGGCTTACTTGGAATGAGATACAGTGTAAAGACATTATTTTTTCAATATGAAACAAGTATATAACTATAAATTAATTTCAAGAGTTTGAAGAGTTGTCTAGACCATTTGTGGTAATGCTGGGACTACTATAAAAGTTGTTTATTACATAGCCCAAAATTTATTTTGTTTGAAGCAGAGGTAGAGACTCTCCAAACATGAAGGCAAAAAATCAGTGGAATGAAAACAGTAAACTAAATTAAAATTAAGATTTAACAACAATATTAGAAAACACAACAAGCTTTTTTTTTTTTTTTTAACACCCACATCATGCTTACTTAATCCCTGGAGCTAATCCGTTAATTTGCAAGCAAGGAAAATTCAACCTGCAACGAGGCACTAGCATCTTCACACACGAACAAGCATCATGAACATATAAAAGGATCAAGGCTTTGAATTTAGTGGGTATATAGTAGAAAAGTGGGTAAAGCATAAAAAAATATAAAGAGAAAAAGCTGTGAGGCTTTGATGAGATCCAAATAATTTCAATAACACTTTAAATAATGCTTTTACTTTCCCACTGTGCCAGAAACAAACGGCAGTCTGCAAGAGATAAATACTTCAATGATTTAGAAGTGCCTAGTGATGTTCTGCAAATATTGACAAAGAAATTCTAAATACAACATATTTTTAATGGAACCTGGCAGGTATCTCTAAAAGTAGAACTATACTAACTTTTATATCAGTATTCTATAAATGAAGCTTCAATTGTATAAATTAATTTACATGTAATTGGGGGGGGGGGGGGGGGGGCACACAACTATACTCCAGAAACACTTTGCAGAATTGTTCATGTTTAAATGTATAAATGCTTTTAAACACTACACAATGTCTGTATCAGATGCATATTGGCTTAATAAAGCCCTACATCAATTTTAAATTATTGGTATGCTTTACATTATAAGAAAAATCACAGTCTGTAAGACTTTTATACTCGGCTAAATGTCCCAGCATGATACCAATTACTGCTATTAGTAATTAATGAAAAATGACACAATATACAAGTGCCTATACCTGAGCTCCTGGAATATAAAGTGTGATGGAATCCCAGCTACAGACTGGGAAATGACAAAGAGAAGAGACAATCGGGGAATATTGGCTCAGATCTTCTGTTAACAGCCTGGAGTTACTTGGATGGCTGTGAGAAGAGTGGCATTCTTCAGTTCTTAATGATAAAACAATTTTATCACAAAACTGATTTACTATTGTTAATAGAGCAAGAGCAGGTGATAGAGAATCTCTGACAGTTCTATTTATGTCTACTCTAACTCCAATTGCAGTAAATGGAAAGAAACCATTGACTTCAAGGGAAATTGAGGCCTTTAAGGAACCTAAGAACAAGTGACAGTATTTTCAAAAGTAGTCAATGAAACCTTAATTTGCTTCCTTTTCAAGAGCAATTAACTTGACTTTCTTCCATGGGACTTGAGATAGGTTTCTCACAGCACTGAGTGTTGCAATGCCCAACACAAGACCTTTGGTTCCCAGAGCAGAACCTAGAATCCTAGAAATAGGTACTTAGGTTACTTATATAAGATGCTGAGCTTCAAAGCCTGAAGGTAACATGAAACAGGAGCTGAGTTGCTTAATCCTGTCACTGACAGGCTTGGACAAAAGCAAAACAAAAACAGTAGTTTAAGACTGCAGACACAGGTGTCTGATCAGTGCTAATTTTCAGAATTAAAGTTTTGGTCTTTGGCACCTAAATTTGCCGAAGATCCACTACATTTTATTTTGGATCTGGTCTAGACATGAAAGAACGGGGCAAATGTCTTATGATCCAATTTGGAACTCTCAGCCACTTCTAAATTAGATATAATTTGCAAAGTAACTGCCAGAATGTGATTTCCAGTGTTCACCTCAGCCATTTAATATCTCATTATTTATATCCCAGTCAGGATTGAACAACTTATTACAAAAAACAAACAAACAAACAAAAACAGGAAAAAAAAACCACCAGAAAGTGGTGTCTTACCCATAATGACCTTAAGAATGGGGAAATATAACTGCAACAGATTCTATATCTTTGAAAAGTCCCAAGCAAGAATCTAGTACTAATCTTTCCTGGTCATGACAGACAGTGCAGCAGTGCACTGAAGTATACTGAAGTATCTGACTCACTGACAAGGACAGACAACTTAACCCTTTACTAATGTTGCAGGGATCATAACTATTGGAAGTTGGAATATGTTGTTGATGTGTGAATTCATTACAAAGAGAATACCACCCAAATGTAACTGATACACGGAATTAACAATTAACTAATTAACACTTAAAGAACTAACACTTAAAGACTTAAAGAGCTAACAGAGAGCTAACCCTTTAACTCACATCACTATTGCCTAGCCTTGCTTAACTCTGTGTAACTTATTGTATGAGAAACAGGAGTTCGCTGATGCCTTGCAAAGATAATAATCCTTGGGTGCATCCTTGGTGTATCTTTGGGTGAACTAGATAACAGAAACTTGGGCACAGGACAGGAGATAAGCCAGTTTTAACCAACTCAGCAGTCTGAGACCTCACCAACTCATCACACTGGACCAAAGGTGACCATGTACAGAGAAAGAGGACCTGGGTTCACGATCACTGTGCAGCTGCAACCAGGAGGAGCCGAAGGTGGAGACTCTGGAAATGGTCTCCTGGAACTCATTGTAATAAGAAGCGCCTTCTCAGGGACAGGTTATGAATTTTTATAGGCGTTCCTAAAACTTTCATGAATATGTAACACTTGACTGCATTTAACCAAGCTCACAGCTACTGTAAATTTACACACATATTAGGTGAAATTATTCCCCGTATGTCCGGCGCCGTGTAAATAAACATACCTCTTTACAATCTTACGGGTTGTAAAGTAATTTCCGCACCTCATAACAACTCAGTTTACCTGAATTAAAAAAATAATGATGATAATTTTGCCCTCTCTCTTAGTCCTAAAGCTTCTGATTTGAATATAAGGAGTATTCAAATTGGCATCACTCAACGATTTTTCAGTGTTGCTGTGAAATACAAACACTTCTTCCTTTCAGAGATGGAAAGAGGTATTAGCTAAAGGTTGCAGCTAGGTGGTTCTAACCTGTCCTCCCACTCCAGGTAGCTTTTTCTAGCTGAGTCCTGAAAACTTCCAAAGACAGAAATTCCACAGCTTCCCTGGACAACCTGTCCTAGTGCCGCTTTACTTTCTAGTGAAGAATTACCAAAAATAACAGTTTTCTAATATTGCCTCATCTGCCAAGAACAAAATCTAATTTTAAGTCTGCTATATTATTTCTCAATACTTTTAACGTCCTTATCAGCTTTTGCACAAATAATACAGATTAATACTCTTCTTTCAGTACAAGTGGATGCTAATAGGTAGCCACAACACAAAAACCACTATAGTTGTTAGTAAACAATACCATAATCCTTGTTGCTGTTTTCTCATGTTTAATTTCTATATTACAGTGTAAGCATTTCTGTGATTCAAGGAAGGTCTTTCTACTTGACCCTTTCTTACAACTTCTGAAAGAAGACAAGTGAGTCCTGGGGAAAATTTTCTTCTTGTGTCCAATCGGAATCTCTCCAGGAGTAACTTGTACCCATTACCCCTCATCTTTTCCATGTGACTCCTTGTAAAAAGGGAGTCTCCATCTTCTTTGTAGCCAACCTTTAAATACCGGAACATGGTGATAAGGTCTCCCCTAAGCCTTCTTTTCTCAAGGCTGAACAAACCCAGTTCTCTTAGCCTTTCTTCAAATGGCAGGTTTAACAGTCCTTTGATCACCTTTGTGGCCCTTCTCTGGACCCTCTCCAACCTGTCCACAGGGACCAAAACTGAACACAGTATTCCAGGTGTGGCCTGACAAGCACTAAGTAGAGTGGGATAATGACTTATCTCTGCTCATGATGTCCTTGTTGATGCAACCCAGCATCCTGTTGGCTTGCTTTGCTGCAGCAGCACACTGTTCACTCATATTGTGCTGTTTGTCCACCAGGACCCCCAGGTCCCTTTCCACAGAGCCACTCCCCAGACAGGTAGATCCCAGCCTGTGCTGCACTGCTGGATTATGTTTTCCCAGGTGCAAGACCTTACACTTGTCCTTGTTGAACTTCATAAGGTTCTTGTTAGCCCACTCTTCCAGCCTATCCAGATCTTCCTGCAAGTTGACTCTTTCTTCCAAAGTGTCCGCTTCCCCACTCAATTTGGTATCATGGACAAACTTCATCAGGGTACACTTGATCACATCATCCAGATCACTTATGAAGATATTAAACAGCATTGATCCCTGGGGCATCCCACTTGTGACAGGTTGCCAGTTTGAGAAGGAGCTATTTACCACCACCCTCCGGGTGCAGCCTGTCAACCAGTTCCCCACCCACCACAGAGAGCACTTGTCTAGACTGTAACACATCAGTTTCTCTAGGAGGAGGCTGTGGAAAACTGTATTGAAAGCCTTGGAGAAATCCAGGTAGACAATGTCCACTGCTCGCCCCACATCAACTGAGGAGGTTACTTTGTCATATATATATATATACATATATAACTTATTGTTATATAGTGAGTTTCCAAAAGAATTTTAGAACTTCAACACAAAAAAGGTTGAAGGCTTCAATAAAATAAGTGATGCCATATTTTTTTCCTTTATAGGTATTTCTGAAAGAGGGGAGCCAGCCAGAGAAAGGAAGCAGCAGCATATTAAACTACTGTAATTTGCATACTGTACATGGCCCTTGGTTTATCAAATGCCTTTTATGGAAGTCCATGAGATTTTATTGAATGGATAAGAAAAGTATATTTCCTACTGCTATTTTCATGCTAGAACAGTTTAGTTAGAACTAAATCAACTGAGCATGTTACTTTGTCATAGAAGGCAATCAGGTTTGTCAAGCACAATTTGCCCTTGGTGAATCTGTGCTGGCTTTTCCCAGTCAAGTGCTTCATCTGACTTGTGATAGCCTCCAGGAGGATTTATTCCATAACTTTCCCAGGGACTGAAGTAAGACTGATGGGTCTATAATATTCTGGATCCTCCTTTAAGCCCTTCTTGTAAATGGGGGTGACATTAACCTTATTCCAGTCTTCTGGGATGTCCCCCAGTCTCCCCGACTTCTCAAAAATTATGGAGAAAGGCCTTGCAATGACATCAGCCAGCTCTCTTAACACCCTCAGGTGGATTTTGTCAGGGCCCATCAATTTGTAGGGGTCAAGCTCCCATAATAGTTCACATACCAACTCTTCCTTCACTGATGGTGTGTCTGTATCAACCTGGATTTCTGTTCCAAAGGCCTAGGGCCCAACAGTGCTGGTAAAGACAGAGGTGAAGAAAGTGTTGAGAACCTGTGCCTTTTCAGCCTTGTTGCTGACTACTTCACCTCTGCTGTTAAACAGCGGAACAATATTTTCCTTCTGTTTCTGCTTGTTGTTTACGTACCTGAAGAACACTTTGTTGTAGTTTTTGACATCTCTGGCAATTTTCAATTTGAACTGAGCTTTTGCTTTTCGAACTGCATCTCTGCACACCCTGGCAATACCCTTGTAGTTCTCAATGGGTATTCATCTGCTTGCCTGGGTGACATACAACATCTTCCTTGAAGAGGTACTGTGTGAGTAACTGCAGTGCTTGTCACATTGTCATCAGATCCAGAGACACACTCTTCCATTTGAGGGTACTGAATAGTGTTATACTCGAATCGGTAGGCATGGGCCAGGACCCAGCACATTTCAGTGAGTTCTGTCTCTCAGGAACTGCCAGGGTGACAGCATACTTCTTCCAAATATTCTGCTAGTTTTTCAGGATTTTTCACTTGTTCAGGGGTGAAGTTCCAAAACAATGGAGGTGCCCACACACCCTGCCACTCATAATTATCTAGCCTTGGAGCAGAGTAACCGTGGGAGATTTAAACGTGGCGAACTGATGTGCACAGCAGTGGCTACAGTAAGACCTGAGGCTGGGCACAGATTGGAGAGGCGAGGGGGAGATCCCGGAGTTGCGGTCCTGCCGAGAGACTTGCCATGAAAGTGGCTGATCTCGCGAGAGGGGATGACATGGAAGGGGCATTGCCAGGAGCAACTGGGGGAGATTTAAATGCCCTGCTAGGGAGTGCAGGTGACCAGGGCCAGCAAGCAGGGGTGAAGCAGTGCATCAGTTTGTGCAGGCAAGGCAAGCTCAAGTGATTTATCTTACTTGGTTGTTGTCACCTTTGCAGAAGGAGCTGACTATGGTATCTGCTTGGGGCAAAAGTAGGTACTCTGTACTCAACAGGAAGGAGACAGCAACTCAGAGCTGCCACAGGAATATGCAGCCACCCAGATCTCAGGCTGCAGAGAATGCCAAAGCATTTCACTAGTATGGAGTGGTAATACAGAAAACAGTTGTGTGAGGTGTGAGCAAGTGGATGACCTGCTCTTCCTGGTAGCAGAGCTGAGAGAGGAGGTGGAAAGGTTGAGAAGTATTGGAGAGCTGGACAAGGAAAGTGACTGGTGGGATCAAGCTTTTGCCTCCCAGGGGCAGGTAAGACTACCAGCAAGAAACAAAGACCAAGGGATTCCTGTATCTTCCACTTGCCTGACTGAAGAAGACAGGTCAAGGGAAAGGGATGAATGAAAGTAAGTCCACACTCAGGGTGGCAGGAGTGTTGCAGGGGAGTGATTTTAAGGTTCTGTTTGCTGTGAAGCAAAGTTTAGATTTCATAAAGAGAAGCGCGACCTTAATGAGTTAGGTGGCAGGTTTGCTCTATTATTTACTGCATGGGGGAGATATACCAAATCAAATATCGCTTACCTTCTTTCCAGGTGCGTGTATTCGTTCATGAAGCAAACCTTCAGGCATCTTCTCCCTGAGGACTGTTCGCTCCAGGGGCTGTTTTTTGAAGCTCCCGAGGCAAACTCTCAGGCGACACATATATCTGTCATGATGCAAATGTTCAGGGTTCTTCTTCCCCTGATAACTGTTCGCTCCAGAGCCTGTACTTAGAGGTCTGAAGGCAAACTTTCAGGGGAGAACCATAATCACATGCAAAGTAGACTTTCAGGAAGCAAAATTTTCAGGAAAAATATTTAATGGAGAAAAATAACAAAAGGGCTGGCTCAAGCCAGGTACCTACACAGAGGTCCGCCTGAGCATAGAAAACTACAAACTTTTATATCTTTACAGACCATTCACACCAAGATCCAGTCCAATAGGAAAATTTCACCACCAGGTCCTTTGCTCCCCATTGGACCCTTTTTCCCTGACTCCACGTGGGCCTCTGTTTTGTTCAGTTGTAGACATTATTTTTGGTCCATATCCATTTTGTCTGGATAAATCCTTTCTTCACAGCGAAGTGCAAAAATAGGCCCCACTTCACAGATGTCTGTGATGTCTCTGTGTTAGCCTTGGATGGTTGTTTTCCCAGTCAGTTCCATTTTTCCCAGCAAAATGCAAGCTAGACTTTATATTGCAGGTGTTTAGTGTAGTCTGCAGTTGCTTTTGGCAAATATGAGCTTAAAATTTCAGCAAATCTAGTTTACTAAGTAACATGAATCAAAGAGTATATTAAAAATCATACAGCCCTATATCTCTAAATAATCCATTACATTTGGTGTGCATCTACTTAAGCTAAATGATTAATATTGAACTTGAATTGGGCTCGTCTACTGACCTGTGAGTAGTAAAACCATTGCCATTGCTCACTTATTTAGCAGGGAGAGCTCAAAGTGGGCTCATCCAGTCTGCCGTATTTATAGAATGAAGTGGTTGACTCGTAGTCAAATTGCATACAGTAAGTCTGCACGAGACTCCCTGCATCCAACAAGCCACCGGCATTCAGTGTGCCGTTCTGCTTCCCTGTGGGTCTCCTGGAAGGAGTTCTTGGCCTGGCTATGGCTCAGGCCTTCACCTTCTCTGAAGTCTGGATCAAACTGCTGCTGGTTTGGCTGGGAGGGGGGTTGAATGTATCTGCCACAAGGAGCAACACACCCCTACCCACCCCACCTTCCCAGGTGCCTCTGTCCAACAGGCATGAGGCTCAGGATGTGGAATGCAGCAACTTCAGGAAAAAGGGGAAATGACAACATGTTCCTCCCCAGCGTAGGAGGAGGGTCCCTGCTGTGACCACGCTACCCTCCCAGGTTCCCTTGCAAAACTGGTATGAGGCCTTGCAAGTGGAACCAAAAAACAACACTGAGGGAGGTGATTCCATTGAGTTGGAGGTGCAGCAGAGGATAAGTCACCCTGCACCCTCCATCAAAACAGCTCCCACAAAGAAAAAAAGGCAGGTTGTGGTTGTAGGAGACTCCCTTCTAAAGGGAACAGAAGACCCTATATGCAGGTCTGACCCTAAGTCTTTTGCCTCCCTGGAGCCAGGGTTAAAGGCGTAAAGAGAAAACTCCCTGTCCTGATTAGGCCCTCAGACTATTATCCCCTAATAATTTTACAGGTAGGCAGTGATGAAACTGAAAAGGGAAAACTAAAGACAATCAAAAGAGACTTCAGGGCCTTGGGACGCATGGTCAGGGGATGAGAAGCACAGGTAGTGTTATGCTCTGTCCCCACAGTTGCAGGGTATGATAAGGAAAGATGCAGGAAGACCCACCAGATCAATACCTGGCTGCAGAACTGGCATCACTGGCAGAATTTGTTTTTTTTTGATCATGAGTTGACTTACATGGCACCTGTCCTGCTAGCAACAAATACGACACACCTGTCTCAAAAGGGGAAAAAGATCATGGGACAGGAGTTAGCAGGACTCATTGAGAGGGCTTTAAACTAGATTGGAAGGGAGAGGGAGAAGAAACCAGGTGTGGCAGAGGCATACCCAAGGGTGACATGCCAGCATTTGAGGGTAGTTCTAACGAGGCCCTTTGGTCTGCCATCCCAGTGGAGGTACGAGATGGAGAGCCACGCAGCAATAGAAACACAAGGGTTATTGATGTGTTAGAAACCATGGAAGCACTTGATGATGGCCACAAAGGAATTAGGGCTTCTCACCAGAAAAAGGTGGTCGAAGGAATGGCCTGACTGAAGTGTATCTATATGAATGCACACAGCATGAGCAACAAACAGGAGGAACTGGAAGCCATTGTGAGGCAGAAAAACTACGATATAATTGCCATCACAGAAACATGGTGGCATGACTCTCATAACTGGAGAGCTGCATTAGATAGCTATAAACTCTTCAGAAGGGATAGGAGAGGAAGGAGAGGAGGTGGGGTAGCCATGTATGTTAGGGAGGGTTTTGCTTGTCTCAAGCTTGATGAGGGTGATGATAGGGTTGAGAGTCTATGGGTCAGAATCAAAGGGAAGGCCAACAAGGCAGACAACCTGGTGGGGGTCTGTTATAGACCACCCAACCAGGATGAAGAGGCAGATGAAATATTTTGCAGGCAGCTGGGAGGTCTCCTGATCACTAGCCCTTGTTCTTGCGGGGGACTTCAACCTACCAGACATCTGCTGAAAACAAAACACAGCAGAGAGGAAGCAGTCTAGGAGGCTCCTGGACTGCATTGAAGACAACTTCCTGACACAGCTGGTTAGTGAGCCTACTACGGAATGAGCCCCACTGGATCTGTTGTTTGTAAATAGAGAAGGGCTTGTGGTCAACATGTCGGTTGGAGGTCACTTTGGGTATAGTGATCATGAAATGACCGAGTTTTCTCTTCTTGGGGAAGTTAGAAGGGTGGTCAGCAGAACTGCTACTTTGGACTTGCAAAGGGCAGACTTTCATCTGTTTAGATGACTGGTTGGCAGAGTCCCTTGGGAGGCAATCCTGAAGGACAAAGGAGTCTGTCGTGGTTTAACCTGAGCTAGCAATACAACCACGATAGCTGCTCACTCATACCCCCCCCGCCACCAAATAAGGGAGAGAATCGAAAGGGAAGGGAGAAACCTGGATTGAGATAAACGCAGTTTAATAAAATAACAAAATACTAATACACTACTAGTAAATATATACATAAAATAAAAATAAAAGATACTCAAGGCAATTCCTCACAAACTCTATCCACAACAAGTAGCCAGTCCCAGGAAGTAGCACCTGGTCCCAAACAGCCTATACAAAAGAAAGAAAAGAGGAAAAAAGGAAAAAAGGCAAAAAGACTCAGAGGCCACTGCAAAATGGCAAAAGGCTGAACTAAATGTCCCAAACTGAACTCCCCTGGCTCCAACAAAAAGAGCAAAGAAAGAACGCATGAGAGAGAAAGCACCCGAGAGCGTGAGAGAGCGGAAGATCCCGACACTCCTTAAATATGAAGCACGATGCTAATGGAATGGAATATTCTTATTGATCAGTTTGGATGTTGGTCAAGGCCTGCCCCATCTATGCCCCCCTTCCTAGATGCCTCACAGCTGTGGGTAGAGCGCTCAGAATCTCCTTGGCTCTTTGACCAGAGCAATTAAAAACATTAACTCTGTGCTGAGATGTTGTCTCTTCTTCTCAAATAAAGTCCAAAAAATGAATGTGCTAGCTATGAAAAAGAAAGATTTCTAACTGCATGAAGAAAATTAACTCATTTTCAGTCAAACCAGCACAGGAGTGAGGAAGGCTGGTCTTTCTTCAAGAAGGTAGTCTTAGAGGCACAGGAGCAGATTGTCCCTGTGTGGCAGAAGGCGAGCTGGCAGGGAAGAAGGCTGGCCTGACTGAATAGAGAGCTGTGGCTGGAACTTAGGAATAAAAAGATAATTTACAAGCTTTGGAAAGAGGGGCAGGCCACTCAGAAGGAATACAAGAATTCTGTGAGGTTATGCAGGGAGAAAATTAGAAGGGCCAAAGCCCAAATAGAGCTGAGCGTGGCTACCACTGTTAAAGGTAATGAGAAATGTTTCTATAAATATATCAGTAACAACAGGAGGGCTAAGGAGAATCTCGATCCCCTGATACATGTGGGTGGAAACATAGTGACAGAGCATGAGGGAAAGACTGAGGTACTAAATGCTTTCTTTGCCTCAGTCTTTAATAGTCAGAGCAGTTGTGCTCCAGGTACCCAGCCCCCTGAGCCAGAAGACAGGGATGGGGAGCAGAATGAAGCCTCAAAAATCCAAGGGGAAATGGTTAGCGACCTACTACACCACTTGGACACCCACAAGTCTATGGGGCCAGATGGGATACACCCAAGGGTGCTAAGGGAGATAGCGGAGGTGATCACTAAGCCACTTTCCATTATCTATCGGCAATCTTGGCTAACTGGGGAGGTCCCGGTTGACTGGAAGTTGGCTAACGTGACTTCCATCTACAAGAAGGTGAGGCGCGGAATGACCTTACAACCCTTGAGGTTATAAGGAAGGTACGTATTTATTTACAATGCCGGACACACGGGGAATCATTTCACCCAATACGTGTATAAAATTACAGTAGCTGTGAGCTTGGTTAAATGCAGTAAAGTGGTACATATTCATGAAAGTTTTAGGAATGTCTATACATATTCATAACCTGTCCCTGAGAAGGCAGTTCTTATTACAATGAGTTCCGGGAGACCATTTCCATAGTCTCCACCTCCAGCTTCTCTTGGTTGCAGCTGCGCAGTGATCGTGAACCCGGGTCCTCTTTCTCTGTACACGGTCACCTTTGGTCCAGTGTGATGAGTTGGTTAGGTCTCAGACTGCTGAGTTGGTTAGGTCTCAGACTGCTGAGTTGGTTAAAACTGGCATATCTCCTGTCCTGTGCCCAAGTTTCTGTAATCTAGTTCACCCAAGGATGCATCAAAGATGCACCCAAGGATTATTATTTTTGCAAGGCGTCAGTGAAGTCCTGTTTTTCGTACAATAAGTTACACAGAGTTAAGCAAGGCTAGGCAATAGTGATGTGGGTTAAAGGGTTAGCTCTCTAAGTGTCAAGTGTTAGTTCTTTAAGTGTCAATTAGTTAATTGTCAATTCCCTGTATCAAAGGGTTGGAAGGACAATCTGGGGAACTACAGAACTGTCAGTCTAACCTCAGTGGCAGGGAAGGGCATGGAGCAGATCATCCTGAGTGACATCACATGGCACATACAAGAAAATCATGTGATCGATCAGGACCTGTCAACATGGGTTTATGCGAGGCAGGTCCTGTTTGACCAACCAAGGTGACCCACCTAGTAGATAAGGGAAAGGCTGTGGATGCTGTGTACTTGAACTTCAGTAAAGCCTTGGGCACCATATCCCACAGCATTCTCCTGGAGAAGCTGGCAGCTCATGGCCTGGATGGGTATACTCTGCGAAGGATAAAGAACTGGCCGGAGGGCCAGGCACAAAGAGTTGTGGTAAATGGAGCCAAATCCAGTTGGCAGCCAGTCACGAGAGGTGTTCCCCAAGGCTCAGTATTGGGGCCAGTTCTGCTTAATCTCTTTATCAATGATCTGGATGAAGGGATTGAGTGCACCCTTAGTATGTTTGCAGATGACACCAGATTGGGTGGGAATGTTGATCTGATGAAGGGTAGGAAGGCTCTACAGAGGGATCTGGACCAGCTGCATTGTTGGGCTGAGGCCAATTGTATGAGGTTTAACAAGGCCAAGTGCCAGGTCCTGCTCTGTGGTCACAACAACCCCAGGCAGCGCTACAGGTTCAGGAATGAGTTACTGGAAAGCTGCTTGGCAGAAAGAGATCTAGTGGTGTTGATTGACAGCCTGCTGAATATGAGCCAGCAGTGTGCCCAGGTGGTCAAAAAGGACAACAGCATCCTGGCTTGCATCAGGAACTGTGTGGCCAGCAGGACTAGAGAACTGATTGTGCCACTGTACTCGGTGCTGGTGAGGCCCCACCTTGAATACTGTGTTCAGTTTTGGGCCCCTCATCATAAGAAGGACATTCAGATACTAGAGAGAGTGCAGAAGAGGGCGACAAAGCTGGTGAGGGGCCTGGAGCACAAGTCTTATGAGAAGCAGTTGAGGGAACTGGGGCTGTTATAGTCTCTGGAAAAGGGGGCTGAGGGGAGACCTTATCAATCTCTATAACTACCTGAAAGGAGGTTGTACCATGGAGGGTGTTGGTCTCTTCTCCCAAGTAACAAGTGATAGGACAAGAGGAAATGGCTTCAAATTGTGCCAAGGGAGGTTTAGATTGGATAATAGGAAAAAACTTCTTCATGGAAAGGGTCGTCAAGCATTGGAACAGGCTGCCCAGGGAAGTGGTGGAGTCACCATCCCTGGAGGTGTTTAAAAGGCATTTAGACATGGTTCTTAGCAACATGGTTGAGGTAGGTTGTGTTTAGACTCAGTAATCCTAAGGGTCTCTTCCAGACAACGTGATTCTATGATTCTTTTTGTGGGGATTGTAGGTGAGGAGGTTGTGCACTCTGGTTGCTTTTCAAGGCCATGTGAAGGCAGAGTGTGGAGGGGAAGACATAAGGAGAATATGCTATGTGGGGGGTTGTTTCTGTGTTGTGCTGTTTTGGTTCAAGCTTGTCAGAGGTGTTATAACTCTTGAAGACATGACCTTTATTTTATTATCTCTTATTGAATTTAATTACATTACTTGTCTTGTGTACTGGTTTTGTTAAAAAACAAGTTTCTCTTCTAGTGAATTTGCCTGTCAGCTAAAGCCTTCATATTAGCTGCATTTTCCTGGAGAACCAGATACATGATTTGGTAAACATAGGAATGGAATGCAAAGTTATTGATAAGCATGGATGCACCTCTCACGAGAGGGGCACTGAGAAACAGGTGACCAAGAAACTGACCAACGGTGTATAACATTCCATTCACGTGAATACTTCGTATAAAAGTGGGAGATCACAAGGATCTCATCCCTTTTTCGTCCCTTTTGCTTATGACCGACTTTAGGAGAGGACCTTGCTAGTCGTCCCTGTGAACTGAGGCCTAGTGACAGACTGAATCCAGCTGCGGTTGGCTGCAGAGTCCAGTCCAGGACTTCAGGTGCCAGCACTGCAGTTGCTGAGACTTTCAAGATTGGTTTTGTATATTTTGTATTATTTTCTCTATTCTTATGAGTAGTATTAGTAAAACATTTTTAATTTTTCCAACTCTCTTCTCTGTCCTTCTTTTCCTTCCGATCGCCTGTCCTTAGTGGGAAGGGGGGAGAGGGAGGGGCAAAAGGGGGAAGTGGGGGGAGGAGAGGAGGTTAACAATATATCTGCCAGGGTTTTATTGTCACCCTGCAATCTTAACCCTCAACACCAGGACACAGGCAAAGACTTACATAGCTGTAATACATGTTTAAACAGATATCTACAAAGAAAACAGGCTAATATCAATGCTACAATGAACATTAACAAACCTCCTTGAATACAATTAAATTCTAAGATTCTGTTTCAGTCCACATGCAGTTCATTAAGTTTTTATAAGTTTTAGTGTTAAAGGAGCGATTTCTTCTGATTTCTTCCCAGTCTCTGTACTTTTCTTTAATCTAGCATAGTGGATCCAGGAACTGACTCCCTTAAATTTCACAGTTGTGTTAGTTACCAACAATACTGTAGAGGGTCCTTTCCATTGCACTTTCAAAGGTTCCTCCTTCCAGGTCCGAAGACAGACTTGATCTCCAGGTCAGAAGGGAGGTACAGGCACATGCAGTGCCACAGGTGCTTTCTTCTAGATATACCTATGTAATGATGAGAAAGTTTTTTTCCAAAAGACAACATATATTCAGTGGACATTTAGTTCTGCAAAATATACATTTGATTAGCTTTTCCTGTCAGGTTTACCGAATAGGGTCTCCCATACACTATTTCAAAAGGGCTTTCTTTTCCTCTTACTTTTCAGGTAATGCAAATTCTCAGTAAAACAACTGGCAATACATCTATCCATTTTAAATTAGTATCCTGGCACAATTTAGCTAATT
This sequence comes from Patagioenas fasciata, assembly GCF_037038585.1. Taxonomy (NCBI): domain Eukaryota; kingdom Metazoa; phylum Chordata; class Aves; order Columbiformes; family Columbidae; genus Patagioenas; species Patagioenas fasciata. The sequence goes on from NC_092559.1 coordinate 5,150,661, forward strand.
GCCGTTTTATGGATTGGTTCATTCTTTCGATCTTTCCACTAGATTGGGGTCTGCAAGGGGTATGCAAATCCCATCTTACCCCCAGAAGAGTAGAAATGATCTGTATTATTTCTGCTATAAAATGTGGGCCTCAATCTGACAAGATCCCATCTGAAACCCCAAACCTTGGTATGATTTCATTGAATAATATCTTTGCTACTTCCCCAGCTTTGTTGGTCTGGCATGGGAAAGTTTGTAAAGAGTAAAAAGAGAGGCCAACAAAGTATGCATATCTCCCAAAGCAGGGTTATGATAAATTATTATAGTTTCTGACATTCTATAGATTTTTTTCTGGATTTTCCCTGTATGATCCCAATGACTCTTTCCAATTTATCAAATCAGTGGTAGTAAAAGGGACATGTACAAATATAGGTGATCTGTCCTGCCCAACTGCTGCTGCAAAGGGGCTTGTGTTGCAGGGTATTGTGCTTGTTGTGCTCTTGTCCTGCTAGCTACTGGGCTAAAGTTTCAAGTATAGCAGGGGGTACACTCGGAGCAATGCTGCTGTCTGTAAGGGGCTCCATTTCAGGTGTCGCAACAAACATTTGAACATTCTCCTCCTCCTCCCTTTTCTTAATACAATCTCTCTCGAGTTCACATCCCACACATCATGTAGTTTTCTTTCTCATGTATCCAACTAGTACATATATTCAATGCAAATCAGAGATTTTAACAACTTTCTGGTCTCAAAATTATTACATAACAATAAGAGCAAATTAACATACGGTACTGTACTTCATTGTGGCAGATGCACTTGTCTCCCCCCCCCCTCGCCAGCAAAACCGGCAGCAGTTTGGTCGAGGCTCCGGAGGAGGTAAAGGCCTGAGCCACAGCCAGGCCATGAACTCCTTCCAGGAGACCCACAGGGAAGCAGAACGGCACATTGAACGCCAGTGGCTTGTGGGCGCAGGGAGTCTCGTGCATACTTTTCCTACTGTATGCAATTTGACTATGAGTCAACCACTTCATTCTATAAATACGACAACCTGGATGAGCCCACTTTGAGCTCTCCCTGCTAAATATGTGAGCTGTATGGCAATGGTTTTACTACTCAGAGGTCAGTGGATGAGCCCAATTCAAGTTCAATATTAGTCATTTAGCTTAAGTAGATGCACACCAAGTGTAATGGACTATTTAGAGATATAAGGTTGCATGATTTTTAATATACTCTTTGATTCATGTTACTTAGTAAACTAGATTTGCTGAAATTTTAAGCTCATATTTACCAAAAGCAACTGCAGACTACACTATAAAGTCTAGCTTGCATTTTGCTGGGAAAAATGGAACTGACTGAGAAAACAACCATCCAAGGCTAACACAGAGACATCACAGACATCTGAAAAGTGGGCCCTATTTTTGCACTTTGCTGAGAAGAAAAGATTTATCCAGACAAAATGGCACCTTCAAGGATATGGACCAAAACCAATGTCTACAACTGAACAAAACAGAGGCCCTTGTCGAGTCAGGGAAAAAGGGTCCAATGGGGAACAAAGGACCTGGTGGTGAAATTTTCCTAGTGGACTGGATCTTGCTGTGAATGGTCTGTAAAAATATAAAAGTTTGTAGTTTTCTATGCTTGGGTGGACCTCTCTGCAGGTACCTGGCTTGAGCCAGCTTTTCTGCTATTCTACTCCATTAAATTTTTTATTTTCTGAGCATTTTGTTTCCTGAAAGTCTGCTTTGCATGCGGCTAAGGGCCTCACCTGAAAGTTTGCCTTCAGAGCTCTAAATACACGCTCTGGAGCGAACAGTTATCAGGGAGAGAAGAATCCTGAATGCTTGAACCATGACAGATATAGACCTCACCTGAAAGTTTGCCTCCAGAGCTCCAAGACACAGCCCCTGGTGTGAACGGTTATCAGGGAGGGAAGACACCTGAAGGTTTGCTTCGTGAATGGATACACATACCTGGAAATAAGATAAGCAGCATTTGGTTTGGTATATCTCCCCCATGCAGTAAATAATAGAGTAAACCCACTATCGAACTCTTTTATGTAGCTCTTCTCTTTAGAAATCTAAACATTGTTCTTCAGCGAGCAGAACCCTAAATTACTCCCCCATTTTCCAAATATCTGCAGAAAAACATTAATTGCAATATAGCACTATAACTTAGAATCCCATATTCGGGCCATTTTCCTCATTATCCAATTTATACAAAAGCCACAATTAAGTACAATATCATTTCAAATTTACTGTTATCAGAGGATTCTACTTATTTCCAAAATAATTTTGGCAACAAAATGTGGTCCTCGATCAGAGGACATTCCAATCGGGATACCAAATCTAGGCATGAATTCTTAGTATTCAAAACCGAATGTGAGGCTTCAGTATCGATCAGACACTCACCCTCTGATCTTCCCTCCCAGTTTAATTCTGCTGGGGAAGATTTCCCTGGTTCCTGTCATTCATTAAGCTTAGCAACCTTATTTAAGCACAGCAACAAACACACACTGAAATTCTTTTTCTTAATTGAGGGCAATCGCTTTTCCAGTGTCCCTCTTGTTTACAGTACGCACACTGATTTTCTCCATTTCCCAACCTCAGCTTACTCCTTGATCTTTATCAGAAATTCCCTCTGAAGTCACAATTAATTGATCTTCTCATTTATCTTTCTGCTGACTCTATCATGACACATGATTCTCCAAGCAACATTCAAATCCCTAGCATCATCTCCTTGCAATTTTTGCAGTTTACATGTGGAACAACACCTTTTCAGATTATCTTTTCCTTTCCCTTCCCTTTCCAAAGCCAAATTGATACCACATTCCTTTTGTCATTCAGAAAGCCTCCACAAACAGAAAAACATCTCTGCATACATGACGTCATCCCACTTCCCTTCTCGCTTTAAAAACAACATAAATTGCAACAAAGTATTATAATTCAAGGCTCCATTCTCCAGCCACTTTTCCCCATCATCTAATTTAAACAGCAGCTGCCATTGATTACAAGATTTCACAAGATCCACCCTAATACCACTAGGAACAGACATTCCCAATCCCATCTTCTAAGCAAAAACCACGAAGCGGGAGAAGGGGGAAGCACAGAGTGGAAGAAGGCTTACAGTGCACTTACACAAACAACACCACAAAGAAACAATTGTAACAACAACCAGTAAAACAACACTTACTCGTGCACTCAGAAACACTCATAAACTAAACCAAGGACTTGAACAGAGTTTCTATTTCCTTTTTCTTTTTCTCCTTTTTTAATTTTCTTCCCCCCCCCCAACCTTCTTTCAAACCTTTTATAGGGGTCGTCACCCCCAAATCTTTTACCTTTATTTAGGGGACTGTACCCCTGGGCCTTTCACCCCCCCTTTTAATCCAGATTTTTTAGCCCAAACCTGCGAATCTTTCACACTTTTGACTAACAGGCAGGCAAGCCTCCCTGTGATGCTTTTGCCTCAACTTACAAGAATGGTCCTTGGCTCAAGAATTCCGTCACCTCTGGGGATCGAGGACCTCCCTGAGAATCCCTCGGCACCGACTGGAGATTTTCCATCCCAGGAGTCAGTTGAAGATCAAGAGTGGAGTCCCATCTGGGGTGCCAGAACTGATATTGTAAATCGGCTAATTAAAAAAAAAACAACTTCTAAAACCAAATCAATTTATGATTTTAGAAGCAAGCATCCTTTATTGATGCATCGGTACTCCCACGGGAATAGTTTCTGCCTAGTGAAGGCCCTGAACAATTCCCAGACACAGATTATATCTACACAAATCATACATATTCATTATATGTCCAAGAAATCCTTTGCATATGAATTACATCCCTTTGTTATTAGTCTTTTAACCTGCTTGCGCTGGTGTCACCACCTTATCTTCTGAGAGCAAGGCCATTGTCTCCTACCCTTCTCCTGCTTATCTTATCAAATACCATTCTTTTGACTTAACTCCTAACAAGTGCCTAACACCTAACATCTGTCAACCTTATTCTTATTAACTTAGTTCATGTCTAAAATCTATGACCCTTATTTGTATAGACTTATTTTAATACTAATTGCTGATTTTAGGTGTCAGTTTTAAATCAGTCCCGTTCTGGTTTAAAGACTTCTGAATCTCCTCATTTTCAAACTATCATTGGAAACCATGTATCAAAAACAAAGTTTTAGGTTAGATTGCACCATCAGGTTGGCATCTGTTACTCCTTAAAGGAATATTTTAGGATAGAAGACATCCCCACAAGTGCATAACTGTTTTGGTTGACTCACTCTGAAGTTAGTTCAGGTAGATCTGATTATCTTTTGTCTGACTTATGAAAATTCTTTTCTAGGAGGCAGAGAGAATGAAATTGAGGATTAGAAAAATTCTGGCAAAGACTGGAGAAACAATAATCTCAAGAGAAAGCTTAAACTGAAATTTAAATTATTTCTGTTAACAGTAAGTGACAGCCATATGAGTGTGATAAAAATGCACAATCACACAAATTCAGAGGAATTAAACCTATTTATATGAGAATTATATTTGAACTGCAGTCGATTAAACTAATATCTTAGTCAAAAGACATGTGTGTCTAAGGATCACATCTTCTTTAAATTCTACATATGTGTATTGAAGTTTGGATCTCAGCTTTAAATGTTTTTGACCACTTTGAGACTGGCATTTTCATAAGTTTTCAGAAATACTCTTCCCAGGTCTTTTGATTGCCATAAATGAGCAATTGTACTCATCATAGGGTAGATGGGATTTTTTTTTTTTTCTAAGCACCCCTTTGGGTAAATGTCACCTGAAAGGTTGTTTTCCATAAGAAAGCTGGTTGTTTTGTAGCTCAAATTATTTATGTAGAGGCTAAATGTTAGTGAAAAAAAGGCAGCATGTTGTTTCCACACAGTCAGCAAGTTTGATTGGAAACACACATTTATGCAAAAATTTAGTGTTTTGTCTACATAATGGGTTGGTCTTGAATTAAGAATGGGGGGGTTATTACAAGAAGAGAATGAGGCAATGGGGGAAAAGGTAGAGCTGAGCCATTATGATTTGTAGTTGTATACTGTACTTTGTTGTTTTCTTCAGTTCATCTGATATTATGTTGCATGAGATTTTATGGCAGATTTGATTTCATTCATTCAGCTGTTTAATCATCCTTAAGTGTCTGTGTATACACTTATATTTTCTTGGTCAAACTAGAAGACGGCTTTTTCTTTATTTATGTTGCTGGTATCTGTAAGTCTCTGTCCTTCATTATATCCAATGTCCCAACTGGAAAACAGGGGAAAAAAAACCAGGTATTGTGTATGTTTGAATAAATTGTTTTCCCTGTTATTCTTTAAATACATACATGCAACATATAAGTTAGGATAACAAGGAAATAAAAGGTTGTATTTGTAAAAACATATAAACAAATATATATTTGTTATGTAAATATACAATTGCAAATTTATTTCCTCTTGTTATGACATGCTGTGTTTATAAACTTTATAAAAAACTTTAAAATAAGTGAGAGAGAAATTTAGTTTGGAAACAGAAATTTTCTCTGTATAGCTGTCAGCAGTCATTTAAAAAAAACTGATACAAAGTTTGATTTAGATTTACAGCTCATCAGGCTGTATATCCCAAAATCTATTGCAACAATTTCCCCCATGTTACCCCTCAGCCCTGGGTGACAGCCAAAACAGTAAACAGATGCTGTCTTTCACCTTTCCTTCCTTGGGGGGGAAAGAAGGGGAAAGGAGGAAAGACTCATGGGTTGAAATGGAAACTGGTCTAATAGAACAATTGTAAAAGAGTGATACAAAGTAATACTTAGCTGCTGGAATGCACGCTCCCAGCAATGAACCCCAGAGGGCAGACACTGCAAGCACAGGTAGTCCAGTAAAACCTGAAGATCAACAGCAGGGCATAGGGAAGTCACAGGAGGGTGACCCCTCACAGATGGCGGTCATGAAAACACAAGGGCCGTCTTGAGCAACTTCTCACATATATGGAGTGCGACGTTCACTGTATGGAATACTTAATTGATCAACCTGGATGTCAGTCTAAGGTGCTGTCTTGTTATGTTCCCTCCCAGAAGCTATCTTGCACCTGCAAGCTGAACAGTTGAAGAGTCTTTCATCCCCTTAGCAACAGACAGTGAGTTCTTACATTCTTTTTCACCAAATCCCAAACAATGGAAAGCTACTAGAAAAAAAATTTAACTTTATCTTATTATTGTGCTGGTTTGACTGAAAGTGGTCATTGTTTGGATTTAGTCTGAGAACAAGAAGAGAACACACTGGGACACTTTCCAGTATTTTTGAGTTGGAACAAGGAGAATGTAAGAGCTTACTGTTATCTCAGTTGTTTGGGAATCAAGGTCTTTCTGAGCTCTCTGCCTCCAGGTGTGAGGCAGCTAGGAAGGGGGGCATAGATGGGGTAAACCTTGACTGACATCCAGACTGATCAATATGAATATTCCATGCTGTGGCAGAATGCAAACCCCCCTCTCTCCCCCTCCCTCCTTCATCATGGAAGGAGTAGACACATCTCCCTCTCTCTCTGCTGCCTGAGGCTAACAACTTCTTTTGTTTGACCCCAGAGGCTGCTGACCAGGGTCATTAAGAGAGGGGAGTGCTGAGGCCCCAAGGAGCTGCTGGGTGCCTCCAGCCAGTGTGGGGGATGTTTGGAAGTTTCAGGGGCACCCCACAGCCAGTGTGAGGGTGCAGAGAAGCTTCTGGAATGCCTACAGTCAGATCTGATCAGGCTATAAAAAAACGGGATTCTTGTCGAGACGTGCCCCTTGCATGTGATCTCTTGGAGTTACAAGCTGAGCCACTGCCATCAGGAGTCACCCCTTCCCCCCCGGGACGGAGACTGCTTGCCTTGCCGCCACGTGTGTGAGTAAAATTAACCCTCGCAGAATTGCGAATGTATCTACTTTCCGTACACATTTGCATGTGTATTTATACTTTCTGTGCACATTTGCACACGTACTTTCCATGCTCAATATGAGCACGTGTATAAATTATTTCCTCGCATAATCACAAGTGTATTTTCCTCCTGTGCTTCCACATAAGCACGTGTAATATTCCATTCACATTTGCACGTGCATCTCTCCTCGCAGGATTGCAAGTGTATTATAAATTAATCCTCGCAGAATCGCGAGTGTACACTTTCAGTACTCAATACGAGTACGTGTATCCCTTTAAAATAATCCCACACCGTGTTCAGGCAAGTGTGTACTCTTCCCGGACTCAGGGACAGCTCCGATATTGGTTTTGGTGAAGCCATGTGCATGCACGCTGTGGACCTCCTGTTGTATTAGTTTCTGCCCCTTAATAATTTTCCTCAACTGATATCCGAACCTGTATTCACGTCACTTTTGGAGTGCTAAAACCCTGTTTCTTATCGGCTTAATAAAAGTTGTTTTGGACCCTGTTGTCCCTTAAACTAACCTCTGGGTGCTTCCGTGACACATACCTTTAGCATCACGCTTCATATTTAAGGAGAGTCGAGTTTTTCCAACTAGAGAGATGGAGACCTGTTATGGTTCTGCTCAGTTTTGGCTGAGTTCTGATCAGGATTTTTCTTTTATTTTGGCCTTTTGCCATCCTGCCATTTTGCAGTGGGCCTCTGGGCCTTTCTGCCTTTTTCTTTCTCTCTGAGATCATCTGTTGGGGACCAGGGTACTCTCTTTCTGGGACTGGCTGTTCGACACAGATGGATTTTGAGAGGAATTTCATTGAGTATCTTTTATTTTCTATTCTATTTCAATTTTATATACAGAGTGTTTCAAAAAGGTGGGCCCAATTTGAAATTACACCCTGCGACTTTTTCTTGTGGGGATACGTCAAAGACCATAGAGCTTTTATAAAAAGGTTACTAAAACTTGATAACTCATTAAAACAATTGTAAATGTTTGTATAATTGTAACATGTTACCATCATGAAATATATTGCTTTGAAATTGGGTCCATCTTTTTGAAACACTCTGTATATTAGTAATAGTAGTGGTATATTAGTATTATTTTGTTATTTTATTAAACTGTGTTTATCTCAATCCACAAGTTCCTCCCTTCCCCCCTTTTGATTCTTTTCTGTATTGTGTGGGGGACAGTGAGCGAGTGGCTATCATGGATAGATTTCTAGCTCGGGTTAAACCATGGCAATTATTGTCAAACTAAATCCGAAACAAAAGACCATGCTAGCTACTAAGAAGAAAATTGGTTAACTGCATGGAAAATTACGTTGTTCCGTCTAACCCAGTACACCCCATCAGTGTTTCTGTTCATCATTTGCAATGGGCAGCTGGAGGATTTATTCTTCTGTTCCTTATCAGGAATAGTTGAGTTTTTTGCTGTTAAATTATTAATTTGCCATGGCAGCAGATGAGGGGTCTGAAGAACAAGTCTTATGAGGAGCACTTGAGGGAACTGGGGCTGTTTAGCCTGGAGAAAAGGAGGCTGAGGGGAGACCTTATTGCCGTTTACAACTACCTAAAGGAGGTTGCAGCATGGAGGGTGTTGGTTTCTTCTCCCAAGTAGCAAGTGATAGGACAAGAGGAAATGGCCTCAAGTTCTGTTCTATCTCTGGATGATATTCTTAATTTGCTCACTAACCTTATACAAAACCAAAACAGTATTCCCAAGAGATACCAATAGAAGTATTTTAACTACACAAGAATGTTCAAGATACTGTGTGGTGATTAGAAATGACACACACTGGGACACAGACAGAGATGCATGCACAGTCAGAGATCTTGTTCAGGAAGGAGTGCCGAGCCAAGCAGAGCAGAGAGCTAAGCTAGGCTGAGGCCTTTATTAGCCGTTGACAATTTATAGGATTTACAGATACGGACCTGGTCTAAGATGTTACATAAGATGTTTTTTCAATAATTGTTATTAAAAACACACCACGCTCATGTTATCTTTGTTTCAGTTGCATTCCCACTCATTCACAGATCAGGCTCTAGGACATTCATACATCATGCATATGGGGGCAGTTTTTCGACCCGAGATATCATTATCACTGGCCTGGGCTATCACTTCTCACACTCATTAAAAACATACTTCTGTATAATCTGTCCAAGGTCCTTTAGCTGTAATTGCTGAAAAGTTATTGTAATGAAGGAGGAAACATCATGGAAGAAGGTAGCAAAGGTACCATTCTGTATTTTCTCCATTAAAAAAAAAAACAAAAAACCAAACAACGTCTCAGAGGAAGAAGTATAATTATTCATTGTCTCCACAAGATGATACCTGAAGTACAGTAATGGTTTCAGTATAAAGCTCAAATACCAGATTAAGCTCAAGGTCAGTATTTTAATAACAAATCTCCCAGGCAAAGCATCACTAATCATGGCAGACAACAGCAAACTGCAAAAGCCAACACCAGTCTTTCAAGTGTATGGTTGGACTCGATGATCTTCAGGGTCTCTTCCAACCAAAATTATTATATGATTCTGAACAGAAAAGAATGTTAAAAAAGAAAAAAGGAAAGTAGCCATTGGTTAGTCCAGGTGTTACTTTGTTACTACAGAGTTCTTTCCTGATTGACAATATGGACTCTGTTTAGAGTAAAAATGCAAGATCAAGGATTTGATTTCTGGCTTCTTCAACCTACAAAACAGGAAAACTGTCAGTTTGTCTACAGACAATATTTGACTATTCAGTAACAAATAGTTACAGAATATTAATACAGCATACCAGTTTGACTGCTCCAAGAAAGGTCTTCAGAACTTATGGTAAACCTCTTAAAAGAATTTCAACAGTTTTCATTTCTCATCTTAACATCAGAGTTTTTATTTGTTACCCTGATTTCCCTGGCTGCATAGTAAAATCAAATTGAAATTTTTTTTTACTTGCTGTCTGCTCAGTACAATGTTGTATTTTTCATTTCAGCAAGTAGCAAATAATTATATTTGCTGAGAAAGCGATACATCTGAAACATTTTACAGAAGTGTTTTGCTTAGTATTTCAGAAGCCACAAATGATCTGCAAAATGATACTAAGTTATAAAACCAAATTTAATTTATTTAACCAAATATATTTCCTTATTCAAAGGAGGAACCTGCTCCAAATAGCAGGTGGATACACCTGAAGGAGGCTGTGACCCTGTGGGAAGCCCATGGTGGAGCAGGCTCCTGACAGGACCTGTGGACCCGTGGAGAGAGGAGCCCATGGTGGAGCAGGTTTGCTGGCAGGACTTGTGACCCATACTGGAGCAGTTTGTGAAGAACTGCAGCCCATGGGAACGACCCACGCCAGAGAAGTTTGTGGAGGACTGTCTCCCATGGGAGGGACCCCACACTGGAGCAGAGGAAGAGTGTGAGGAGTCCTCCTCCCAAGGAGGAAGGACCAGCAGAGACAATCTATGATGAACTCTCACTCAAACCTCGTTTCCTGCCCCCCTGCACCGCTCAGGGGGAGGAAGTAGAGAAAACTGGGAGTGAAATTGAGCCCAGGAAGAAGGGAAGCATGGGGGAAGGTGTTTTAAGGTTTGTTTTATTTCTTGTTATCCTGGTCTGATTTAACTTAAATTAATTTCCCCGAGTCTGTTTTGCCTGTGACGGTAACTGATGACTGATCTCACCCTGTCCTTATCTCAGCCCACAATCTTTTTGTTATATTTTCTCTCCCCTTTCCAGTTGAGGAGGGGGAGTGATAGAGCAGCTTTGGTGGGCACCTGGCATCCAGCCAGGGTCAACTCACCACACCATGTTAATGAAGGGTTTTTTTTCTTAGATGAGAAGACTGTTAGCATTGGTAGGAAATGCAGACTAACTTAGTTATTTTAACTGTCATTCTAAAAATGAAAATGATGTGCATACTGAAGTGAGAAAAGACAACAGAAAAAAGAGTGCAAGGGAAGATAATATATGGAAGGAAATATCTTAACCCATAATTTTTTTCTGCATGTTGATATATTAAATTTTTCAACTATCTGAAAGTTACAGATCAAGTTAAAGTGACCTATATTATAAAAAAATATTATTTTCTATAATTCATTCAGAAAATCTTAAGATTATTTAAATTGTAGGTCACCCTGGAGAACCCGACACATGTTTTGGTTAAACCTAGCAATGGAATGCAAACTTATTGATAAGCACGGATGAACATCTCGCGAGAGGGGCAACGAGAAACTGATGACCGAGAGACTGACCAACGGTGTATAACATTCCATTCACGTGAATACTTCATATAAAAGTGGGAGATCACGAGGATCTCAGCCCTTTTTGCCTTTTTCCCTTTTTTTTTCCTCATGGCTGACATTAGGAGAGGACCTTGCTGGTCGTCCCTGCGAACTGAGGCCTAGTGAGAGACTGAATCCAGCTCTGGTTGGCTACAGAGTCTAATCCAGGACTTTGGGTGCTGGCTCTGCAGTTGCTGAGACTTACAAGATTGGTTTTGTATATTTTGTATTATTTTCTCTATTCTTATTAGTAGCATTAGTAAAACATCTTTAACTTTTCCAACTCTCTTCTCTCTGTCCTTCTTTCCCTCCCGATTGCCTGTCCTGAGTGGGAAGGGGGGAGAGGGAGGGGCAAAAGGGGGAAGTGGTGGGGAGAGGAGGTTAACAATACATCTGCCAGGGTTTGATTGTCACCCCGCAATCTTAACCCTCGACAGATAATTGGCGCCCAACGTGGGGCAAAAAAAGGGGTAAATTTGGAGATTTTCGGCTTTTCTACTGCTCTGACGTACCTTTCAATTTTCTTGGCACGGTGCCAACTCAGAGTTGTGATACTCGCGTGCCTGTTTGCTTCGGATATTATTTAGTGGTATTAAGGCAAAGTGAATTACATTGACTTAAAGATGTTATGGCAAAAGTTGTATCAGTTATTTTCTACATTGTGCTCGCTGATCCCATATCTGTGTTGGTGTTTCTTTCTGAATCGAAGTATTCATTATATAACAAGAAACTGGACAGTGGTCATGATGATTCTGTGTGGTATGGCATTGGTTTATTTCATTATACTGCAGCCGCTAATGAATTTCTACTCTCTTCTGCTTTACCTTGAAAAACCTCCAGGAGAGATTAAAGAGCAGAATGGCTCTATATTTGCTAATTGGTCAAGCGAATATTTAGAAAGGCTGACTAACAATACTTTTGTGTTTTCACTAGGACAGTTTGCAAATGTTTTAGACAACTTTGAATATCCTTGGAGCTTTGATAGAACTGTGATGGTGTTATCTGGTTTGCTGAATGTGTGTCAGTTTGTGCTACTGTTAAGAGAAATGAGGTTCAATAGGAGGTTTGCGTCTCTTCTTAGTCCTGAGATTTGCAGTGCGTCTTCGGAAGGTTTAGCAAAAAGCACTCCTAGCCGCTCGAGAAAAGGCAAAACAGCCAAAGCTGCTGCTGCAGCCACTGCCCCCCCAACCGCGGCTTCACAGGCTGAAGCTACAGCTCCTCCGCAGAGCTCCTCTGCCCAGGTCGCTGCAGATAACATTACTTCTCCAGCCTCAAAGGCTAACAAGGCAGCCCCCCCGTCTTCACACACTGCTCACTGTTGCTGCTGTAACCACAGCAATCACTGTGACAGTCATTCAGACTCTGAAAATGAATCAAATGATGGTGAACCCATATCAGCATCAGTTGCTGGTTGTAAGAAAGTCACTAGAAAGACTACCCGTGCTGCAGGTGATGGCACAGGGCCAACATCAACCCAAGAGGCATCATCAGGACAGGGTGGAGATGAAGTGACCACCACTCGGTCCTTTTCTCCAGGTGAGCTGAGAGATCTGCGAAAAGACTTCAGTCGTCGTGAAGGCGAGAATATTTTAACCTGGCTGCTGCGATGCTGGGAAAATGGGGCAGAAACAATTGAATTAGAAGGTGGTGAAGCCAGGCAGCTGGGATCTCTATCAAAAGATTCCAGCATTGATAGGGCAATTTCAAGAGAGTCTAATGCCACTACTCTCTGGACCCGACTCCTGGCAGCTATGAAAGTCAGATTTCCCTACAAGGAAGATTGTATATCCAAGTTAGGGAAATGGAATACTATGGAGAGAGGTATCCAGTTCCTGAGAGAATTAGCTGTGTGAGAGATCATCTATCTAGGACCAAACAGCCAAGAGGGGACAGACCCAGATAGAATCAATTGTACAAAGTCTATGTGGCGCAGATTTGTACAAAGTGCACCACCTGCATATGCTAAGTCATTGGCAGGAATGGTCTGGTCGGCTAGAGGTATACAAGAAATTAATGAAGTGATTGAGCAGCTCCGGTACTTTGAGGACAGCCTTGCTGGTTCTCTACGGGCTTGTGTCTCCGCTGTGGAGAAATTGTGTGAAAAATCTGATGACCGGTTTGAAAAGCTGTTGCAAGAAATCAAAGAGCTCAGAGAAGACTCGTACCATTCACGACCTGCACAAACCTATGTTTCAGCTGTTAGGAGAAGGCGTTTCCAATCTCGAGAGAGAGGGCAGAGACAGCCCACAAAAAGAGGTTCACTGTGGTTCTTCCTACATGAGCAGGGAGAAAACATGAATAAGTGGCATGGAAGGCCTACCTCAGAACTTCAAGAACGAGTACGTGAGATAAAAGGAAAAACTCCTAGGAAGGTGGCTGCTCCAGTTTACAAAAGGAGCAGAAGAGATTCTGATGCTCTTGAAGGAACCTCTAATTCACACCCAGAGACTGTGCAAAACATGAATTAGAGGTGCCCTGCCTCCAACCAGGTGGAGGAAAGGGATAACAGAGTTTATTGGACTGTACAAATACTATGGCCTGGTACAACACAACCCCAGGAGTACAAAGCTTTAGTGGACACTGGTGCTCAGTGCACAATAATTCCTTCTAATTATAAAGGAACACAATCCATCAATATTGTTGGAGTGACTGGGGGATCCCAGGAACTGACTGTTGTAGAGGCTGAAATGAGCCTAACTGGAAAAAACTGGCAAAAGCATCCCATTGTGACTGGTCCAGATTCTCCGTGCATCCTTGGTATAGACTACCTCAGGAGAGGGTATTTTAAGGACCCAAAAGGGTATAGGTGGGCATTTGGTATAGCAGCTGTGGACACAGAGAAAATTGAACAGCTGTCTGATTTGCCTGGTCTTTCAGATGACCCTTCTGTTGTAGGACTGCTGATGGTTGACGATCAGCAGGTGCCAATTGCTACCACGACGGTGCATCGCCGGCAATATCGCACCAATCGAGACTCTTTGATTCCTATCCAGAAGCTGATCTGTCAATTGGAAAGCCAGGGTGTGATCAGTAAGACTCGCTCACCTTTTAACAGCCCAATCTGGCCAGTGCGTAAGTCTAGTGACGAGTGGAGACTAACTGTAGACTATCGTGGCCTGAATGAAGTCACACCACCACTGAGTGCTGCTGTGCCTGACATGCTAGAACTGCAATTTGAACTGGAGTCAAAGGCAGCCAAGTGGTATGCTACAATTGACATTGCTAATGCATTTTTCTCTATTCCTGTAGCAGCAGAGTGCAGGCCGCAGTTTGCTTTCACCTGGAGGGGCATCCAGTATACATGGAATCGCTTGCCCCAGGGGTGGAAACACAGTCCTACCATCTGCCATGGACTGATCCAGACCACGCTGGAGCAAGCTGAAGCTCCAGAACACTTGCAATATATTGATGACATCATCGTATGGGGCGACACAGCGAAAGAAGTCTTCGAGAAAGGTGAGAGAATAATTCATATTCTTTTGGATGCTGGTTTTGCCATAAAACGAAGCAAGGTCAAGGGACCTGCACGAAAGATCCAGTTTTTAGGAATAAAATGGCAAGATGGCCGTCGTCAGATCCCAATGGATGTGATCAACAAAATTGCAGCAATGTCTCCACCTACTAA